>NC_085047.1:28133935-28442759 GCF_963662255.1 Cinclus cinclus | reverse complement strand
ATTAAAAACTAAGTTATAATTTCATGAGGAAAGCTGCGGAAAGTTCTGTCACTTTCAAATAAATATCATTATGCCTTTTTTTTTTAATAACCCCCATTTATCATTATAATTTGCAGACAAAGAAGACTATAGTTTGCTATTTATACAGAGTAACAGCAACATCAGATAGGAGCTAGAAGGATCACCAACTCTGCCTCCTGATCACTCGTACAAGAGTCTCTACCAGACAGGTTTTGGCCATGATGGATAAACATGACAGTGTGAATAGTATTGTTACATAAGCTTCATTTGTCCATAGCTGGGGGCCAGGAAATCAGACATTACAGTGTTGGGGGTTGGTTCTTTCCCTTTTCCCTCTGTGGAGTTTTCCCCATTGTCATGCCAAGATACCTGTTGACTGGGGCCTGGTGACAAGGGGGAGGAGAAAGAAGAGGGAAACCCCGCGAGATTCAAACAGCCAGAAGAGGAAGCGGAAGGCTCTGGCTCAACCCATTTCCCCCGTGGAGTTTGGACAAGAAGGACGATCGCCGCCTGTGTCCCATCCCTGCCATCCCAGCGTCGGGAGCCATCCTCACTGCTGTCAGACCCTGCCCTGCTCCCTTCTCGCTGTAACCTGCCACCATCCAGCACTCTGCTGAGCACCAGGACCCACACCATGAGCGGAGGGCACTCTCCATCTCTCTCTCCCCCTGGGACAGCGCTGCCATCACCCCCAGCCCTCCTGCAGCTCTGCGGGACCCGCCCGCCCCCAGCACCGGGAACTGCAGCTCAGGGAAAAGGTGCCTGCAGCCAAAAAACACTGGGACTGAGTTACTGTTCTGTTTGTGGGTAATTTCAAAGCTGTTGTTGCTCTTGTTCGTCTTGTTAGATATACTAGTAAAGAACTGTTATTCCTACCCCCATATCTTTGCCTGAGAGCTCCCTTAATTTCAAAATCATAATAATCTGTAGGAAGGAAGGATCGCATTTTTCAGTTCAAAGGGAGGCTTCTGCTTTCCTCAGTAAACACCTGTCTTTCAAACCAGGACATACAGCACAGACATCTCTGTGTTCCTTAGAATGAACATGAGTTTGGTGGATTCTAGAAAGCAAAATTCGAACCAGTTACCTTTTGCTTTCCTTGTGGCCTCTCTAGAAAAGGAAAATGAGGCCAAACCAACCTACAGCTCTCTCCACTAATTCAGGAAATACTAACTGAAGGACTCCAGGGAGGAACTGGACAGGACATTCAAATATAGATAAGTAAATACTGAGCAATTATTTCTACTTCATGAGTTGTCCAAGGAAATCCTCATTTTGAAAAGAATAAAAACGAAGGTACAGCCCTCAAAGAGATAAAGTCTGGGGATTACTAGCTGAACAGCAATTTCAGTGCTGCTGCTTTGAAAGGAATAGAAGCAATTACAGAGGTAGACACTGCAAGCTCAATCTTAGTGATCTTTTACTGAGACATCATCTTTACCAAGGTGAAGATTAACAAATTAACTAAATTTCATGAGAACTGGGAGATAAAGGTGAATAGTACTGAAGGATCACCTGTTTCTCAACCATTGTGCTAAAACACACAGGATTTCAGAAAGTAGTGATTCTGTTCAACTAGGAGAGAGAGTATTTTCTCAAAATTTCACTTTTGTTTTCTCCTTTATTAATCCAAGGGTATTTTGTGCCTGAATCAAAGAAACCTACAGATAGCATTTGCCTTCGAAGACTAATGAGTGAAATATTGAGTTCAAAAAATCTTATCTGGAAGTAATTGCAGCTGACTGAAACAATTTATAATGCTGTTTAATTTTTATGCAGGACTGGAGTAACTGTTGAAGAGTATATTCTTCTGCCTACCAGTTAGAAGAGCATCACTCTCCTTTGAATGTTTTTCTGCATGTATTCCTTTCACTACTAAAATTAATTTTGTTAGGTTTTAGCTGTTGTGCATTTGAAGAGAGAAGGAAAAATTCTGGCTAAAAACATGATTGTGAATTTTCCTTATGTTTTTGTCCCTGCTTTGACTGGACCTTAGGAATTTATAGAAATGTTGAACTGATTTGTTTTGACACAGAGTAAATATATTTTTGGGGGATCTCATCACTAGGTTTATTGATTCTCCTTCCCACATTCAAATGAATGTAAACCTTTTTCCTATGTTTCTTCTCAAGAGCTTTGAAGAGGAGCTTCACTGAGGAAAGATTGCTTGCTGAGAAAGTGATCTTGTTTAATTAATAGATTCTTTTGAGACAGGATGGAATTGATTCAGGTAAGAAAACAAAAATAACAGCAGCAACTGCTTTTTATATAATTGCATGGCTATGACTCCAAGGTTGCATATGAAGCAGAATTAGTTTCATATGTACTCCCTGCCTCCAGAATCTGATATGAAATGATGCAAATAATACTACTGTTGAGAAAATTCCAGGCACAGCCTATGCCCCTAAGGCATATTCAGCTGCCATACTTCCCATTTACCACAGTAAAAACATGACAACACTGACAACAGGGCAGTCAAACCCATGTGGGGGCCTTATAATGCTGTGATTTGTAGATTGAACTCAAGGTAAATTCAGTTTGGCTGATAAGGAAGGGAGGACACAAAGTGCTTTGTACCTCAGGCAGAAAAGAAATCCTGAGACTGACCAGCTCAGTCTCAATATAGACAAAACCACACAGCCTAAAGTCAGGTGCAGATTCCAACAAAGAATTCCATACTTCTGATTAAAAAACACTCTCATCATTTAGAGAGAAGACTTGAATGCAAGCAGCAAAAACGCAGAAACAAAAGAGAAGGCCCATTTCAGAGATGCACAAAACCCAGGGGAATTCTGTGACTATATCACCAAGATTACATAATTTAATATTCAGAGAAAAATGCTTATTAATTACAGATGAAATCTCAGAAACTGGTAAATTGCACATATTATAACACTTTGGAAAATACCAGTAATGATGCAGTTCAGCCAGAAAAGTGAAGGACAGGGAAAAGAGACATTAAATTATAGATAATAAAAGATAAGGTGCACTTGCTGTGGAACAATGTAAGAATACCGAAATGGAGTAATTTTAGCAGCATTATACATGAGCTGGTCAGTAAGGTGAAATTACTGTCCATCAATTGTAAGCCTTTCCTGAAATGATACATTCAGGCAGATTAATTATTGCCTGGGGTGGGGGGGAAGGGAAGAAAAGAGTAGAAAACAACAGAAGAACTACAGATAATGAACATCCATACAGAATGACACACAGCTACAGGCTAAAAATAAGACAGGTTTTTTGCCACAGTAGAACTTTCTAAAGTGTATTAAAATAGTGCGGAAAAGAAAATAACTATAATCAGGGAAGGTGACAAATAATCTAGCATTTCATATCATTTCCATCTTTAGGGGAACAATGTCAGCATAAGCCAGAAAAAGATCAACTCTTTTGTTAAACCCACTGATAATTTTCAGCCTTATGAACAGAAATGAAAGAGATTAAATACTTGGGTTAAAAAGAGCATTATGCACATACACAATGTACATTAACTGATAAAAACATACAGCAGACAGTAATTTTAGACAAGGTAAATGCAGCAGAGATTACTGTATTATAAAGTCTTAAAAGCAAACCATGTCTGAAAGCTGCACTATATGTTACTACTGTAGTAAAAAGGAAATGGAGAGTAGGTTCCCAAACCCTCAGATTTTTGTCAGTAACTGAAGTAGAATCAAGATTTCCCTGGAAAGGTTTAAAATGGAATGTACCTAAACCTGCATTTATACTGCTTGCTATTTTTATTTGAGCACACATGAAGAAAGACAATTTGATTTGTAAATTAAATTCTCTTATAAGAGAGTGAAATTAGTACTTACTGCAATTTCAGTATTTACTTCATGTTTGCTGAACCTGTAAACAATCACATATGCAGAAACTCCTGCCACACAGAAAATTCGACTTTCAGGACACCAGTACATCATCTGAACAGCAAAGGGATCTTCTTCCACAATCTCAGCTGTTGCTTTTCCTTCTTCCACTTTCTGTTTTTCAAAGACCTTTGATGTTTTTAGTTTGTACAACATCTGTAGAGTAACTGGAATATATTAAAACATATTAAAAATATGAACATGAAGCAAATCAGTTATAAAATTCCTCAGTTCCCACTTTCTTCTCAGTTGTGGCATTACAAGGAATCTTAGGAAAGCCTAAGAGGAGAAGATGTGTATTATACAATTGTCCAAACCAGGACAACAATACAGATACCATTCTGGTACACATTACTATTAGGATATGTATTTAATACTTCTCAAAAGGGTATTTGTCTGTGAAATACCTCTTAGTACTTTCTGGGGAAGGGTGTCAAAGGTGTAAATCATTGTGTCCATAATTAGGCTTATAATCAGTGCTATAGAGAGGCTCTTATAACATTGATACTTTCCTAAAGAGAAGTGAAACTATTTCATTTGTCTGAGGTTATGGTCTTGATAGAATGTAAAAAGTGTACAGCAATTCAAGAGAAAATATTAGAAAAACATGTTGGTAGCCTGGTTAACACAAAGTTCTTCTGAATTAATGGGAGTTCAAAAATGTTTTGAATTTATTGACTAATAAGTATCATTATTTATACCTGTATATAAAATCCTAATATCCAGAAGCTTCTGTAAAGATTAGAGAACTCCACTAAAGCAAATTCCAGAGATAAAGGAGGGGTGAAAATTCATCCCATTATGTTTTACATTCTTCCCTGTTTTTACTACTTTTGCCTTAGTTTCTCAGTGGCATTAATCAGTAACTGGATAAGGTCAGAAAAAGTCATTCAAGCCCAGCACCTCTAAAGGTGTGCATATCCAGAAAGGCAAAGCTGCTGCCTTTGTCAGTGTAATTGTGGTAGCTTGGCCTGGCCAGTTTGTGTAACAAGAGCAACAGGAAGATGAAAGGACAGTGTTTTAGTTATGTAACCAGATGATGAACACAGCAGAAATGCATTTCTGTTTGGCAGCACAGATATATTCTATGAGATTTAGCATATACAATTTTCAATGTTTTAAAAAGTTTAAGCACATAAAGCATTTTGGAATTTTCACAAATTACAGCAAGTGCTTCTGTAATAAATGCATAATTCTTCCTGCCCTCAGTGGCAAAAAAAGAGGTTTCAGGTTGCTCTTAGTGCCAGTAGCAAATCTAGAGTGGCACTTCAAATCAGGCAACGTGGGTCCACGCACATTATGACTGGAAGAATTATAGAATCATAGGGTACAGAGTATAAGACAAGACTTGCTATGCTGCTCTGAATTATTGGGTATCACCTGCACAAGTAAATTTAAAAATATTTTTTTTTCAGCAATATCTTTTGAATAAAGACACATTTAGAAAACAGCTCCAGTGGCCTAGCAACTCCCTGCCTCTCACAGATGTGTGCTTTCAGACACAAGATTACACAATTAAAATATGTCCAGAAGCGTTTTGTGCCTTCAAATACCAGTACAATATTATGTTTGCTGGGATTATGACTCTCGGATGAACTTTAAACTCCATTAAAAAGGTTAACACCTTGCAAATAGTATAAATAATAAAACTTTGCAATAATCAAAACCTTGTAAATAAAGAGTACCAAGTACAGTACGAGTAAAACAGCACATGCCCTGAAAAGCAGGACTAGGACCAGGACATCAGAGATGCACTGAAAATACCAGTACTGTTGAAGAGATTGTGAATATTCTTGATCATCTAAGCTTTAAATGTTAAGAAAAAATGCCTACTGCAGCATGTATATATTTATTAGGTTATGCTTATATTTCCTATGTGAGGTATTTTTCTTTCCCCACTTCTGCCAGAGTTACAGAGGCAATAACTAGCACACTGCTTCCTGTGCAGTATATATACTAAATGCCTTGGGGTTTTCCAACAGTCTGTATTGTTTCACCCTACCTCTGTAGGTAGAGCCTGTATTTGCACTTTCTTGTTAAAAACTTAAATATTCACAAGACAAAGTCTAATGTCTCACTATACTTCTCTAAATAAAACTAATTATCCTACTTTTGTTCACATTAAAGCTCTCAAAAACTTCTGGTTTTGCAGATAAACTGTTGACCTCATTTGATGGTTGGTGTTCACCATTACTTGAAAATGTAAATGCTGAGTAGCATGTTTCTGTTTTCCCACCATTTCCAAACAGGCAAATTACATAATAAAAAAACAACCCATGGCCATGTTCAGTTGCTGTGCCTATTTAATACGTGAAATGTATTTTGTGAAATGAGGCTTTGGAAATCCTCATTTTCTACTTGTCCATACTGAGTGAAAATATTTGGTATTAAGCAAAAAGGCAAGTACCTGACAAAGTCATCAGGCTTAGCTGACATTAAAAACTTGTTAACATTACCCATAATTGGCCGGAAATAGTAGCAATATTAATCATTTCACTTCTGTGGCACCACATGGAACTAGCAGGTATTTTAAGTATCCCTTATTCCATGATCTTGGCACCCATTACAGACTGATTATTAGGATCATATTAAATCTCTCTATGCCTAACATTTCATCCAGAACTTTCTTTCACACTCTCTTTTCTTTAACACACTAACACTTCATAAAAGAGAGATACTGCCCAGACATCCCTGTACTACTAAAGAGACAAGAATACAAGGCAACTCTACAGGAACCTTAGTGAAGCACCGCCAATTATTTAAATCAGAATATTTTAAATTTCCATCAAAATCTACATGTATTTTAATAAATATATTTTACTAATGAACACCATATGTATTTTCTATAGGGGAAAATGCTGGTGGCTGATATGTGCAGTTATAGCTAAATTATATGGAACAAGTATTTTCTGAAGCTTTTTCCTGCTAGGATGAATGGAAATGCTTCCCAATTATTTCCTGGGATTTGAGACAGGACAAAGAAAGATTTGGGTCTTTTCTACCCTCACCAGATTAAATGTGTTTTGAAATATATAAATGTATTTTAATATTTTATTTTTACTTAGATATAAAGAAGACTTTGTTGTACTCAATATAGAAGTGACATGACAACTGGAACTAAATGTCAGATCTGAGCCTTCTCCTCTATACGCACAAGAAGAATGTGCCCTAGGGATTTTTTACTAACACTTCATCCTTCATATATTTTGGTATGTTGGACCTTGAGTTATAATTCCTCATTCTTTTCTGCCTAATATAACTCATTAGCAGAATTTTTCTCTTAACTTAGTAAACATTTTCTTAATTTCACCCCTTTGTCCTAATTATATCAGCCCAGCTATTACTATTCACCCTGTTAAATATCCTGTTTTTCATATAAATGTGTGTTTGTGTGATTTTTTTCAGCATTAGGTAAAAGTGAACTTTAGAAACTTACTGGCAGAAGCATCCCAAAATTTTACTGATCCATCTGCATGGCTTAAAAAAATATAAAAATTAAATGTGTTAAAACAAGATGCAATTCTAAAACATCATCTACTTTCAGTGGCTAATAAATATAAGCAGAAAAAATTCAATTTGTTTATGTAACTCTTTATAACTTACTGGCAATATATTAAAGGCATACATACTAACTACAAGGAAATACTTTGTTATTTGGTTTCATTTGGTTAACATAGTATTTTTTATGCATTTCCTGCAGAGAACTAAGCCCCCGAAGAGTTTTAAGATCGCAACAAGAAAAAATTACTTCCCATACTAATAAGGAGTTTAAGTTACAGCACTTTTGGCTTTGTAGTGGGCCAGCATCAAACCTATGCACTCTAAAAATGCCATGTACAGTGAACTTTGAAAGGACAGAAGGTAACTTCATTTTGCTTGATACTTCACAACTGTGTTCTTTTAAATAACATAAAATCCCTGAAGCAAAGCTGGTACAAGGAGACACTTCTTTTTACAATGAGAATGATCCCTTCATCACCTTCCCGTGCAATTGCATACATCATAACCTTATTTTTAAAATCAGGTCATTAGTATCATTGATAGCAAAATTTCATCAAATACATATCTGAGACCAGAGGAAAACTCATTGTGCATCTTAGCTGAATGAATAGTGTCTGTTTTGTATGACCCCTCAGGAATCCATCAGGCACTGCTCATGGGGTTCCTACTGCAATCTGAGTCGTTCTAGGTCTTTTTTGCTCTGTTTCTCTGCTCACAAGGTGAAATTCATCCCAGTGCACCACACCCTCACTAATGCTGTGTATTAAAATGAATTCCCAAATTGTCCCCAGATAGAGAGTCCCCAGAAGGCCAACGGGTAACAGCTATAGAATAGCTGTTGTCCTTTTCAAAGCTAGTCTCTGTGACCTTCAAGGCCCAAATATTCTCTTAAAATAGATTGTTTTTTCCCAAAGACAGCCTTCACAAGCATTGTGACTAACACTGGGACCTCAGATGGTCATTCTTAATGATAGCTCATTCCTGAGTACTAAAATCTGCTTTCTATAGCAAAAGAGAACTGCTGTGGTGACACTACTTGAGTGAAGAGCCAGGAAATGCATATGCGGTGAAGTCTCAACTCTTACCTATAGCTAACCCAAAATCAACAGGAGTAGACACAAATACTTTAAAAGTACCAACCCCCAGTTTCATTCTCACCCTGTAATAATGATTTCAGGATATGTCTGAGCTCCAAGGTTCCATGCTCCACCATTGATAGGCCACTCCTAAACAAACAAAAGTACAGAGATCACAACTTACTCAGATGAACCTTGCTTGGTTAATCTTTAAATCCAGGAGTAGACAACATCTTTCCCCAGAAAGCAATACAACTAGTAAAAGAACAAAAATATGTATAATTCAAGGCTTTTACAGTTTATTAACATATTTGTGTCATCAGTTCAGGGTTTGGAAACTTAATAACACTTTTATATTATCAACTCATGTTCTATGCCTTTAAAATATTTCAGCACAGCTAACATTCAACAACTTAAAACAGGAATGAGGAGTAACAAACAATTCTGCTGATCTTTTGAGATCACTTTTCTCTTGGAGATTCTACAGAGCACTGAATAGACTGAGAATTTATTTTGAATACAAAGACCACTGAAGTAGCTGGCCCAAAAAAAGTGTCAGAGCATGATGCCACGAGATAAGAGAACGCAGCCTTTACAGAATGTTTGAATGTTTGTCATCATCTCTTCCATGCCTTTTGTTTACTAATGGCAAGACTCCCATTCTCTTGGTCTAGGATGCTGCCCTGTGCCTAAAGCCCCGACATGTATGGATACAGGATGTGGAAGGTTACATCTGTGCATTGGGTCAGGATGCATGCAGAGTATGAGAAGGTGGAGAATAAATGGGAGCACAAACTGTTTGTGTGGATGCATGGACTGGATGCCTGTGGGTACAGAAATGGGTGTTGGGCACATGAGTGAGTACCTGCCTTCAGAGTGTGCATTTGTATATGCACAAATAGAGCAAGGGGATGAGAGGATGCAGGAAATACAGGTAGGTGTGCAAAGTGTATGAGGTAAGGGTAGATTCAAATAGGAGAAATAAAAATATTTTCTGAAGTACTTTTGCAAACCAAGATGCAAAAGAAGTAGAGAGGGCTCAGTCTCTGAGTTAATGGGAAAAAACCCAGCTCCAAGGAGAATACTTCCGTTTATTTGAATAGAAAATAGACAATGTCTGACTGGTTAACCCAATATTTTTTACCACTTTATTTATTAAAATGGATTAGTTCTAGCCAAAATACAAACCAGTTTAAAGCTTGAAATTTATAAATTAATTGCATTTCTTCTTTTACTTCCTGCAGTTTGTCCTATTTCTGCAGCATTATAGTAAGACTTCGGTATCTCAGTAAAATTATTACTATTATCCATATTTAATAACAAATCTCACAGACGTTGCCAACTCTCACTGAACCTCTTCTGCTAAAGTCTTTCAGTTATAATGCTTTCGTTTTTTTTCTCTGATAGAGAGAATCTATTCATACAAGTTTGAATTTTACACTGATGGTTCTCCTTTAACACAATCTGATCTGGAATAATTCTATCATCTTAATGATTAAGTCCTATGTAATGGTAATTAATGGTTCTGCTTAAGTGGTCATGTTTCTGAGGGACAAATACTGCACTATAGTCAGGCTGCTAAGATGCTCGTTGGACTAACCTTAGAGTGACTATTAAGGGAGTAAAACAAAAATAATCTGGTAAAATGTTACAAAAACATAGGTTACACATCTCTTCCTTTGCTTTAAAAAAGAATATTGGTTTTGTTTACCTTACTGCTGTATCCTTGCTTTTTATGTTTTGCTCCTACAGAATAGAGTACAGGGATCAAATCTGGAGGACAGTCCGCAAAATATTCTGTGCAGGTAACAGGTGACTCATGAATGTCAATAGGATATGGATTTTCAAAGATTGGAAAACTAGTTAAGGAAGACAATTTATTAGAAGCACTGTGACACACTGAGCCATAGAATAAAACATATTCTTATATTATAAAAAATATATAACAGAATCTAAGTAAAATCACTACTCATTAAATATATTTCCCTTATTTATTTAAACTTATATATTGCTTTTAATATCAGTAATAATGTGTAGTTACCCAAATAAAGACATAAAAATTCAACTGTTTTGACAAGAATCCTCTTGTTACATAAAGAGTCCCTAAGGCTGGTAGGGCTACCTTTATGAATGAACAAGGACTAATGTTTTTTCTGACATCTCAAAATCTAATTTATACAGAAGTGACACATTTTCCAGAAGTTTCAGGTTCATGGATATGATATATACTATGAACTACAAGCTACTTTTACAACTGTGGATTTTATATTGAACATCTTAGCTGATTGGCTTGGTAGACTTCTGATTATACAATTAAAAATTGCAATAACAGATCTCAGTTTATTTCTCACTTCCATCAGTTTGAACAGCCTGATAAGGAGGAAAACCTCACTTTTGGCACATTGCACAATCTTACTCACAATTGAAAAACACAAGAAATTGGGTTCTGATTTCAGTTATGTCTATTTTACATTGCTGAGATGATTTGAATTATTCTTTATATTAAGTAAGATCTGAATATGATTCACTTAACATTTTTCGGTACATTGACAGCAAAATCTTTTCCTTGTTACACCAGTGTGAATGTGGATGTCCATTGCTGGTAGTGTTGGAGGCAGAACAAAAGAAATAAGAATTGCATTATGGTTTACATGTTGTAAAGTTCCTCTTTGCTAGGAACATTGATTCTTATATGAAAACATTATCTGTCATTTAAACCAGCAACTAGATAATGAAGTAATTCTGTAGATCCACATAAAACAATTCCATTATTTATTAAGATACTGAGGCTATAGATGCATAAAAGTAGTAGCTGAATCTTATTTCCAAGTCACATATGTGTTCAAATATTATTTAACTTTGGTGTTGAATGAATGTCTGAGGGCTGTGATGAAGGGACTGCAGATTTAGATTTATTCCAAAGTTTAAGAACAAATATTATCATAAGTTCCTGGGGATTAGATGAACTTAGCTCTTAAAGTAGAAGTAAATGTTTAGCAGGAGTGCATCCAAGAGTGAATGATTTTGGATAGTTAAATGATTTGGAATTTTATGGTAATTTATTGGAAAGTTAAACACACAAATAACTTCATATAAAACTTTATACTTACTTGCTTTGTGTCAGGTCAACAACAATGAGATCTTTTTCCAAAAGCACAACTACAGCATAGGGTTCTTGAAATTCTGTAAGCAAGGAATCAAGTATAAAAGACATGGCATTCTCTCAGCCATTTTAAGCAAGCAAGCAAGCAATATTTATGTTCTTTAAACTTTCACAGTATATTAGAAGCTTTGAGGTATAAATCCTAGACATATGCACAAACCAGACATAGCTGGATACTAGGTCCAGAGAGGAAGCAAGAAATTACTTTTGGAGAATACTGTTCACAAACTTACAAAGCAAAAGAATTGGGGTATTATAGCCTGCCAGCACGATGCTATGTTGAAAGTAAACAAGTAGAATATAAGTTGTGTGTATCATCGCATTCTTGAATCCAATTGTGATACAGAAAATGTATTTTTGCTGTCCAAAAGTAATACTTCTACTGTGTACAACTGCTCTTCAGAAACAGATTGTGCAGGACACTTAATGATACGCAATGCCCCCATTTCTAAGGTGATTTAAGGGAAATATTGCCTACAAATCCTGTAAGTCTGCTGTCTTCAATTCAGGTACTAACATGTCCCTTTCTCCCTCACACTCTTTAGGAGATTATATGGCTTGGTTTTTTTATACTATTATCTTTTTATTTATCAAAAATAAAGAATTATGATGACAAATAAATGTGTCCCTTGATGCGTAGAGTATATTTATTTACATAGGATGTTAGTAAAAAAACATGAAAGTGAAATTTTGACTATCTTTTTGACAGCAGCAAATAATTTCAGCACGTGCAAGCTCAGAATAAACTGTTCAGATGGGTGATGCAAAAAGAATGAGTAAATGAAAGCAACTGATTAATCTTCCTTTCAGTCTTGCTATGAATGTACCTTATTTGTTGTTGGCTGTTTTAATACTAGGCTATGAATAACACAATTTAAACCAAAATGTTTACATATTGGTCTGTGAGCAGGGGAAGATGCTACAAAACCTAAGTACTGGGAAGTATTTGACACAGTTAAATGAAGGCCCAAAGCAACTATGATTATAGAAAATTAAATTTTTACATTGAAGTACATATACTGTTCACTAAGTCATTTTAATGTGTATTTGATTTACCTATGTATAAAAGATTTATTTCACTTTTCTGCTTGAGGTCTTAAAATGATAAAGCTAGTTCCTTTTTCACTTACAGCTTTTCTTAATTTATTTTCTGGAACTTTCTCACAACATATTTCAGAATTTGGCAGCCTCACAGTGTGCAGCAAACATAAGACTTTTTAACAGTTCATTTCACGCTGAAGTGTAAGAACTTTTTTGCAGGTAAGTGACAATTTAATTTTCATAGTTTAGCAAGCTATAACTGATACAAAATTTCAGAAATACAAGCACCTATCTTTGAATAATAGCAATGCTTTCACACAGTAGCCCATGAGTTTTAACCCTATAAGTGAAGATGTGTGCAAGCTTTATTGTCCACTCACTACTTGCTTCCTACATTGAGAATGCAAACAATTTCCAGGTACTTTCAGTTATGTAGTTTACTTGAGATGAAGACAGATATGAGGATGAAACTCCCTGGGATGGGATTAATGTATGAGGAAAGATCATGTAGTTTATATTTTCCATAACTGTATTCTTCTCCAATAAACTCACCATTTGGATATGGAGTTTCACAAAGAGTTAAAAAATCAACTATAGGATGATCCATTTCAAGAACTGTAATTGCTTTCCCATGCATGATTGTTAAACTTGGTCTTCGACAAGGCTTATCATATGACAGTCCACCAGAAAATATCACAAATGGTTCACTGTATTAAAAAAAACAAATATAAGTTTAAGTCTACATAGTTTACATTACAGGTTTAGTATCTGCAAATAATAATAAATGGCTTTGTAAAAAATAAAGCAGGAAAAGATTATAAAAGAACTTAAAATCAGGAATGCAATATTAATTACAGAACTAAAGACAAACCTGTTTTTACAGGTCTTGTACTCTACTTTAAGAATTGGTTTACAAGATTCAGGTTTTTTTCCATCTCTTTGAACTTTTCCTAAGGAAAGAAAGAATATGAAAACCTTTAAAACGTGATATTGAATGATCAAACTAAAATATATACATTAAAACAACTGTATCAGCAACAAGAAAAGGAGCTTTAAAGCTACAAAAGATTAGGCGCATTAGCTCCTATTTCCATAAAATACACATTTGCCTAAATTAATTACATTTATTATGTCTTTGTGTTTTTACTGCCACATACACCTAAAGAACCATAGAACACACTTCAAAGACATCTATAAACCATGCAGATTTCTGACTATGACACTTAAGTAATAATGAATGAATCAGGCTAACTATATGCTTTTTTTTCTGAACACGTAATGACCATAAAGAGCTTAATTGTTTTCCTAAGCTGTTCTTAAATTGACTTAATTCCTACTGTTGACAAAACATTACATGCTTTTTGAGTATAACTAGTTGTGTGATAAAATTAAATGAAGCATACAACTGAAATTCATTATTTTTTGGTTAATTATGGCTCAGTACTTTCTTCCAATGAGACAAAAGTCACTTGTAAACTAAAAAAATAGCCGTGTTGGGTTTGTTGCATTGGAAAGTCTATGCTTGATTTTGACAACAGTCTGACTGGAGAATACAGTGTAGATGGATCTAGACTTTTCTCAGAGGTGCACAGCGAATGGTGGGAGATAAAGGACACAAGCTGTGGCATGGAAAATGCTGGTTAGATATTAACAAAAAAAATTCTGCCACACGGGTCATTAAATACCAAAATATATTGCCCAAAGAGACTGTGAATTTTTTGCTGGAATTGTACAAGTGCCCAATGTCCTGAGTTTACTCAAAAAATTAGCTCTTTTTTGATCTGATTGTCTGACTGGTTGAGACAGACAATTCTATGAGTGAAAATGGTAAAAATGTAGAAGTACATTATGAAAATGCTAAATCCTTTTGGGGCTACTTAGATTGTGATTTCCTTTTCTTCCTCCCTCTCTACCCAGTCTGGTTTCTTAGTAAAGTAATGCATACATTTACAATGGTGTCAATATTTTTTTAACCTAATTTGCAGGAAATGATTTTACATAAAGTCCCAGCCACAAAAGATACAGTCATCTCTTACTATGGCTCCTTTAAATTCTTCATTGCAGTTCTTTGGGAAGCCTTGTACTATCCCCATGACAAGTACCACAGTACCTTGTACAAAGTATATTAATTTGGTGTGAACATTGCACATAAAAGCCCCTAAGTACAAACTTATAAAAGGAAGAAATGTGAAAATCCCAGAGCCTAGGGTCTCAGAGGGTCTCAGAGACCAGCAGTAGACTCTTAAAAGGAATTGAGTAAGACATTAGAGTAATATTAATCAGGAAGAGGCATTTATGACACCAATTAAAATAAAAAGTTTTATCTAAGTAACTGATTTTACAATAAATAGCATCTCCTTTGCAGGTCAAAATATTTATGCAAGAAGCAACATCTGCACTACAAGGAAAAATTAAATAAACATACATATTAGCAAACAGCATTGAGAACACTGTACTGCTTCTTAGTTACACATTTTAACTACCAGAAATACCGTGTGGAATTGTGGTCTGGAATGGCCTGTTAGGGCTTTTCAGATTCCATAGGGTCAAGCTGCCATCAGAGTGACTACACATGAACTGTTTCCCTTCATGATGCCAAGCAACAGAATGAATAGCCTACAGAAATGAAAAAAAACAAACCCTTGAGACTGGAATAGAACACAGAGTTTACACCAATATTTTAATGTATGACTTCAGATTATACTATTCTAATGGTATATCAAGAGTTGGATGGTTCTTGTTTGTCTAAAATCCATTACCATCACTTTTTAGCAACAGATGGCTGTAATCCACATTTCATCATAAAGGCCAATGTAAAACAGATAAGAAAGCCTCTACTGAATCAGGCCAAAATTGAAGGAAAAGGGTATTAAGATAAAAGTGTAAGAAGAAGAGCCATACAATGCAGTTGTAATATGTCTGATACCTCTCCTGGTAAATTTACGGGTAATTCTCTGTAAAAATCTTTACAGGTAACATATAACACACAGTCTCCCCCAGAGGAAGTAATACACTGTTCTTAGATAATTTCCACAAGCACTCTCACATACTTAAGTTGCAGAGAAAGTCCACAGAAATCTGGGATGTTTAATGTCAAAATCAAAACACTTGAGAATGCAGGACTGTTTCATTGATATAGAAAATTACCAAAATAATGATGTAAAATATCTTTGGAACAGATAGAGCATCAGAGAAGAGGAATATGCATTCCTTTGTACATGCTACAAGTACTACATGATGAATGTTATGCACACCATTCTTAGTATTCTATGCATAATTAGTGGAACTGACTGAAAATATCCATAGTTAGATCAAACTATCGGAAAGGATAATGGCATAAGTCCTTTGATTTCCCTGGTATGTGCTGGAAAGTAACAAAAGCCATGTTCTGACAAAACATTCATTGTATACCACAGTTTCTCACACATTCCCCACAGAAGCACAAACTCAGAGAATTCTCCCTTGAATCCATATCCCTTCCAGAAATGTTTAGTGCTAAATAGCAAAAACCACAATATAGTTTTATGTAAATGCTAATGAGATTTATTTATGAATGCAGCTTAATAAATTTCCAGGATTTTTTTCAACCCAGGAAATGCTAAGGCCATGCACTTAAAATTGCGTACAGACATTTGCCTGATTTATTCAAATGACTTAATATCATGCGTGGGTATTCATAAGTCAGCACTGCAGCTGCTCATATTCATTTTGCTTAAGTGCTGTTAAGGTCACTATTTAAAACTCCCTGTTGGTTTTCCTCTTTTAATCATTATATTGATTGTTATCATTGGCTACAGGTCATGGTCTGGAGAGGGTATCAGAACAAATCAACCAAAGGGCCATGACCCTTTACCAAAGCTTTACTCAGCTCCTGGGGCTGGACAGCAGAGCCACAAATGTGTCTCCATTAAGATGATCCAGATGTTTTAGCAGGAATCTGACACACCTCGTATATGAATGTTTGATTAACACACTACTAAAATAGTTGTGCCAAAAAGGACCAAAAAAAAAAAAAGGGGAGCAGAAAAAAACTGAACTCTAGGTATTTATTTTTTGGTGACATAAAGGGTATCACTCAAACTTGTACCTTCCAGAGAGGGAGTTAGTACACAATTCCTCTTAACCAGAAGAAACCAAACTATAACTGAAATAACAGAAGACAACACAGAAAGATGGTTCATGCAGAGTCCAGTGATGTTGCCCTCATGTAAAATAACCTTAGTACTGTGGGAGTGCTGCTTCACTCACACTGAAGGCATGTCTAGCCTCATCCAAATTAATTCTAACATGAGCTCATTCATGCTTGCTATCATGCCAAACTTGAATCTGGTTTTGATTTGTTATCACACTTAGAAACATTTAACATGGTTACAGGCACTGACTGTGTCTAAGCAGGAGCTAGTAATTAGCTAAAAACTGGACCAAACTGCTTGTTAAACTGCGTCTCCACCACCAAGTACCACCTGCCAGCATAAACCTCCTGTGGAATAGAGATGAGGTGGGATGATCCTGGCACAGACAGCTGGCATAGCAGCAACTCAAGCTGACCTGTTATATTTTGCCACAAAATGGGCAAGAAAAACAGAAATGCTTTTGGAGGTCTCAGCTGTGAGTCACAAGTAATTCTGAAAGATGGTCCTGAATAAGACCTGAATTTTCTCTCTGCTAGATTATGTCTAGCATTCTGGTCCAATTCTTTAGCATTCACACACAAAAGGAGCAGTTATTTGCTCAGAACAGGAGTTCATAATGATTGGGTATGTTTCTCCTTCTGCAGTACCCATGGTAGTTGCATACACATTCCATCTTGTCTCACACTCAGCATGTATTAAAATTAAACATGCCTAACAACATTTCAGTTCCTTCCCAACCACAAACCTTCTCCACTGAAGGTCTTTTAGTACCACTTTTAACCATATTTTGCACAAGATCAATGCTTGTCTCATCTTACGGAGTGCTAAAAATCCTTTGTGTTTGTAGTACTGCAGGACCATTACAGCAAGGGCCACATCCAATTTGATACTTCCATAGTGGCATGGTGCTAGACAAAGGTAGGGAGTTGTCATTTGGCAAGTGCCTCTGAGAACTCTGCATCTTCATTCTGGGGATGTGTTCCAGTGAAAGATGATGACTGCTTCAGACAGCTCTGAATGGGGGCTGACACAAACTTCAAAAGCCTGCACAGGAAGACGGCTGGATTTTGGGTTTGCCAACTATCAGAAACAACTTGAGAACCATTTGAAAGATCTGTCTTGTTTATGTGTTGTCTTTTTATACCACCTGATGGAAATAAACTTTTGAAGGAAATTATAAAAGGGCTTGGAAGGAAAGCCTTTTATAGAAGGCATTGCATAGGAGCACTGCATGGAAGGGCCTCAATATCTCATGTGTATCACCACTGAGAAGATGAAAATCCTAATGATAGTAAGAAAAGTGAGGTTGAATTAATTTAATTCAGAACTCATGCAAAGAGGCATTTTGGAACTTAATGAAGATACAGAGCACTTACAGGAATTTATCTGAGACGTCACAGATATCCTGCAACCAGAACTGCACTGGCTCAGTGCCAGAACAATACTGAGAGATTGGTCAGACATCATGGGGCACAGAGGCCTTCCATTAGTCCAGACAGCACGGTGAAGGACAGCAGCAACATCGACTTGTGGACTGTGATCTTTGGTGGCCAATCCATAAAATGAGATTTGCTGCTAAATACCAAGTGGCACATGCCAAACTAGAAGCTAGCACAAGTTGCACAAAGTGGAGTAGTTACACAGCAAATAATCACTGAGGAGGACAGCACGGGACTGATTAAAAGGCAAAAAAAAGTTCCTGAGAACAGTATTGAAAAATGTGGAACAACTAAATTCTAAATCGTATGAGAAATTTTCAACACTCACTCCTTCTGTCCCAAAATGGAAAAAAAAAAAAGGAAAAAAAAAAGGGGAACCAGCATTAAGAAGATCCTGCTTCATGTAGTCTCAATCTGAGTACAACAGATAACAGTTGGTGAACAGATATCCCCACCCCCACTCTTCCTGAGGAGACCTGTAAAAGCAAAAGGTTGTTCAGCCTTAAGTAATAGGAGAGGTGCAATTTCACAAGTGTTTACACGAGCAGACTGTTGTTGACAGACAATTTAGTGGCTATGTCTTGAGGCATAAGTGCTGACCCGTTCAAACTCTGTCCTTTGGTATGTATTCAAATTGCTTTTTAGAGGGGAAATAAAAGTGCACACACTCCTTATACATAGCAAGGTGACAAGATGAAGAAGGCAAGAGAACTACAGGAAATCAGTTACTGATGGGGTCCCTTTAAAGAAAATGTCCTTTTTTACCTTCAGTTGTAGTTGCATTCACGGTCATCCATGGTAAACTTTAGAGGACTGGCAGAACAAAGAATATTCTTCCCTAGAGCTAGTGCTAAAATCACAATAACTAAAAGTATATCTATTTTTTAAGCACCTTGATTATTGATACAAGAACTGCATCTGTGGTTAACACAAGCTGCTTACAAATGACAAGACACAATTGTGTGATAACTATGACAATAAAATTATGAAAACTGTTTAATCAGATCTTAAGTACTAGACAATACCAACAGCTGTACAAGGTAATTAATCTTCCAATAAAATGAATGTTCTAGAAATACCCAGTAAAGATTATTATATAATTCCTGTTGTAGCTATATCTCAGGTCAGCTCATTGCTAGACAATGTTCAACTGAGGATCCCCACAAAGAAGTTGATGAACTTGTCAGGATCAAGGGGAGGATGTTATGTGTCACAGTACACTCATGAAAGCATAAACTACGGAATCAGAACTAGATTTCAGTCTTTGATTTGTATTGTCAGTAATTTGCCCAAAAGCATAGCACAACCAGTATTTCCAGAACCAGCAATGCCTTTAGATAAACGTTCATCTGCTTGGTAAGACTTATGGCAAACTGCTGAATAATGGCTTTGCTGAATTAATGGAAATTGCTTACCTCATCATAATAAGCTCTCAGATCAGCTCTTTTAGATCGTAAGTCCCAGAACACAATAGTCCCATTTTCATAGCCTATCAACAGCTGGAAGAAGGTAAAAAAACCACAATTACATTTGCTAATTCAAAAGGTACATATAAATACTGAGTGATATGAAAAGAAATTACAAAGAGATGTGCAAGATTCTAATTTGTCCTACACATAATACCTTGCTTTCAGATTATCTTTCAGTATAAATTACTTCACATTGCTGACAATTTAAGATCTGACATAAAAAAGGGCTTTATACACCTTATCTCCCCCTGTGTGATTATGTGCCTAGACAGCCTTCTCAATCACATATCTGCAGAAAACCAAAGAATGTAGTATGCCCCTACCAGTTCTTACCTTCCCAGCCCCTTGATGGAGAAAAAAGTCTGACACCTAAGATACCACTCAAATAACTTCAAACCAAGAGGATCACCAGATTAAACTCTCATTCAACTACTTATATTCCTTTTATTTATGCTTACTATTGCTTTAAAACATTCTGAAGAACTCCTCCTGCAGAGAATATTTTGCTTGATTTCCTAATAATTAAAAATAAATTGATGAGTTAGCTTTTATTTCTTCTAGAACTGAGATGTCATATCATCATGCACATCAGAGAAATGCCAGCAAAGATTTCGGAAAAGATGAAAGAGAAAAAAAACAATGCTCAGGAGAAAAATAAGAATGAACACAATCATTTCTCCTTGTCTCCACTGAGAAAGAAGTGAAATATTGATCTGGTATGATAAGAGTTATTATTCATTTGAGCACAGTTAATTTCAGATCTTATGGACAATATGATATCTAGCTTATTTGGGTGTCCTGGAAACTGTTTCCCATAGAATCTGTCTTCTTAAGAATCTGTTCTGGACATGATGATGGGAAATGGCTAAACTGGCAGATTCTCACATTTCTGTGATAGAATATTTTATACAACTGGCAAAGATAATTGCAGTTATTCATCATCTGTAAGCAGATATATACAGAATGCAGGCAAAAATTTACAGTTTCTATATAAAAAATTTGCCCAGAACAATGACAAGATTATCTCTTAGTTGGAGAAACCTTAACAGCATCTTTGTTATCACTCAGTTTAGCTTGCATGAGTCCTGAAAGTGAATTTGGCTGGGCTGCTAAATAAAACATGGCCTTCTTTCCAAGTCAAGTATAACCGATACATCAGTACTGCTACAAAAGAGCCTGGGAATATTCTTAGTTCTACTGGATATGATTCTTTTATTGCCAGGAGAATATTCCTTATGGGGAACCTTCTAGCTAATCTGGAAATGATTTATAGTTAGTACATTTAATAGCTGAATATTAATAATAAATTATTATCCTCCTGAAGAATTATTCTCCTGAAAAAAATTCAAACTGTTCTGGAAAAATTCCACAATATTGAGCATTTTTGCTCTGGATGGCTCCATATGGGATTTCATTGCAGAGTCAAAAAGCATGCATCTAACTCGATAGCACTTATGTCAGGATGCCATATGGTATTCTGGGGTAATAGTCTGCCATTGAGAGAGTGAATAAAAGGGGGTCTTACTGAAACTGCTTGCACTGTTAGTATAGCAATCCCAAATGGAAGCCATTTGTATGCTCATAGGAGTTCACCTGAGAAGGTGCAGGCTTGTGCTGTGTTGTGCTGCACACAGCACCTGCCTTTCAGGCCTGCATCATGCCACACACCGCACGAATTCCTTGGCCATGGGGTAAATTAGCTTCTAATTCTAAAGGACCCTGTAGGGCTCTCCCACTTGGTAAAGGCAAGGATAGCACCTTTTTGCCTTTATCTTAATGTAAGGCAGTATGTCTCATGTGAATATCCTTTTGCTTGACAGTAGAAATGGATGCAGCTTTAAGAAAAACAAAAACCAAAAAAACAAACAAAAAAACCCCAACCAACCAACCAACCAACCAAACACAAAAAGACAAAAAACAAACCACACCACAAAACTTTTGGGATCTACATAGACCAAAATGCTGGCAAGCCTCCTCACAGAGGACGGTGCCAAGCCCTTATTGGAGGTTCATCCAATGCTATACAGCTTAGGGTTCTCACCCTCCTTTTTGTATTCATTTCAATAAATAGTATTTTAGTAAGTTATAGAGTCTGAGTGCCCTCCTTACTGTCATCATAACAAGCACTTGCACCTATGCATTACAGCTGGATACCA
This sequence comes from Cinclus cinclus, assembly GCF_963662255.1. NCBI lineage: Eukaryota > Metazoa > Chordata > Aves > Passeriformes > Cinclidae > Cinclus > Cinclus cinclus. The sequence continues at coordinate 28,420,891 of NC_085047.1, read as the reverse complement.
AACCAGTTGCATTCAGTTTGGATCTACTAATATTCTTTTCACCTCAGCTTTTGTACAAATACATTCAGAAAAGTGGAAAGTATTTAGTATGTGGCTCTGTTTCGTAATAAGCTTTTCTCCTTGTGGAAGCAGGCTTGTCTTTTGATTTTTATCCCTCTCTTGTAAAGATATCATGCTTCAGGTAATTACTTAGAGGTTAAATACCTTTTATCAGAGGCCGCATTTCACCTGAACTATTGCTGAAATGGTTAATTAATGCTTAATTAAGCATTAATGCTGCACTAAAGGATTGCAAGTTACAAAATGTGATTTCAGGGAAGAAACTGAAAGGCAGAGAGATTTGCTGCATAGCCAGGAATGTCTCTTCTTGTTCAGACAGTAGTCATGCTGCTTTAGTACTAGCAATGTGGTAAAGCACTAAAGTCACAGTTCCAGCTTGGGTGAATGGGATTAGTCTCATTTCCAGGATATTTGTGATTGCCAGGATATTTATGATCCTGACCTATCTGAACCATAGGAAACTCAAACATTCCCACTCTTCTCAGTCATAGTGACCACTTTGGAGATCTGTAAAACAAGCTCTATTTCTGTAATAGAGGTAAAAAGCAAAACATTCATAAATGCAGTTGGAGAGGAAAACCCAGACAAAGAAAAATAGTACCCATAAAAACAGTCAAGGATGGAAAAAACTCCAAAGGTTTATCTTGCCTTTCATGGCACCTCTTTTAATTACTCATGCTTAATTAGGTTACAAAAAAAAAAAAAAAAAAAGCAGAACACAGGACAGAATCGGGAGAAGTCCTGGAAAGATTTTCCTTGTCTAGCAGAGTTGTTTCCCATTTTGACTTAAATCTTTCTTCATCAAATGCTTTTGATGATGGGAGGAAATTCCTTTTTTTTACAGTCAGCTAAATACAGCCTAGTGCATGCCAGTAAGCCCCCTCCTTGTCCTGGTAACAAAAACCAGCTGGAGAAAAAATCCCAAACAAACAAGCCTGCCAAACAGGTTTGTTTTTTTAGGTATTATTAGATCTCAGAACTCAGACTCAGAGATAGGAAGTTTAGCCCACCAGCTAATTGTAAATAACATTAAACCTTTTCGTATTAAGCTTTATCCGTTTGCTGGGAAGCTGCAGGTCATTGCAGTAAATGTCTTTTCCTTTGTCAGCAAGAAAAATCCTGTTTGCCACTTATAAATGTCTGTACACTCCAGTCTGTCCCTAATGTGCACTTATTAATTGATTTGGCAGACACAGTTATATTTCATGAACCTAATCACTTGGTCCCCAAATTGTTCTTCAGTGACACATTAAATGCCTAAATTCTCTTTGATGTCTGTCTTCCAGCCACAGCTTGTTAGATTCATAAAAGACACTTGTCTCCAAAGCCTGCCTAGATAGTTTGCCTGGAGGCCACTCTGGAAAAGTTTTGAATGGCAGAAATCTTCTGGAATTGTATTCGCTCTCTTGGCACAAGGAACCCAATCACCAGTCAGTGAAATAAACTGGAACTTTTAGGAATTCAAAGAATCTTAATGAAAAAGGTGAAGATACTGCCAGTGCACAAACTTCACTGGCTTTCAGATAGAGCTCTTATAATTGTCCTAGATTTTGAAAGGTCTGACTATGTTTTTGGACTCTCAACTACTCAGTGTTCATAGGAGAAATACTTTCTTACTTCAGTAAAACAGTCCCAGATCAGTAAACAACTTTGTAATGTCCCAGAGAAGGCTATGCCACTGAACTCTTGCAAAGTACTTGTAGAGTACAAGAACATCAGTATCCTGAGCAATAATGATGACTGATTTATACCTACTATTTAATTCCTGAAACATATGCAAAAACACTTTTATCTGCTGCCTATCATGAAGTGATGTGTGGAGTCTGACTTCTGCCACCAATACATTTTGGTGATCTTTGGTTAACTTGGAGTTGTGAAGATAAGCAAAGTATGTAGAACTATCATCAAACAGCTCTTTTATCTAAGAATAGCTCTGCTAAATAAAAGTCTACCTATGACAGTATCTTGTACTGAAATGGCCAAGAGAAAATAACAAATAATATGGGAAGAAGAGAAGTACTTGTAACACCCTCACATATTCTCTCAGCCTAAGCAATTTTCTCTTTCAAGTACAGCCATCTCCTCAACTATACATGGCTCTGTTTAACCTCATCTTTAAGAAGCTTTTAGGAGAATTCAGCAAACCTCTTCAGTTACCCTCACACTGATTTCTTTTGTGTTAACTTCTCTAGCCTTCCTTGTCATCGATACATTTTCAGCACACAAATAGCATTTGGAAAAAGTTTTATAGGTTCTACCCGCTGCACATTTGAAAAAATACTTAATCGGCTTGCTTGGAATCTGACCTGTCAGCTTCATTTAGTATCCTTTTAGTTTTTGTATTGAAAGAGACTATGGCTGTTTCCATTATTTTAATATCAACTGTGTTTTTCAAACTTGGAATCACAGTCAGGTCTTTTCCATAGTGAATTTTCCTGTCTCATTAAGTTATTTCTCATATAGAAAACCCTGTCCCTTCTCTGAATTTCTTTTAGCATCATGTTCATTTTAGACATAGAAGAATAAGTACTATACTCAGTATTCAGCAGGTAGGTCAATAATACCTTCTTTAATAACTTTGTTTTGTTCTTTATTCTTCTCTGAATAAGGCATAATTTTGACTTTCTTTATTGTTCACTACTGAGCATTGAGCTGACAATTCCTTTTATGTATCAATTATCACTCAAAGCTCTTGATACCAAACAGTAATCATCAGCTCACGCCCATTGTTTTATGTGTAAAGTCAGAAATATTTTGCCTTACATGTATCACTTCTCATCATTTACACTGAATATACTTAAAAAGACAGTGACCTGCCATTTTACTGCTGAGTTTCTCAGCCTCTGAAAGTCCAGCAAACCAGGACACATCACAGCTTACTCTATTTTCTAGGCTATTTATGACCATGTTGAACAGGAAAAGTCCCAGGAGCTGCTTTTTTTCCCCATTTTTTCCTCAGTCTGAATAATGATTGATTTATACTGCATTCTTTCAACTGAAGTTTAATGAGACTTAGTTGAAAAACATAGTTTAATTTATTTCTCTACTGTTGATTTTTAAAAAATAATTTAGAACTATGTCTTTTAATTTAATGCTTGGATCTTCGCTTACATCTGTGTGCACTTCTTACTGAAATCTTCCTATAAACACTATCAATTCTACATTCTGCAAAACTGCAAGTATTTTGTTACCACCAATTCATTCTTTACACCACTCTCAACCTATCAATGATATAAAGAGCTGCATTGGGATGGTTTTAGTATACCTTAAATGTTCTACTACTTCTCCCCATAAATTTTCAATTTCTTTTTTTTTCATAGGCACCTGTCTGAATTTGCTGTCATTCTTCAAATGCTAGTACTTCATCAGTGCCCAGATGTCTCCCATATGTGCACTCTGAGCAACAAGCACTTGTATTCCCAAGCCAGTTCTCTTTTAACTCTCTTGCCTGGGTCCTTTTCATCTCCTTTCTTTCTGCTGAAAAATATTTTTAGGTTTCTGTTTGGACACAGTGCATGGCATTCCTGTAAAAAAATCTTCACTGACAAGACCATTTTTTCTTTCAGTACCCTTTTTTCCTACACTGTATGCCTTAGGTAGCTCATCAGGAACTTCTGTTGTGGCCAGCAAACAAGAATGATGCCTCCATCAATAAACCTTTATTCTCACCAGGTATTTTGCCAGAGATAATGAAACTGCATTTCTCCATGGCTTCTTGTTTGAGGCCACAACACTACACTTCATAATGCTTAATTACTTTATTTGATAGTGTTCTAAATTGCTAGACCTATTGTGATTCTTTCAGAAAGGCTTAAGGATGCCATTGAAATTGTTGAGGGTTGGTTCACAACTGCACCACTAGTAGTTCATCTCTCAATATGGGGAAGTCCAAGGACAAGTGATGCAAATGAAGATCAGATGTAGTCATCTGTGATTTTTCTAGGTATCCATAGTTTCTGTATAATATCCCCGGTATCAGTATTGGAAATTCAAACTGCTGCTAGTTTCTAACAACTGTTAGCTGTTGTTATGTGAGGCACACTGTCAAAGAGATATAGTCCATTTGGAAGATGCAGTACTTCATAAATACACACTGAAATGCAATTACTAAAAAATGATCAAAACCAATGAGGGAGTTAAATACCCTTTCCACACAGGAAAAATGCTCAAATATCAATAGCAACACACACACACACACACACACACACACACCAAAAAAAAAAAAAAAAAAAAAAGTTGAGGACAGCAACTAGCAGCAAGTTCCAAACCTGGGTTATTATGTAATTCTTATATAAAAAAAATATTTGCTATCTTATAAAAACTTACAAACCTACTATAATGGTCATAAGAGCATGTTTATCCAAGTACTGAAGTAATGATAGTTTTTAGTCAAATCTTACTCATACAAAGTCAAGCTTTTTTAAATGAGAACAATATAGAAAGCCATACATTTCAAAGTACAGTATGTTCTCTGTATCACAAAATGTTTACTCATTAAATTTGTGCAAAGATATTTTTTTCCAGAAGAACAGTAAAATAGTTATTGACTTGCAACCATAGAAAGAAAGAAGATGATAAAATTAGTGAGTAAGCAAAAGGAGATAGTAGTGAGGCAAATAAAGCTATGAAATGCTGCAAAATTTTACACCATTGGTTGTACTCACTTTTCCCTCATCTCTTGGGCTGTCGCTTAAATGTACAACTGGGCCAGGGTGAGTCTTGGTGGACCTGAAAGACAAAAACCACTTAAATGAATGGTTTTTTTGGTGTAAGAAGAGCTAGATACTTCAGTTTCTAGGTGTGCTAACGCATACCTCCAATGGTTTAAAAATAACTGTAAAAAGCCTTAACAGGGTAAAGTTATAGGTATCTTTTAATGTTCTCCTCTATTTCCTTTTTGCCATTATAGGCAAAGATTCTCTTTTCTTAATGGATCCTTCCTTCAATTTTAAAAATCTCACTATTCTTCCCGTTACAGTAATTTCCTGCTTCTCTCTCATTCTTACAGCTTTTTTGCCTTTTCTATTCTCTACTCCATCTCTTTCTGACCCTCTCTCTTTACTTGTTCCATTTGAAGGCTAATTTGTCAAGGATTTACAAAGTCTTCACTGGATTTATTTCAGATACTGATAGCATGACTCACCAAGTTCCAATGTCTCTAAAGACAGGGTTTCAGTAACGTCACCTACACTGCCCTGTCAGGAAACCTCTTAGCATTACTGCAGTGGGGTTTCAGAAATGGAACATCTTGCCTCTGATCTGTAAAGCCTTATCTCATCTTCAGACCAGCTAACACAGTTACACCCACAGCGCATGTTCAGTGAGGCTCCTCAGCCACAACATCCATCATATGCATCTTTGTAAACTTATATGGAGATTAATTACTATTCTTGATATCCCCTCCCTTTCTGCAACATGTGTCAACCGTGTCTATGGAACTTAGTACTGAAGTTATTAATGTCCAGCACCTGACAGCAAATGCAAATCATAGGAAACTGATTGGACAGATGGAGATTTTTCATCCATCATCTTTTCTAACCTGACCTTCAGGTCCTGGCAGTCATACAGAGCAAGAAGACAAGCACCAGTCCACACTGAATGCCTGCGCAGAGGAGGACCTTTCTCCCATCTAGGTTCTGGGGTCAGAGTACGTGTCCCTTAGAGTTCAGTTTCAGATCTGAACATGAATGAGTGGTCTTGGTTCACCAAAGGTCATCAGGAAAAAAAATATGGCAGAGATTGGCAGAGCCCATAGAGTGAAGAATTTATGTGGAAACCATACATAAAATAACCTAGGCGCCAAGATGTAAAGCGATCTGCAAGAGAATTACAGAAACAAACCAAAACAAGCTTCCCCAGCCAAACTACTCAAAGGATTTTCTTAAAACAATGGCCTCTTCCTTTGGTTGAATACTGCACTGTAGCAAAACTGGCCTCTGTTCTACAGGTCAGACCCCAAATCAAGACTGAGAATGGTACACAAAAATTCTCAGATGACTTAAGCATTGAAACACTGTGGACTCATCCATGGTTTCATAGGCTCCTCCTTCCCAGAACAGTATGCTCCACCACACTTAAAAGCATGCACACTCTTCTCTGGCTTCTATACTTTGCCCACATTATATTTTAAATGTTTTAACTATTTTGTCATGCACCAAGGCTGGGTCAAAGCAGAGAGGCAAAGATCTAGTCTGATATTTATTTCTGAGCTGAGGACAACGAAAAATTACTCTAGACATCCTGAATGTACAGCATGTTATTCTCCTACATGAGGTCCCCATGAGCAAGGTTTCTGCAAGAGCATTTTGCAGCATATCCCATCACAGAAATGAGATCAGCAGGAAAGCAGTGGACAGATGGTTTATACAGTGACATTCTATACAGACTGTCTTTCATGGTGTCAGCAGCAAGCACCCATTTGATCAGAGACATGGCACAAAACCATTTTCACAGAGATGCAGATAGCAGATCTGACTGTCATTCCTATCCAAGCCAACTTAGCAGAGGGGACCCCTCTGGCTGAGTTTCTCTTTGTGACTAACCTACTAAAATAACAATATCATTTGCACAACAGCAGGCCTTGGAGCAGGCAGGGTAGGTAGGCAGTGACAGGGAACTGAGTGGTGAGATGAGATTGTTTGCAAGCAGTGCTTAGACCAACATACAACTTGTACATCTGCCCTGGGGGAGTGCATGTGACAGTTTGGGACATTATAGGCTGTTTCAAATGTTGTTTCTGACATAGATTCACCTGAACAAGTCAGAGTATTTTGATGGAAAGAACTAGGTCTGCTTGAGTATACATTGCCTATGCAGTGATGAGCAAAGGAAGAAGGGTGAGAACAAGAAGTAAAAACAAGAAGAGAAGACACAGCATAAGAATTTTCACTTTTTAGCCAGATAAGAACAATGGACAGATGACATAAGAGAAAGCAAAGGCAAACAAACATCAGATATGTTTCCCCAGAAAGCAGAGGACAAACAAGATGGTAGCAGAAGCACAGGGAGGCTGACAAAGTGCAAAGGGTTGGGCAGCTATACCAAGCCATGAACCAACCGGGATGCACAGTGAATTTCTAGGCCATTCCAGTCTTGGTACATGGCCAGGAATATTGGCAAAATCACCACAAATGGAGGGAGAAAGGAAAAGAGCATACTGTCTTTCTAAGGTAAAGACTAATTCCATTTAGTCAGCTCTTTGTACCTACTAATTTTAAAAGTCAGGAACAGTTTAGAAAAATCCTTGGAACCAGTTTAGTTGAAGGATACATATGACATTGATTACCAAAGAATGTATCAGTTTCAATTTGGATAGAAGCCAACTCTTACCTGAGCTGTCCTCTACTCTTCAGGCTAAGTACACTTTCATAGTCACACAAACTCATTGTTCATCTGTAAATGGTATAACCCCCCCTCCTCTTACTACCAGTCTTATTTTTACAATCTATTCCTGCATGGTGTAGACTCAAATTTCTGTGCTAAAGCCTCAGCTGAAAGGGGAAACCTTCATTAATACAGTAAAGTATGCACTGTATTAATGTTCTAGAGTTTGGTGGTGTTTTTTTTGTTTTTGTTTTTGTTTTTTTAGGCACATTTTGTTTATTTAGAAGTACCATAATTTAATTATTATGCACCTAGCTATTTCTTTAGTTTTGTTGAATAACAGCTTTGTATACACTATCAGCAAAATTGATACCCAATACAGCAGTCTGTACACTAAATGTATGAGATTTGATTTTTCCTCATTGTCTTTCCTCTATATTTATTATTTACCCATAAGGATTCTCTTAGTACTCACATTACCTTGTTATTTTAATAATTTAGTTGTTTTGTATAATACCTGGCTTGCTTTAGCTTCATCCTTTTTATTTCACTTCTATTAAATTTAAGACTGTCAGGTATGTCAATCACTCTACCAAAAGACTCAACAAACCATTGTTTAGTTTTCATTTGTATACCATTGGTCCAGGAAAAATGAGGGTTTGGGGAAAAGGGGCTTTAGATTTTGTCGTTGTTTCTCACCGTTCTACTCTATTTTAACTGGCAATAAATTAAATTGATTTTTTACAAGTCAAGTCTGGTTTCTCCTTCAACAGTAGCTGGTGATTATCCTGATTTTACCTAGATTCATTAATTTTTTCATCTTATTTTCTTTCCCTGTCCTGCTGAGGATGGGAAGTGAGAGAACAGTTAAGTGGAGGTTTCACAACCAGCCAGGATCCACCCTCCACAATTTCCTTGATCTTTTAACAGAGGCCAGCTTTTTTTATACACAGGTAAGAGTAAGCAGAGAGTCTATTAAGTTTGGCAGTTATAACATAGCTTCTGTCAAGAAAGCAGAAAGGATCCTTTTCGAATAGTTGTATATACCAAAACTAATTTCACATGTGCCATCACAGATCACACACAGATGACAACAGATGTTCCTGAAATTTCTTGGACGTGTAGAGCCTATTCCCTGGCAGTCCTCCTACACTGCCGTTCCAAGGCTTCAAGAAACATTCATTTCTTTTATACACAGCAAGTAAAGTATTTGCACCAAAACGGTGACTCTTTTGACTACATAACAAGAAATACTTGCAAGATGCAGCATAAAGTTTGGTGAACATGGATGCACATGCACAGTCCCATCTTGGGGGAGATGTTTGTGGGAGGATAAACTGATACAAAATAATCCCAGCTCAGGTGGAGCAAGCAAGAAAGCTGTGTGTGAAAGCATTGCAACTTCCTCAGTTCTGCAAGACCTTTTGCTTGTTGTTCTGAGCCTGCCTGGTGTCTGGTTACAGAAGGAGTAACACAACAAATCTTCTCTGGTTTGCTTCTCCTGAAGTGATGTTATCTCCCTTTGGGTACAGGAGTGTGGTGAGGAACCCAAACCTTGTCCTTGATGGAACACTAAGACCAGGAACTCACTGCCAAAGGCAGATCAGAGCTTCACTTCTTGCATCTCCTTGTCTCCTCAAGGAAGATATGCATAAATAGAAATAACAACAATATCTTTTGGAGCCCTAGGGATGTGCTGCTCGTAAAAGGAGCGCAGGGCATTAGGCTCTGCAGTCAATTTCTCTTGAGGGTAGACATCATGACTGCACTACAAGCAGGATTAAACAAAGCAATTATTCAGTTAACTGTATTACAACAATAACATTATTTTATAGAACCCATGAAACTATCAGAGCTACAGATAGAGTAATTACTGCTTTCATACAGTAAATTATATTGAATGTGGAAATGTCTACACACAAACCCCATTTTGCCTTAAGTTGTTTCAGTATACATAAAATGTTCTGTTTCCCCTCATCACTTTTACAGTAAAGTTGTCAAGGAGATTGGAGAGTTGGACACTGTCATTGTGGAACTGCCTACAAAGAACAAAAACCCACAAGTGAATTATATTAAATGCCAAAGAAGAGATCCAACAGCTCCTGGAAAAGATGAAGAGGTGCTGGAAAAACAACCAGATTTGAGGCTACTATGAATAAAGCACTCTAATGTTGGTGACAGATACTTGTGTATAGGTATTCCTTCAAGCTGGCTTTGGGGAACTGCATAAAAACTAATTAGATCCTATTCCTTGAGAAAGGGAAAAATAAGGAAGAAACAGTAGCTGAAAATAAGGTGTAAGTGAAATAGTTGAGCAGGGAATTTTTCACTCCCAAATAGCAGCCAGGGTACAGCTGAGAATGAATGAGAAAATAAAAGCTCTGAAAAGACATAAAAAGGATAAAACACAAATCCAAGCCAATACACAGAAGAAAGAAAAAAGAAAAAAAGAAGGCCAAGTCCAGAAACTATCAGCAATGATTTTTAGTAAAAAATTTCTGAAATGAAAGCTAACTTCAACAGAGCAAGAAAAAGGTATGAACTAATGATACAAAATTTTGCAACATTTCATAGTCTTTGTTGACCATTAAGCCCAAAAAACCAGACTGCAGAATTGAAAAATAGAAGCAAAGATTGCCATGACAGCTGTGCAGAAGTAGTATTAGGCATTTGCTAAGAAGATATTGATACTTTGAGTTGTTTTGCACTTCATCAGAAGTTGTTCCTGACAGCAGCAGGTATTAATTTCCTTGGTGTATATGCATTTGGGGAAATGAGAGAGTGGTTATGCTGTAAGATGTGACTCTTTCACAGAAGAACGGGATTGAAATTAAGACAGCAGTCAGTGTAAAACAGTCTTCAAAATATTTGTAAGGATGGAAGCTTTTATTTGATTATTTTACCCTAAAATTAGAAAGCTCAAAAAGAAGTCTTCAGCGATGTTACAATATGGGTCCAGCAAAAATGTTGAAAATCCATAGATGATGCATTCCTCAATCATCCTGGAATGTTTTATGCACTCTAAGAAATCAAGTGACTTAGCTACTGCCATAAGAACTTCAAACACCAAGACAACCTTAAAAGCAGGTAAAAGTACACTATGACAAAATAGAATCAAACCAAAATCATTTTCCTTTTGAAAGAAAAAATAGCCTGCACAGTAGGAGAAATACTGTAATAATTTCTAAGAAGAATAAAAATCTGGTGTTAGAAAGCAATAGAAGGAGTTAGGAGAGGGGAAAAAGAAAGAAAACATCCATATTAGTCATTGTTATGAAGTAGAAGTTGGCTGAATGTGGCAGTGCTGAAAAAAAACCCATTCATAGACAAATACTTCTTTAGTATCAGGAGTCAGACATCTTCAACAGTTCTGCCTCCCATAAAAGTGCAGTGCTCCGGGGAATTTAAGACCTTCTTTTCATTGGTAGAGCCACAGAGAAATTTAAGAGAATGAGTAAGTTAGCTACATTATCCATATGCTGTGGATCAAAGCTAGGAGTTGGAGTAAGCAGAATCAGTTCAACCTCAAGATGAAACTCTGAGTCTTAGACACACTTCCTGAAATGTCCAGAAGAAGGAAGCCTTGAAAATTGTGCTTTCTTTATATTAATAACTATCTCCATTTAGGTGTTGCACAGAGGGGATAGCAGATTTTTCTAGACTGATACTTCTCCTCCTTTGTACTGCTTTCCCTCACTGCTGTGGATCTACTGACTCTGAGTCACCATTTTAGGAAATGGGGATGGGCAAACAAAGGGCTAAGAAAGGAGATACCAAGTTCTGGCTCTGTCATAATTGAGTTCCAGTTTGCCCAATTCTTTGATCCCCCAAATCCCACAAATTTTGGCAAGTTTCAGTTATTCATTCATTAAACAGCAGGGTGTTAAAACACTCGACTCTTACTGAGGACTTATAATGCAGATTTTTCATTTTTGGAGTTCAGAGGACACATATAAAGATCTTCTTTTCCTTTCCAATGCTAGATTGACCTTCCCAAATGATCATGCTGTGAAAACGGCTCTCATTGTAGTTGGAGTAAATGGAGACATGCTGGGCTCATTGACTATTCTTCTCTTCCAAAGCTGTTTCCAAACATTAGGAAGAAAAGGAGAGAAACTGTTTGCTTATTAGAGAGTAGAAAACCAAACAGTATCATGAGCCTCAAACCCCTGTGGCAAAGGACTAGCTCTGCTACATGACAGAGAAATGACAAGTTTTCATTTATTCATTCTTAGCTGAGAAGATTGTTTCAGTGTGGCCTGAAGAAGTGATAATGAATGAGATGATAGAAATTGCTGAGATAAGAACTGGTACCCATATGCTTGTGTTTTTTCTCAGGTCTGTTCAAGGACAGGTCAACTGAGACGCAAATAGTGCATATGATTTAAGAAGGAAATTTTTCTTGTAACTTCCAGACTTAGTTCTGAAAATAATAATAATAATAAAAAAATTTAAAAGGGGATCTCTTTCCTCTGCATCATTAGCTGTCCAGGCCTTAATTTCTAACTAACATTAGATACTATTTAATACTAATAACAGTATTAGATACTATTACTGAATGATCTCTCCTGCAAGAGAAGACAATAGTCTCCTATGATAAAATGTGTATTTCAATCATCTTCTTGACATGTATCTCCACTAGATGCTTCTGAACAGGGCATAAAACCACTGCCACTCAAAAAAATAGTGTTCTACAGATCTTTCAGATAAAAAAATTAGACAAGAAAATCACAAAAACCCCTCTTCACCAAATGCCAACTTTGTAAGTAAAAGTAGCTGCGCAGACAAGGTCATCAGATTTCTTGCATCAAATACAAAGTCAAAAAATGTTGCATGGAAACCTGCTTCTCCTTCAAGTCTTCAAACTACCAAGCCTTTTCACCTCAGTCTTTCACTGCAGCAGAATCACTTGTACAAAAAAAATTCCTGCGGCCATTTGATAGGTCTCACTGACTCAAAATATTTGGTTGTGTCTGAGGATGAGGGTTACATGTAGATTTCATTAGAAGTAGATTCAAATCAGTGAAAAGTTAGAGAGAGGCCAATTAAAAGAAAGAGAAGTTATGTTAGTAGACTTACAGTTTTAGAAACTCAATGAGAATCGCATAAAGAAGGATTAACTCCTTCAGGCTTGTTAGAGCAGATGATACACAAATTTGAAACTTTTAAATTTTATTTATAAACCATCCATCTAAGATGAGGATTTGAATATAGCAGCAGAGCAATGGTTTTAACTGGTCTTTTCTTGCCAATAAGTTTGAAAGACATATGATTGCACAAAAGGTAATCCCTTTCCTTCCAAGCTCTATAGAGAGTAGTAACATCTTCAAGCTAACCTCACACTCTGAAATGTTACCATTAACTCAGAATTTAACATAATGCTCTGAGCACCACTACCCTTTACATTATTCATGGGAAGGTTGAAGGTTTTCCTGAATTTTACATACATACATATATTTTCCTATTTTCTTTCATCTTTGAAAGCACCTAACATCAACAGACCCTGTGAATTTATACACCTCAGACCAACCTGATTTTACTGTAAGTAGGAAGTTGGTCTTGAAAATTCTAGAGATGCCTTACAAAATGAATTATTTTATGATTCTGTAATACTAAAATGTGAAAAATATGCAAAAATTATGTGAAAATAATCTGGATATTGAAAAATATAATCAAATCAGAACATATCCATGGCCCAAAATAAAACTGTTCTCTCAAACATTTTTCTCAGTACTATTCTAAAGGAAAGTCTACAGTCATGAGCTCAGCCTCATGAAGTACATTTAAAGTTAATAACATTTCCTTTAAAAGCTAATCTACATTCCATTTTATGTGCAGGAAAGCAACAGTAGTGTAAGAGACATCATAGTTTATTACCAGAGAGAGTTCAAATTACTTTACTGAGTCACCCAGATTCAACTTCAGAGGGACTACAGCATCTATAAAAGTGGCTGCTGTGGCAAACATCACCATTATTCCCATCAGCCTCTTCCTCTAATACAGAGAAAATAATCTGAAGACACATAGAAACCCCTGTCCACCCACAACATATTTACAAGGACAAACTTCATCCACTCCATATCAAGGAATACACGGTAAGATTGGATGGAGAGGATGGAGCTTTAGAGAAGCACACTGCTTACATGACCAACGTATCCTTGTTAGGCTGGTAGACCTAGAAGCAGCAATGAATGAATACCTGTGCTCACCTGTCAGCAAAACAATATATGGCAAACTTGCTTTTTAGAAGAAAGACCTATTTTTGTAACCATACTGCACCTCCAAGTATTTGGGTTGACATGGACTATCTTTATTACACTATCATTACCTTTTACAACTTATGGAAAATCTAGGTATTTTCCTGCACAGAAAATACAAAGGCGGCTCGCTTCCTTGAAGGTTCTAGAGAGGGAGCATATTGCACAGCATCTAGCCTATGTCAACAAATCAGTAGTGAAGCTTGTTAGAAAGCAGCCCTTATTTCCCACATAGAGAGGCTTTATTCTATTCTAGTCTCATGAAAAATGTTTGCTGTGGCCACTAAAACAATTTTAAAATATTTATCCAGAAGAATTTTGAAATAATTAGAAAGTAAAACTTGGTGGAAGGCTTCCAGTCCATAAAAAACTTTTGGATCTATTTTGCTACAGAATAGAAACATCCTAATTTCTGGAGGAAAGAAAACTACAGGCACACACAAAATGAAAACATGTTGATCCCAAAAACTTAAAGACATTATCTACTCAATGAAGTAAACACAGACATTCTAAAATACAGGATTCAAAAAGCCCTCCAATATGTCAATGTCAACAAAACAAAATTAGAAATAGAAAACAATTAGGACACATTCTACTTGAGTAAATCATCAAAATTATCATACTCCAGTGTAAACCATGCTTTCCAGCAGTACTTTTTTGCAACCAAAACTACTAAACAGAACCAAGCAGTCTCACAGGGGCAGAACAACCAAACATTCCAAAATTGAGAACTGGATGAAAGATTTACCAGCAGACTGAATCCTGATTACTATGTGAATCCTTGGTTTTATGTTCTTTGAAGGTAAACCTATATTTTTTATAAATGTGCCTATGAAGTTTGGAGAGGGCAGAGAGGGACAAAGAAAATGAAGCATCAGTTCAACTTGGGGGACAGGGTGATTAGAGTAATAAGAATAGACAGAAAAGAAAGGAAGGAATTTTTGAGAACTGGGGTTACACTTCAGACCTGTAAACCTGTTCTTAGCTACTGCTCTCTTGGTTCACTGAGATCGGTGTATTTCAGTTTACTACCAGAGGTTAGAGATCCTTCAAAACATGAAGCAAATGTCTCAGAAACTGCAATGAGTACTTTGATTTTTCCCACAGAAGTTCCTCTTGCTGGAACTTCACAGAGGAAACAGAAGAGAAAGAGTTTTTAATTTCTGTTGAGGCTTTTACTTGCAGGAAGCATAGATGTATTTCAGTCAGATTTTTGTATGTCTCTTTCCATTTCATACCCACAACACAGGCAGCTGGCTTAGCCTGTTAGAGAACTATCATTTAATAGACACTCATTATTTTTCCTATCACTTCATCAGGTTTTGATCTGTTTGAATTAATCTTAAAATTCTCATTTCATACATTGAGCAGTCCATTCTGTCTTCCCCTGCTGTCCCTTCTCATCTAAATGATACCACAGTTCAATGATGAAAAGTTCTCTGCAGAGTTTTAGGGCAAGTATCCTCCACTATTCTCTTCACAGGATAGAGGATATGGTGATCAAGCTCTCCTCATAAAAATAGCAATATCTGAATTTTAGTGATTAAAGATTTTCTGTATTTCATGGAGCTTCATAGTTAAACAGTACACCATTTTTTTTTCTTTGACATGATCTAATTCCTAATGTCCTGTAAAAAAACCAGTTAATACTGCAAATGCATTCACTGAAATTAAAGGCTTCAAAAGATCTGGTAATATTTGCAAAACCAAGTAATTCTTAAAAATTAAACTTAAGACAGCTATGAAAATGACCACACATACAAATGAAAAAAAATCTGCACTTACAATTCTATTGCCTTGTTCCACATGATAACATATCCAGAAAGAATGAAGGACTCAATATTTACAATGTGTGTATTTCCTCTCTCTGTTCCAACATAAAGCCATTTACTCTGGAAAGGTAGATGGCAGTAAGTAATCCTGGAAAAGAAAAGAACAAATAAACAAACAAAAATGCAAAATGAAAAAATAAGTGACTGAATATCACATTAACAATATTTTTTAACACATTTGCAGCTGAAAGAATTATTCTTTCAATTTTATAACTTCACAAAAGCCTGCCAAGCAGGCATTCTGAGGAATGTTCTGGGGGTTCAGGTTCTGGGGGTCATCTCCAGGAAAATCATAAAAGAGAACATGAAACAAAATGGGGCCATCCTGCCTGCCAATATTAAGAACATGAAAAAAGAGAATCATCACTTGAGCACTGAACTAAGTCCATCTATCTCCAAGAGTATGTAAATTGCACTTTGATAGTATTCAAGACTCTCAAGGAAGGCTTTCTTATATCCTTTCTCAGAACAAGCAGATAATTCAGTCAAACAAACAGAGTTTTGCGGACATCAGTGGGATTCATGTTTTGCAGAACAGAAGTATAACACCATAATTTGCACAAGAAAACATTCATTTATTTGCCACCTGGAAGAGGAGGGCCTTAGCTAAGAGGATTTATCAAAACTAAGCTACCACAGCCACAATGAATCCCATACTCATTACATGGTGATGAAAAAGTGCTACATTAGCTCGGAAAGATGCCATGACAATTTCTTATGATAATACATAATCACAGACGACAAATTAGTAGATTCAGGTTACTTTCATATTATGGTTCTTATATAGATATTACATACACTAAACCAAAACTAAATCTATATGAGATGAGAAAACATTTGCTACTAAAACATAAGTTAATGCATGCTACCTACAGAGAGTGAAACTTAATCCAACCTTATGACACAGACTAGTAAATTTTGACAGAAAAACAAGTATTTTGCTTGGTATGTCGTATGTTACTATATTTATCACTCAGTTTCACAAACAGGCTATTTCTGGCTTTTATATAGAAACTTGATTTTTTTTTCCTTAGCACCTTCAACCACCACAAAAGTACATAGAGTATTTAAAACCATGCATACTTAAAATTTTCATTCTTATGGTACAGCAGTTTTTCTGAATTTATTATAAAGGAGTGAGAGAGGTGTTGGCAATCTTTCAGTAATTTTGTCTCTCTCAGTCAAGTCCCCTGAGTAGAGCATTTGTCACTCTTTAAGGGATTCTTCAATATTTATACAATTAAGTATACTTTACATAATTGTTCCCTGTAAAGTACTCTCAACAAAAAAAAAGGTTCCAAACAGATTGTACACAGTATTTGCATAATTCTATAGTTTTCCAAGTATTTAATAAACTGTCAGTACTTTTAATGATAAATTCATTCAAGTGAGGAAAATTACTTTTTTTGTACTTATGCATCACACTGGGTTGAATACAGTTGAAATATGGAGTCTTCACTCTATAATTTATGGAGAAAATGGCTGTGGAATCATGGAACCTGGAATTAGACTTACCCTTCACAGAAATCTTGTTTTGTTCATTAAAATGAGACCTAAATATGAGACAGTCTTTGCTCTGTCCAGCTACAGCCCCCAGTACCAGGCTAAATTTTACCATCAGTTGTCTAATTTTGGCAATAATTCCAGAGTCTTTAGTCGAAAGAGGACCAGGTTTTTCAAGATAATTGCTTTGAGAATGGGAGCTATATTTCAGTATGCGTAACTGGAAATGCCTTCAAGCAGCAACACAGCACTAATATTGTGGGTGCAGTCAGATGAACAAAGATCCAACAGAAACAACTGCAGAAAGTATATGCCACCTACATAATCCTTGGTGGAGTTCAAGCTATGAGCTTTATTCTTCTACTCATAACAGGTGAAAGGAACCCTTTGGGCTTCATAGTTTCAAATGGGAAGTTGTTTTTCACATCTTTACCAATCCTCTTCCTTTAAACTAAACAACTCTATTTCTTTTGCTTTCTCCTCAGGTGTACCACTTCCTTCACTTCTTAAATTTGTATTTAGTCCATTTTGTTGTTGTTATTGTTTCATTTCTTGTATTTCTGTACCACCTCTACTCTTCTTTCTTGCACATGCAAAGACTATGGGTGCTTTGTTAGGTCCCAGCCCATAAAAAAACTTCTCTAGCTAATAAACCCTCTTAATCACTTCATGTTGAAGCTCATCCAACACTTGCTTTGAAGTAAACTGTTAAATTACAGGAAGAGGAGATAATTTTGACTTGAAAAATGTTGAAAACATAGCTGTCTAGCGACTGACAAAAAAAATTGTAAGTTCCAATGTGAGCCCTACTTGATTTGAATGCTGCTACTCCAAACTCATGTGGTAGTGTCATCAGACTAAGCAGGCTCAAGTCCACCTAGAACAACACTATTTTCAGTCCTCTGCTAAATCCAATCACAAGCCACTACAGGGTACTGCAGAAAACTTGATCTCCCATGTAAAAGAATGACTACAATGTCTTGATTATGAATAAAGTTTCAACATCACCTCACACACTGTTTGAGACTGCTTTGGGCTGCTTTCTGTCTTTTTTGAGATTTGCTTCCACACTGCCACAACAACCAACAAAGTGGGTGTCTGCATTCCCAGGTATTGCATGTCCTCCATTTGCCTGTCTTAGGTCTAAAATTTAAATAACATAATGCTACAAGAACAAGGTCCTACAGAAAGAGAAAAATCAGACCAATGTACTATTAATAAGTAGTTAGGCCATAAATTACTAGACTTAATATCATGCTGGCCTATCTGAAATCCCAGACACCAGTCACTACTAAGCCTGGATGCACAGCATGAAATGCCCAAAGAGAATTAGGTATTGCTAAAGAATGAAAAAAAGCTCCACAGCCATGCAGTTTTTCTTAAGTCCAGCCACTTCCTCTTAAATAATTTAATTTTGTTCTGCCAAATGTATGGGGCAGCCAGGTACAAAAGTATCCTGCAGGTTCTTTCTTCCACAACAAACCCTACCCTATCAGTCTTTATCATTTATCCAAACTGTTATTGAACATTATGAAATGTCTAATTATGAAATGAATAAATGTCATTATGAAACAATTTTGCAATATGTGAGCTTATAAGAAAATATCATTCCCTTAAAGACAATCCAGGTATGTAACAAATACAATAGAGAATGGGGATTACTAGGCATTTTAATACATTTCTAGTCTTCACCAAACAAAGTCATATGATTTTCATATTCTCCTAAAACTCTGCACTCCTCTGAAGCAGTTTTATTTTACATTATGTAAATTAAATTCAAACTTCTTTATATATTGTTGACTTTTCACGTCTACAGAAAATATTAACTTGACTTTGAGGATTGGAAGCTTTGAAGCAAGACTCAGATTTTTAATGAACATCTTTCATCTCAGTAAGTACTGAAATCACATAACAATTTCTTCAAGAGAAAACAATGAAATCTCATACTGTAGTTTTCATTGTGCATGAAAGGTATTCTATTATATGACTCTATTAATAGTCATATAGACCACCAGCAAATTAAGATGTCTTTTGATGCCATTACAAAAACAAGTCAATAAGCCAGAAAGAAAGGCTATTTTTCTACTTAAGAAGTTAGGGGTTCTACTGAATTATGTCAGTATGAAGTAGATCTGACAAAGTTTAAGCATACTGTCAATCTGATTGAGATAACATGCAACAAAATTAAATGGAAATTTAGGGATTTTCTCAATGTCAATCAATTAACAGAAAGTCAGCCAGAAATGTGGATATCATACATTCTTAGCAGCAAACCACAACAATGAATCTTATTGATCATCATAGTAGCAAAAAATTAATGAATGGGTACAAAAAATGTGCTTGTTCCACCAGAACAATCTGAAATGTATTATTTTTCTCCCAAATGACAAAACAGGATATAGTAATTTTTAAAAAATCAGGACGTACTAACTAAAACACTTAAATCAGAATTCAGCAAGGAAAACTATTTTGTTAAGGTCCTAAACTTATACCACATGTTAGTAATTAAACATATTATTTACATAAATTTTGCAAATAATATAAGAGATATAATGGAATAACTGAAAGAGGCATTGTCAAAACATTGAACATTATTTTAGAAAGGAATATATTCTGACAAGCAAATCTTGAAAAGGTTTATTTTTCAAAAAAACCACAGTACTCTACAGTCTAACAACCATGGCCAAAAACTCACTGCATATTAGCAGAATACTACAATGTTAAAATAATTTAGAATACTATAACCTCTAAAGTATTGGTAAAAACTCTCAGATTACTTAAAACCATCCTTATTATGTCAATTGTATTCCTCTAAGAAAAAGATAATTTTGAGAATGCTTCTTTCTGCCTCTGCTTTGTTATTTTTGTTTTTCTATTTTTAGCACAAAAAGTTTTCTTGGAGCAGTATTGCTGGTGGTGAGTGAGGAGACATGCTGAAGGGCTAAAAGTAAATTTCATTTTTGTCAAAATGAGAAACAGCTACTCGAATTTAATTATTTAGTTGCTCATTCATAGACATCAAAACTGCAATAAAATTTATACTATGACTTTTTTCTTTATAAAGATAATATTAAATATGAACAAGCATAGAAACTGTGTATTCCATATGTCCAGCACTGACTGTCAGAGTTTAGTTTCTATAAGTTCCTACATTTCAATCCTACCAAAATAAACTACAGTGTCCAGGTTCTCAGGAAATATGGAAATCTCACAAATTTACAGTAAAAGAAAGAGATGAAACATGAAGGATCATTAACTTGGGAACATGTGTAGCTGACAGGAAGCAAACGCAGTAGCTGCGAGGCATGCCAGTCACCATCCTGGCCCAGCCTTCTGCTCTCAGTGACTCCGAGGGGACTGCCACTGTCTCACACCCAATTTACAGTTCATTGCCCCAGCATGGATGAATTCAGCTGCTGAGAATGTTGATCACCTTCTCAAGATGGTTATGGTTATCAGAAGTCTACCTTTTCATTGCAGTGATTATGGCTCTTTTCTTGACTCCAGTAATTTTCTCCAGCATCCTCTGGTGCTTTCACTGCTTTCCACTGATTTATGCTATTTCCTTCAGCTGGTCATCCCCAAGAGCTGTTCTCTTGGCACTACCACCTGATAGACTGGGTATCATCCCTGGTGCTTGCCAATGACTGGCTGATGTTATGTCAGGTCCTCTTTCAAAGCAGCTCTTTGAAAGCATTACTCCAGAGAGGAAACTGTGGCCTGTGTAGTCTTCAATGGATATCCACAAACCACTGCATAAGCCCTTCCCCTCCTTCTCGACTTCTGCAGGATTTCTTTATTCCAACAAAACAAAACAAAACAAAACAAAACAAAACAAACAAAAAAAACCACCCCAAACAAAAAAAAACCAACACAGCTGCTGAGGGAGCTTCATGACTTTGTATCAGTACTCTCTCAATCATCAAGTACAAATTATTTCCACACAATTTATTTTCTTCCCTCATACTTCCTTAAACTTTTGGTAATTTTAATACAAAACAAAGCACACCAGACTCATCTAGTGCCCCCCTTCTGGTAGCTTCTGGCTATGCAGTATGCTCAGAAAGTGTAAGGTTACTTCTCCATTGATTTAGCAGAGGATATTCAAGCTGAGATTATTGATTTAAATCATAAAATTAACATAGAAAGATTTGGACAGATATTTAGGCAAAGTAATTTGTAGCTGACCTGAAGTGCCTAAACAAGAGCACAGATTAAAGCTACTGACAATGAAAGAAAGTAGTTGTTTACAGCAGATCTAGTAAAGGATGTAAATTATGAGCTATTTGGCCTCTGGAGGTATTTAATCTTCTTCCTGGTCATGTATAAATTTGGAGCTCATCAGCACTATAAGACAGGTAAAAAGCATGTACAATAGCAGCAATTCATGCAGTCTTCCATCCATGTGATGTGATGTGTTTTCAGCAGATGGTTGTGCAGTTCCCCAGATAGATGTGAACTGGGTCTGTGCACAGTAATAACATTTCCTCTGCTACAGGGAGTGTTCAGGAAGCCCTAGGAAGGCAGAAACCAAGATGAACTCCATTATCATGAGTTCCAATATTTAACTGCAACTCTCATTTTAACTTACGTGCAGAGTATGCAAAGTCTCTAGTGCCGATGTAAGAGCACAGGAAATACTTTAAATTACTAACTGGCTGATTAAGAGTCAAATGAAATATAGAGCAGTTCAATACATTTGGAGAGTTCCTTAAACACAGGGTCTTAGTGATATTAATAACATTAATATTTCTCCTATTCACCCTAAATTCTCCAAGTACCACATAAGATAATTTAAAAAATTTCTAGCAGCCCTGCACATGCAGGTACTAGCAGAAAGTGAATAAACCAAAGGTGCCTTTGAGATTGATACTTGCAGTCAACCTGCTTTTTAAAAATGTAGTTTAGTTCTAATTTAAAATAAGAAAAATCTTCTCTTTCACATATATTTTCTTCTAGCAACAGTCAAACTTTATTATTAAAGTTAGTTGATCTGTCTTATTTTATGCTTTAATTGCTTACACAGAAGAAAACAAAATAGCACTAAAAGCACATTGAAGACAAATTGCATTGCATCCTGGCGACAGCATAACATGGGATAAACCCCATCATTACTTAGGAATATCTGGACACAAGAGGAATATTAAGGTAAATTATATCCTCAAAATACCGTGTGAACAGTTCTGTCTGGATTTTTTCCAGAGTGATATAGAGACTGCTCAAATATTTGTTGTTTTAAGACTATAGTGCATCCACCACAAAAAATGGTGTTGACAGGACTGGGTGGATGAGGAGTATCTATCTAGTGAGAAAGGTAAGAACTAGAACTTAATTGTATTTTTCTACCAATTCAGAGCTGAATGTGACTACTCTTTTTCTAACTACTTAGCGAATCATCTCTACCAATAAATTCTAAGTTAATAATGAAAGTCACAAACTATTTACAACTAAAAACTGTCAAACAAGTAATCATTTAATTCACATACCACTGTGCCTATTTTCTGACTGAACAGCTGTTGGGGGCTTTTTTCCTTTCCTCTCTGCCTGCGGAATTTTTTCCCATCAACATGCTAAGGAGCACTGATGGCTAGGTCCTTGAGACCTTGAGATGGAGGAGGGAGGGAGAGCCTCCCTGCTTTTTGGGGAGTTTCTCTCGGGGGGTGGGTGGGGGAGAACACTGAGAGATTGGAAGCAGGTAAAAGAGGGTGGGAGGCAGCTGCTATCTCACTTGCTTTTGGCTCTTGGAGGAGGAAGGCCACTGGAAAACCTCACCCTGCCATCCCAATGCCACGAGCTGCCCCTTCTGGTGCTGCACCCCAAACCCCTGTGCTAGGACACTCTCCTGCTTCAGTTTGCCATCTCCAAGCATCCTGTTGGAGCACCACGACCGACACTCCAAGGATTCGTGAGCAGAGCCTCACCTCCACCCTTCCGATCTGGGACACAGCCACCATCACCCCCAGCACTCCTGCAGTTGTGCAGGATCTCCACATCTGCCCCTGCCCACCAGGAGCCAGCCAGAGCAGCTGGGATGGGAACTGCAAAACAGGGGAAAGGTGCCCACAACCAAATGAAGGTTACTGTGTTCCTGTTCTGTTTGTTGTTAATTTCGTAGTTGTTGTTCTTTTGTTTTTCTTTGTTATAAATATTAGTAAAGAAATGTTATTCCCACCCCCCTATCTTTGCCTGAGAGCCTCTTAATTTCAAAATCATACTAATTCAGAGGGAGGGATTTACTTTCTCCATTTCAAGGGAAGGCCTCTGCTTTCCCTAGCACACCTGTCTTTTCAAACCAGGACAACAACCAAAACCTGCAGACAGTAGCATCACTTGAAGACATTACTTGAGCTCCCACCTTGTATCTGTAGAGATTAATGTTTTAAAGACAGACAGCAAAAATAATTGCTTTACATGAGGCAATTTAATACATGTTCCTTACAAAGAAACATGAATGAAAAACAGAGTCAAGGCAGTAGTAACAGTTACTTTCTGGATGCTTTTACTTCCCAATGTTCCTTTCAAGTTTGGTATCTCAGACAATACATTTTACCCAATCAGTCCACAGAGCAGTTTTATTAGACTCTGTTTTATACTGGTTTAGATACATGTATTCATCACAGTCACTGCTGCTTGTACAACAGCAAAAATTTAATTTGTGTATTGGAATGCAAGAAATGAGCCTTTGAGGTTCCTCTCTTCTGTTTAATACTGATTTAATCTGATTTCTCCAAATATCACTTGAGCTAGAACAAATTACTGTAAGATACCTCTTGATTTAAAGATTTTCAGTGGTGTGATATTGTCTACAAATGCTGAGGTACAACAAATCATAATTCCACCTCTCAACTACAATTTCAATAGAAGTTATCTCAAGCAAAGTATACTTCTAGCTATTTGTGAACATCCTGCATATAATTAAGACATCATCCTCCTGCCCACCCCCACTTCAATTTCTGCAAATTCTATCTAGAAGAAATGTTACGAAAACATTTTCACTTTAGAGTTTAATTTAAGGCAAATAGACTTAAATATATCTAACACAATTATTTATTTTGACAAAGCAACAAATCTTATGCAGCTTTTTCCATCAAATTATTTAGATATGTCATCTGGCTGGTGGTCCATTGCTGCTTTCAAAGTGTTTAAGATACAAGAATTTTTCATGGTGTACTTTACCTGAAATATTATACCTATGAAACTTACAATAAGAAACAAGAATACAAGAAGCACAAAAAAACCCCAAACAAAACAAAACAAACAAACAAACAAACAGAAATCCACAACCCCCCCACCAAGGAAAAAAAAAAAAAAACAAAAATAAAAAGGTAAGATTTTAAGAAATGCAGCTGGAAAACAATTTCTTTCTCAAGATATTTTGGTTTTATCCTTTTTTTTAATTGGATTTATTGGCACATTGTGAAGAATTCTGTTTTTTAGAAATTGGGACAGATCATTAATCTTTCAAAGTGTTAAAAATAAAAACACAAAGTTCAAGGTAAGAAACCATTAATAGTATGTTCTGTTTCTTGTTTCCCTCCTTTTCTGTTAAAACAATCGAGAATAAAAGTAACAAAGTAGGCTGTTCCTCTGTTTCTTCAAAAGCCAGAATTTCCTGTGTATACCTTCTAGACAGGTGAAATAATGCTATAAGCCTGAAGTTAGGCCCATTCTTGACTTGTGAGCTTACTATTTCAAACGACTTTGCAAACACAACTGTAGTTAATAGCTTACAGCACTTTAAAAATACTTGTTTTAAGAAATGCTTATGCTAACCACAAAAATCATCAGTGTAGCAGCTATATGAACATTTGTAATGGGTGTCAACATAAATTATTTACAAGCAGTTAACTCAAAAGAACCTAGAACAAATCAGAAAAATGCATGTTCAGAAATACATTAGATGCATTCCATTTGATTAAATTATTAAACCCACAGATCCCACTTGAAGAGTTAATTTATATATTTAGATAAAATCTTATGAGATTACTATGAACTCTTTACAAGGGCAGTCAGAATCTACAGCATGCCGCAAGACCTTTGTTTTTTTCCCGGTTTTATTTCTTATAACTAACCTTACAACTCCACAGGAGGTCACCCTGGCCTGTCCAGCATGCCATAATAAATACAGAAAGACAGCTGCACTATAACTTCCTATAAGATACAGGCATTGAAATTCACACCCTCAGTAACTCCAAGGCTATCCGCAGTAGCACTGCAGCAAGTTATGGGCATGTGCAAGGGGATGTACAACTTTTGTAGCCTGTGCTAAAGATAATTTGTTTCATTTTCAGAAGGATAGAAAATTACCTTCCTTCATCTTGGACAAATGCACAGAAAAAAGGACACCCTGTTTTGTCAACTCCCTTTTATGGTTTTGACTGCAAATTCATTGGAGTGTCTTATCTGTAGGAACAGGATCACTGACAGTGACACTTTCTCCCATCCTAGATCTTTAGTTACACAACGTTACACAACAGTAATGCCATGGATCAAACAGGTGTAACAGGAACACTTGGTCCCAAGAGAAAGAAATAAGGAAATTGCAAGGAAACAAGCTTCGTTAAATGGAAAAAGATGCTGGAAGAAACCAGCATACTTTTCATTGACTTCTAATTTTTTTCTGACGCTGACTCAAGGCCATTACACAACAAAAATGAGAATAAAAGTTCCACAAAATCAATGAGGTGAGCAAATTAAAACAGGGTTGGAAAACAGATTCTTGCTTTCATCTTCAGAGGAAAGACAATGTACATGATTTTTTTCATCTACTGGCTTGTGAAATTGCTATTTCATATTTGTAATACTTCACTTGTCCTCCATAAATTTCTTTGAAGTTTAAGTAAAAATGGGGCTGTGATACCTAACACAGTGACAGTGATGGGCAATACAGAGCACAGTAAGAGCCATTAAGTTTCTTAGCAATGAAAGAAAGCCAAATAACAAAGGCTGGAACAGGAGGATGATGTTCTCAAAAGAGAAAGTTTTTGATGTATTTATTTCATTGATTTTATAGCATCTGCATTAAAAAACCCCAAGCACCTAAGGGTAGAGTTTCCCTCATCCCTTCACCCAACATTGAATACATAAAACAAAACTGCAGTTTTTGATTCCCAATCTTATAGTTCCAAAAAATTAAATTGGGTCCTAACTCAAAGATGAAAGGTTGAAACTTGTCTTTTAACAGCTTGACTTCACAGAGCTGTTAGAACAGTAAACTAAAGATATGTTAGTATTTTACCCTCTGCTAGCTGGAGCATACACAAATCTGTGTTTATCATACATTCTTACTAAAACAAGTTTAAACCAAATCCTCTGTCAATATCAATCAAGTTATTTTGAATGACGCACTAAAAATCAGGATAAGACTGAAATACTTAAATTGACTTCAAAGAAAAAATTATTTTACATGTGTATGCTTTTTCTTTGTATGCATGCTTTTTTTTCCTTAACAGCTTCCATCAATTAAAATCATGTAGACTTATTGGAGACCAGCTGTTCTTATTTGTTGCGCTTCAGTAGACAGGGACTCTGTGATTTATGGTCCTTGTTTTTCTGCAATCTGTAGTCTCTCTTCCTGCTCATGTACTGTTTAATGATAAAATCTCAACACTGACATTACTACCTCTATCTCTGATTTACTGGAATAATGCCCAGAGCTTATTGTGACAGAAGTATCCTAAATCTTTGCATTGGGTTTTTGCTTGAAGCTGACATGTGTCTGTGCAGGAAAAAGGTGGTGTGGTTTCCAAGAACCAAATTACTTACTGCAACTGAATGGGTGCATGTTCTTCATTACTCTAAGATACAACTGGAAATATAACAAAGGTCAAAGACAAGATCTGAACAGAAATCTGAAAGATGATTCAAAACTCTAATTTGAAAACTTCAGAAGAGAAAACCATATAATTCCCCTATCTACATGATGACTGTAATGAGAAAATTCTGATTGATAGTTTGATTCATAGACTGTTTATATTGCCTGAACTTGCATACTTGCATACCTTTTAAAAGACTGTGGCTTTTTTTCTGTTGTCTAATATTATGCATTTTGTACTACAGTATTTGACCTCTCATTTCTTATTCCTGAGACCATTAAACAGTTGCTCAGTGCATAGCTGTGAGTATATGTTTTAAATTTTGCTGTCCAAACCTGGCCTGTTGGGGGTTGGTTTCCCCTTTTCTCTCTGTGGAATTTTCCCCATTGTCATGTTAAGACACCTGTTGACTAGGCCCTAGTAGCAGGGGGAAGGGGGGAAAAGGAAAAACCCATGATATTCAAACAGCCAGAAGAGGAGACAGAAGGCGTAACTTTTTGTTGTGTCCCCTGGCCTGTTGCTACTGGGAAGGGGAAAGTTCCAAGGTTTGTAAGCGCTGGCCTTTCAGGCACTCAGCTTCATGGTTTCTCACAGAAACCTGCAGTTTCCAGCCAGCATAAAAAGACCGGGAGAGCAGTTCAGACTTTTTCCACAGGCTTTATTATCATCCGTGAAGGGGTCAGGCTACAAATCCAAAGATGGGGATCACACATGTACTTTTATAGGGTTTGGGGGGATCACAAGTAAACCAACGGAAAACAGGGTTAACACAGTTTGGCCAACTACATTATCTTTCTTTGTCTGGGACAACCAATTATAAAGAACCAAACCTAACCAATAATATTCTAAAAAGATAAGAGGAAGAGCTTACATTTTTTCTAACATGAGTCATTCTAAGCAAGTAGTTTTTCTCATTTCAAAGGAGGTTCCAAGGGGCCGTCACAGGGCTGTTTTCAGAGGGATTCATCTCCTCTACAGGAAGGCTCTGGCTCTCCCCATTTCCCCGCGGAGTTCAGACGAGAAGGACGATCGCTGCCTGTGTCCCATCCCAGCGTCCGGAAACCACCATCAGACCCTGCCCTGCTGCCTTCTCGCTGTGAACTACCACCATCCAGCACTCTACTGAGCACCAGGACCCACACCGTGAGCGGAGGGCTCTCTCTCCATCTCTCTCTCCCCCTGGGACAGCGCTGCCATCACCCCCAGCCCTCCTGCGGCTCTGCGGGACCCGCCCGCCCCCAGCACCGGGAACTGCAGCTCAGGGAAAAGGTGCCTGCAGCCAAAAAACACTGGGACTGAGTTACTGTTCTGTTTGTGGCTAATTTCATAGCTGTTGTTGTTCTAGTTTGTACTGTTAGATAGACTAGTGAAGAACTGTTATTCCTACCCCCAAAGCTTTGCCTGAGAGCTCCCTTAATTCCAAAATTGTAATAATTTGGAGGGAGGGAGGATTACACTCTCCATTTCAAAGAGAGGCTTCTGCCTTTCTTAGCAAATACCTGTCTTTCAAACCAGGACATGGCCTCAGAACAATTTGGCAACATAGCTGCTATGTGAAAACAACATAACATGTTACCCTGTGTTTTCTAAAAAAGCATAAATCTACTGACCAACTTGCTTTATTTTTTACAAAACATTAGAAACAACCAACACACTGCTCAGCATATTATGTAAGGTTTGACAGCATATAGCAACATTACATCTCCTGCTAAGGAATTTTTTCCAGAAGGAAGAAACCCAGGCAAACAATCACATGTGGCCAGGTGACATAAAATTTAAATAAACCAGGACATGTTTTTCTTCCCTACTGAAGGAAAAACAAAACTTCACAAAGATGTTTTCAGAATGGAATTTTGAAGAGATTTTTTTTTTTTCTCAGAGAAGTAAAACAAGGAGCTACAGCTGGAGAGACCCAAAGAAAGATGTAGACTGGACAAGTGGGGTTTGTCAGGTCAGAGGGTCCTGTACTGTTGCTAAGTCCTCAGGTAATTGTGACAGCTACACATTTTTCTCCAGCAGCTCTATGGGCCGTGGTGGTTTTATGTGTGCACATGTTAAGTGATTGGTTGTAAGTCATCTTTCAGAGATGTTTTGCCCTTCTGCTATCAAAGACAACTGGTAGCTCTAACAGTAATTCAAATGTATCATATGATGCATTTTTCCTTCAGAGAAGTTGTTTAACAAGCACGTATAAAAGCGTATCCTGTGGCATAATGCATTTAAAGACTTTTAAAACTGAAATGAAACTGACAATAATAATACTGGCAGAATCTTGATGGACTAAAAATTACTTTGGGGAAAGACTATAAAAGCCACCATTTAGAAAGAACAGAGATTCTTAAATTCAGGTTTGGATCTGGATATAAACTAGAGATCCTTCTACTATTCTAGAATGAAAAATATGACCAGGACTTCTGTGATCTTAGTTTAGAGTAACATTTACCCTTGTGTAATTTAAACATAAAGAAACCAAACTGGTTTTAGAATAGCCATCTTAAGCTCTTGCAGCACTTTCTCTGCATTGGCACCAACTCTCAGATTGCATTACAAATCCTACCCAAGATGGTAAAATTGATAAAATGATAAAACTGATAAAATTGAGCCATGTTGTTATCTCTGGTGTTCTGACTGTAATATTATTACTATGTGATCACCTATACTTAAAAATACACACTAACCAAGATTTGGATGTTTTGTCCTTCAAAAGGAAAAATTTTGAAAGCTATAGTGAAATATGGAAGGTACGTTCACCAGAGGTAGGCTATTCCAGAATATTCCAATTATAGGAAATTCATCATATGTTAATAGGCTCAATACAGCACTTACAAAAAACGCCACTATAAAATTCTATTTTTAATGTCTATTTTACACTTGGTTTTACTGGAAAAAGCAATTTTTTAATTGGATATTTGAGAGATACTCAAGAATTAGTTTTGTAGCTGTTGTAATTTCACAAGTGATCTTGGTACTAATACTAATGAAACCTCTTAGGGACATGATATTACAGAGGAAGGATAATCTGAATGAGTAGTACAAGAAATTGGATTAAATTTAAAATGCAAAGGGCGCAGCCTCAAACTTCAAAGAACTTCCACTTTAGGGTTAGAGCTCATGATATAGAAATGATGGGAAAAGATTATTTCAGTTTTGCTTCTCTTGCTTTGCTTCCACTATTAAAGGCTTGCACTGAAAAGCAGCACATTCCCTGCCAGCTAGATATACATCAGGGAAGTATAATGGGTGTATTAGTCAATCACAGCAAGACCACAAACACTGGTAAGATGAAGCCACATAAAAGGAATATGCCATTTTTGCGTGCCTCAGTAACCATATTCCTGCAGAGATTACAAATGAAAATGGTATTGTCGATGGCCACAGCACAGATGGGACTCTATCTAGAATGTGTTTCCTTGATGAATCATCATCTCAGAGAGAACTGATATCAGGGAAAAGGCCCAAAGAAAAGAAAAGATAATGAAGACTATAAGGGAAGAAGAGAATCTTGATATTTGTATTGAAACAAAAAAACCTAAACCAATAACCCAGGTTGTGAATTTATATTAATCAGCTGTTTATCTGCAAAGGAGAGACAAAATATTTAAAATGCATGACAACGTGGATACCAGAATATCATATCAAACGGGAATGAAAGAGCCATAAAAATACATTTAACCTTGAAGCTGGAACGTTTCTTTCCATCAGAAGAATAAAACTGACACAGAACAATTTTCCTGAAGAGCAAACAGTGGATTTCAGCTTGAGTAGTTATATAACAGTGTAAGGCTCTGGGTGGGGGACTGTTGCATGTGAAGGAGTTGATCCACACACAAGTGACACCAAGTAGGCACCAGGGGCTGCATGTGCAGCGTGGTCTCCAGGCTGTGTGGAGCTGCACGTACCCCTTGGAAGCTGGATAAACACAGCCAGCTTGTTGTCACTGAGAAGCCTGCAGGCAGCTCCCACTTGGTGGTTGCACCAACAGTGCAGAAGGAAGTTTTAGTGTTAATGTCTTTTCTGTATGATAGCTGGAATAATGCACGCAGCTGTCTCTTTACAAGCAAATCCTATAATAAATTGGATGAAAAAAATCGGGTGACACTTTCTATGGATGGATTACCTGCTCACTGAAGGCCTGTGTAACGATGCCCAACTCAGGGCTCCCAGCATCTACAGAGATGCAAGATTCCCTGTGCTCTTCTGCCATTCTTTGTAGTGCAAGTTCTAATAAATAGCATTTTGAATGCTAACTTACAGGGCCTTGAGTGCCTTTCTTACTGGGATCATAAGGGATCAGCAAGCCTTAATGCAAAACATTGTCAGCATGTTCATTTAAGAAAGCGAGGTATATGAAGTCTCTGGAGTGCAACTGAGGGAACCAGACTGGGGAGGTCCCTTCAGTTCCACTCCACTAGAAGACTCATATGTCTATCAAAAAGAAAATTTTAAGGATCATGTGAATTTTCATTCTATTTCAGGAGACTGCACCGTCTCATAAATATATCAAATCAAACCTGTTGATTCTTGGTAGCAATGAGCAAATCTGTTTTGCATTTTTGCTCTTTGTTGATTGTTTAGCTAACCTGTGTTGAAGACAAAAAAAAAACCCCAAGCAAACAAACAAACAAAAAAAAAAAACCCAAAATGTTTTTCCTCGATTTCTTTTTATAACCGAGACAGTCCTCATGTCAGCCTCACTGAAGAATCTTTCCAGCCTTCTGTCCTTCTGAAGTGACATTTGACCAAGTTCATTTTTCTGCCCTGCAGTACTAAGGTATAGCCCCCTAGAACAAAGGTTTTTAATAGCTCAGGAATCTTTTCAAGCTTAAGAATTGCATGAAAACACTGGATTTTGGAACCCCTGAGCACCATTCTTTCAAAAGTGAAAAATGCTGATGCAAGACCACACTATGTGTATGAAACCAACCAACCCAAAACTGCCAACACCAACCACAACAACAACAACAAAAAACCCCAAACAAAAACCCCCAGAAGAATGTTCTGTAAACCTTCATTGAGATGTGGAAGTGAATGCCAATTGCATGGCTTCTTTTAGTTTCCTCATTTTTTTCCATCATCAATCTGAGAAAATTTACATCCTTACCAGAAACTGTGGCATATTTTTATGGTGAAATATTGCTTTTTATTTGGATTATATGGTTCTTTGCAATACTTGAATGCTAGACCACACCATGTAATCAGAATCTGTTTTGTTGTACAGCATGACCATGCAACTGTACAGAGCCTTGCTTGCTGACAGACCTCTGACTAATTTGAAAGTACATAAACAGAGTTTGCAGCTATACACTAATAACCAGGGTTCATCTGTAAGCAGGCAAGACATCACAGGAATCCAGTTCCTTGAACAGGCAATGGGACAGAGAACCTACTTTAACTAGCCCACAAGTTCCCTAACACAAATGAAGAGACACAGGTACTGCTGTGACTGCACATTATTCACTCAGTAGCCTCTTGCTGTCATTTTGATGAGGTTTATCTGCAAAGGAGAGTCCAAGTGTTTAAAATGCCCTTAACAGAGAGCACAAAATCCTGTGAAGATACAGTAATGCAAATAAAATAAGATTCAGCTACTGTCAGGAAAGAATATAGACTCAAGAAAAGTAACCTAATTCAAAAATGTTACCTTATTCAATTTTTTTGTTTGTTTTGGGTTTGTTTTGTTTTGGTTTGTTGTCAAGCATTTGGAGTAATACTCTCAACCATCTTGCTCAAATACTGCAAGATCACAGCTGCAGGAATCACATTTATCATTAATAGTGATTTACAGCTAACAGAGCTCTCTAAAAGTTGCCCACTTAAAAGTCTAGTCTTGCTCTGTGCCAGCATACCCTTAACACTGAAGAAAGTGTAAAAAGTCTCGAAGCCTCTGTCACAGTACAGATTGTGTCACCTGGTCGTTTTCCTCAGGACACTTGTGGCATTGTCATGGATTTAAAGGCCCGACACTGTGTCACGCTGTGCTCATGTGTGCTACTCTAAGTCACTGGATAAGCTGCTGCAGCACTGTTGGCTCATTTGTCACACACCAATCAGCAATGTCTAAAAGAAGAAAGAGTGGAGGGGTGTCCCCCATGTCAGTCAACACAACTGAACCAGCTCAGCTTAGCTTTGGAATGACAGGAGATGAACTGTGTTCCTAAGTGAAACAAGCACCTGAGGGCTTATAGAACCTGGATTTCACACTGCAATCCTTGCTGGTTTTCCTACCCCAGCTGCACTTACATTAAATGAGAATCTGTAAGCTGTTGTTTATTTAAAGTCTGCTGTGATTATATTAATGACCACCTATAATAGTTTCCAGTGGTTTTGCTTAATCCTAATGTTTTTGCAACAGATAGAGACAGTGTTCCAGTAGCTGAGTTATCTCCTATGACATTGAGGAAGGAAAAAGCGGTACTAACATATGGAAGGTGTCTACAATTTTGACCTTCAGCAACACCGAGTTAATTCTTTTAGAATGTTTACAGAGTTTAAAATGTTTTGCCTGTCTACCCTATTTGTAAAAAAAGCCATAAATCATATATTATCAACCATATGCTACTGTCAAACATGTCTTTGAGTAACTGTCTTATCATTACAGCTCTTGGTATGGAGCCAAGCACTGAAACACATTGCTTACATTTGTATTGTCTTGAAAGTTCTTAATGCATTGTACTGCATTCCAATTATAGCAATAGAAACCTAAGATGATTGCTTCATATGAAATAAATGTATACACTTTGCTTATAAAATAATGATTTTATATAAGTATAAATTATTAATATAATTTGCTTAAGTCCAAAAAGGTCCAGAGCATTACACCATACAACAGAAAATATCTGTTAGCCATTAAGTCTCTTTAGTGTTCTTTCTACACTTGCTCCAAGGAGACACTTAGTAAAGGAATAGTGAATTATGAATTATTATTGCTAGTGCTGCATCATCATTAGCAGTAGGTCAGAAGAAGAAAAAAACTAAATCTGGAGAAGCTGCAAACTCTGATTTAATGGATATAAAAGTGCACTTTGTTAGCGAATTATTATTCATAAACCATTCAGTATCTTCATACTGAATCTTATCTATTAAGTAAAAGACTACTGTGTTTAAGTGTTCTTTGCACTTTACAACTACATTTTTACCAACATTCAAAGAAAAGGACAAACATTTTTACTTTTGTGGGAGAGATAGAGGGGATATATGTATGTATGCACTTGGGGAAACGTGACTCAAGTAACTGCAGAAACCTATACAAAAACCCTGCTAAAGACAAGATTTCAGTCAATTATCCTGAAATCTTAAATGTCAAGAAGAAGAACCAAATTGCAAATTATACAATTCAACTATATGATGACTGGTGCATTGTGAGTAATAGCCAAAGACTTAAGTAGCATTCATCTGTCTAACAGAAACTACCAGCTCTATGGTTCATGCATCAAATACTATCAAAACTCAGAATAAACTGATTCTACAGGAAAGTTAATTAATCAAAGTCAAATAAAACAAGCATTTGGAATGATAAAATCATCATCACAACCAGATAAAACATTAAAATTTTAAGTGCATTATATTGCACCAATTCATTAAGTAATCTGCCATTTGTCAAAGAAAAAAAAAACGACTAAACCAAACAGTGTAACGAGGAGACAAACACACTAGATTAATATAACTAAATTTTTTTAAATCCTGAAGAGAGAAATGCAATTACAAAAATTTGAAGGATTCACATGTTCCATTTTCGGAGATAAAAATGCATCTGAACAATTATGCACTTGGCTCTGTGAAAGCCATCTAAATCTAAAATTAAGAAATATTATAATTAATCTTGTAAGAACTAGCCTTTAACTTACTAAACACTTCCCTATAAGGCATCTTTCAATACCCTACTATTTTTTAAAGATATGCATCAATATTTTAAACCTATTTTCTGTCAACAAGCATTTCTCCCCATTTAAGAAACATTTAAAAACCAGTTTGTTCACTGGTTCACAAACTTAAGACAAAAGAATCTCTACCCAATATGAATCTTGCCTTCTCTTAACCCCCCCTGCAAGAGAAGAGGGGAGGATGAAAATAGAGTATTTTTAACTGTTCCCACAGTGAGGAAAACATTGCTTTTTGGAAGCCAGACCTTAGAATTTCTTGAAGAAAATCAATTTTGATCTTCTAACTTGGTCAGCTTCTCAAGTTCCCCATTTTGTCATAGATTTCATATAGCTAAAGCAACCATTATTTCATTTACTATTTCTTTGACCATCTCATGATTTAGAGCTTCTGTTCTCTAACACCAAAAATACATTCAGAAAAAAATGAAAGTTCTCTTTTAGACTTAGCTCTCTTAGGTATATAAACATTCCAAACTGAGAGGGATAATTAAAGCTTTAGCCTTATTTTTTTTTTGCTACTTGACCAGAGGCTTATGTTGAATTTTACATACTAAATGTGAAATTGAGCTTAGAAAATTGACAGTTAGATGATTATAATGAATTTATATGGATGCAGAAAGAAAATATAGTAAAAATGAAGTGATTTCATTCTGAAGCCAAGACGTTGAATAATAATAAAAAAGTAACCAGAAGCTGAGGGCAGTGGTAGAGCTGTGAGAAGAAATGAACTGTCTACAATGTTATTTCTTCATATTTATGCAAAACTCTTTTTAAATTTAAAACTGGACTTACTTCTTTGACAATTATATTGCAGGATATTTGCCTCACAGCCTTTGATGTGCTAATAAAACAATTTAAACGGCAGTAATTGAACTAGTAACATAAAATATACATAAAAGAATACCATAACACTAATTTTTTGCTCACAACTTACTAGATTTTGATAAAAGGCAGTATAGTTAGCTATGGGTTTGTGACAAATAACTTACATTCTCAGATTTTACTTGCACCTCAGTTCAAAAAAGGCATTAGAGAAAAAATATGGTTTAAAGCAAAGTTTTCCAGTATTCCTAACAACTCTCTTGCAAATATTTTGCCCAATGGTTTAGGGTGTCAGATGGAAAAGAAAATTAGGCAAGTGTGATGACAAATGTTTTGCTCTTAGCAAAGCACAAATGTGTGGGAGTTTCTCTTAGAAAGAAGTGCTGATGAAATATTGACCAACTTAACAGTTTAGTTCTCTGAAGAGAAGGCAGAGGTGAACAGAGGCTGCATTCTTATAAGCAATGATTACTTAGGCTGTGTGTCAGATTGCTGGCTGAGAGAGCATGACCAAGATGTACTGGAATAACTTCTATGATATTTAGATTTATCAATGACAAATTGTGAATAATGCACCTACCTGGTGAGAATACCAAGATTCAAACATTTCGCCATACATAAAATGATAATTTACTGTTCAGAAGCAGCTAGAAATACACACATACTTTTTCCTTTTCATCTTCCCTCACACAGTCCCAAAGCACTTGATACACTTTTGCTATAGGTTATAAACTCATTGGAATCAGGCTGCATATTTCCTAAATTATTACACAGTACTTCCCACTACAAATCATTCACCTGGGTGACATTTTAGGACAAATATGATTTATATCTGGATAATAAACAACAAAGAAAAATGTATTTCCATAATAATTTTCAGACTTGCTGCAGCTAATGATTTGATGAGTCTGTTCATTTCACAGCTCTGGTGAAATACTGGGATCTTACCCCACTGCACAAGCAAATATATAAACACCAAAAAAAGTTGCTGCACCTTAATAAACACTGAATGCACATGCTAAGGTAATGAAAATATGAGTTAAATTTCCAGTTACAAACAACTGCTGCATATATTAACTGAATCTTGATCTCCTGACTACTGCCCTAATTCCTTAATAGAAATTTGGAATTTTTCTCAATATTAATAGATGTGCAGCACTGACGTTCCCTAACATCATATCAGGTTTTACTTGGGTGACTAAATTGAAGCGCTCAGCTCCTGTTTGAGTTTGAAAATTAAAACCACTCATTTAACCTATTTTCAGTACAGATTCCTACAATTAGGTACTAATAAAATAAAACTTAGAAAAACACCCTGATTCACTTGACACTTACGAGAGTTTCCCAAATTCATAATCTATTTCTGCTAAACTTCCAGTATTTTACAAAAATAAAATTATTCCAAGGTAAAGAAATAATTATTACCCTCATACAGACTGGCTGTATGCCTAGGATGCATATTCTGTCTATTAATGAACAATAGTTCAGCCAAAAGTGAGTGCTTGTGTTCAGTTTGAAGAAAAAAATAATTACTGTTCACAGCAGTTCATGCAAATAGAAGTAAAATGAAGAACATTTTGACAAAAAGAAGACCATTTTTTTCTATTTCTGAGAAAGCTGCAGAAAGAGAAAGTGAAGTTTTTGTTCCAAGGAAACAAACCTGAAAGAAAAATATTCAAGCCAAAATGTATTCTAAGAAATCCAGCAAGTGTTACTTTTATAATGAGATCCCTATTTTGTGTCATATAGTTTTACCTTTCTCTGTTAAATTTCAGAGAATGTAGAACAGCTGGTCGTTTCTGTCGGAGGTTCCACAAATGAAGTGCATCATCTGCACATGCACTGACCAAAGCACCCTGGAGCAGACACAAAATACAGCAACATGTTATTTTTCTACAGATTCTGTCTTATTCTTATGTGATACTTACTGCTAAAGATCTACTTGTGAAACTGACAGTTTATGAAAAATCATTACTTTCTTCTAGAAAAAAAATATTCAACTATAAATAATACACAATTGAATCAATCTGGTAAATATAAACATTTTAAATTAGTACAAGATCAGCCAAAGTTAAACTAAAACTCCATTAATTTAAAATTCAAATTAAAGCTTTGTACTAAGATTACACAAGCCAACTCTCAAGTCTTTCCACATAAGCAGAAAGATTAACAAAATGGAAAACAGACAACACTTACTTAAAATGGTGAGCGTGAAAGATATAACTAAAGGATAAAGGGATAAGAGCATGCATGGGCACACATGTGACAGTGCCAAGCACAGTTTAGTAGTCATATCAAGGTAAGATGAAAATTTGAAACTGGAACTGTGAACAGAGGATGTAGGTAAGAAAGTAGGGACAGGAAGCAAGAGGACAGGATGTAGGAAGAACTAAGAGATGTAGACAGAAGAACAGAGTTTTTATCACAGATCAGTAATACTCTGAAGGCTGGTTCTGCTTGTGGTGTCCCAAAAATGGGCATCTTTCAAAGCCCAGACCTCTATCTCTGACTGAGAAGCTTGGAGTCAACTTATTCTACCTGCTTTTGACTGCCTATCTCTTCACCACAGAATATTGATGACATGTGAAAATTACCTGCAGGGGAAGCTCCCTACTGCTCCTGCAGTGGTTTACTACACTTACACCTCAGATCAGGCCAGGCACAGATCTACCCTTGTATTAATTATTGCAGAGAGGAATAGATTGCCCAAACACAAGGCGATGCTTTATACTGAGGAAAAGCAAGGATGTAACTGGAAAGATTAGTTCCTACCATGTAGGACTGACTGATAAACTTCTCTAATTCTAGCTAACGTTCTTTTCAACACTGACCTATGCCAATCAAATTTATGGAGGTGAGACTTCTCTAACACAGTGTAATCCATGATTTAATTCTCATCTCCCAAAGAGTCAGAAAAACTGTCCACTACAGAAATCAAATTAATCTTTTGTATTAGGGGCTTTGCTGTCCACCCAATGAAAACAAAGAATATTGATTCAAACTTTGTCCTTCCTGTTCTCATCCTTGCATTCCTATTAACAATTTTTCTGGACTGTTTCTAAAATTTCAGTCCTCATTCCTCAGTGTCCGTGGTTATTTTCTCCAAATAGGTGTAGGAAAAAAATAAATATTTTTCAGGTTTAAAAATCCCATAAAACTAAAACTCTTTCCCTGAGAAGTTCTAAGATCTCCCCATTTAGAAAAAGGACGTGAAACTGTCAAAAGTGTTTCCTTATATCCTGGGAGAAAATTAATCAAAACTAAACTAAGATTTGGCCAACTTCTAAGATCCTAAAAAAAAAAAACAAAACAAAAAAAAAAATATACCCCTCTGATTTGTATTCATGAGAAAGTCTTCTTGCCTATTCCCATCTTCAGAACCTTCTGCACAGAGCAAGCTATAATCTGGCACTGTTTCGTCATGTTGTCAAATTTGATTTTGACAAATCATTTACAAAGACTAAGCATGATGGTTTGATTGATGATCCCTGCAATTTCTTTTCATTGCTTCATGTAATAGCATATCCCCAACTATTGAGTTTTCAGTCAATAGCTGTCAATATATTTTGATGGAAAGAGATTGGCTTATTTATTAATTTATATTTGAACCAGGACTGTGCAGCATATTTAGTAACTTAATGGATTTTACATAATTTTACACACATTCATGTATTGTCTGCCTTTTGTTCAGTACTTTAAACTGATACTTTTCCCTGAGTGCAATCCCATAAATATTCTTCTGAAAGGCTGTAAGTTGCATGTCTTCTGGATGTACACCACTTACTTGTTGGCACAATTTGTCAATGGGAGAAGTTATATCACTCAATTACAATAACATGAATTGATAGTCAACTAAATTTATACAGAAGAATCTGAGTAAATATGTCCTTACCTCATTGATTAAGAACTGGAGCTGCAGAACTGCAGCACCACTTTCATGTTGGCAGTAGCAATCAA
Source organism: Cinclus cinclus (assembly GCF_963662255.1). NCBI lineage: Eukaryota > Metazoa > Chordata > Aves > Passeriformes > Cinclidae > Cinclus > Cinclus cinclus. The sequence goes on along the minus strand of NC_085047.1, from coordinate 28,381,442 downwards.
CACCAGGCCTGCCCAATCTGTTGCCATCAAAGTCAAGGATTCTAACATTCCTGTTATCACCAGAAGTAAAGAGGGAAAGAAAGAACTACCAATTAAACTCCAATTAACCTTTAATTAACCTCAATTCTTCTTGCTTTCTGTAAAACAAAAGAATTCATGCTGACATTCCACTGTTCTAATTAAAGTACCAACATCAGCAGCCTGAAACATGAAATTGTGTGATCTGTTCTTGCCGAAATTTTTTTGCCTGTGAAACAAAGTACATGAATTAACACATAAATTCAGCGGGATGCATATTAAATTTATTTTTATACATTATTGGTTTATATAACACATGAATGTACCATATTTTTGTACTTATCAAGACTAGACATATAAAGAACGTAGCTTTTTATCTGTTCTCTTCAGGTCTTTTTCTATGCATGGCAAACTGTCATCCCACTAACTTAGAGGGTGATGGCCTTTCCCATCTGAGTCAGAGTCTTTAACAAGAAATTGTTGTTCCAGAAAATTACTGAAGATCAAAATTAAAGCAAAAGGAGAAATATGAAATATATTATTAGCAACCATATTGTGTGAAACATACAAAACACCACATATTAAAAATATCAGGATTATGATTAGAAATAAGATTTTACAACAGAGAGGTTGACCTACTTGCAATATACCATCATATTAATATATTGTAAAACCCTGACCAAATGAGCCAACTGTCCACTTATTTTAGCTGCAGGTAAATGTCAGAATCTTTACTTCCCCTTTCACAGGAGAAAGATGTACAGCAAACCATTCTAATATTGGCCTCCAAGAAGTATAATCCAATAATTAGCAAATTCAAAGTTTAGAAGTTCCAAGTATGAAGCAACTGCTCTTCCAATTGTTGAACAAGCAGCTTAAAGGATACCACTGACCTTGAGAGACCTGAACTTTACTCTTGACTTGTCAACTGGTCTAGTGGATAGCGTTAGGGGGAATATTTTTTTTATCTTACCTGAGCCTTCATTTCTGTATTTGTAAGATGGAGATAGAGTTCTATAAAACTGGTGTTTATAGATGAAAAGTTGTGTATAAAATACCAAAACTACATTACAGAACAGCAAGGGAGAGAAAAAAAGTAACTCCATTTGCCGCTTGTCCCCAAACTGTAGTCATTGGATACAATCATAACTGATAAAATAATAAAAGCCTGCATCTCTCAAACAACCTATTCAAAATGGACAATAAAGATGCACTGTAGTCTAAGGCATTTTCTAAGAGTTGATGGTAATCCTCTGGTCCATTCTGAATGACTGTTCTGTGGTAGTCTTTTTTAACATTGTTGGGGGTTGGTTTGTTTTCTTTTTCTTCCCCTCTCCTCTCTGTCTGGATATTTTTCCCATTGACATGCTGAGATGGCTAGTGACAGGGGGAGGGGGAGACTCCCCGTCCCTTTTTTTGGAGTTTCTCTCGCAGGGCGGGGGAGGGAAGAGGGAGAACACCGAGAACAGGGGGCAGGTAAAGGAGAGGTGTGGACAGCTGCTCGCTCTCTCGCTGGTTTGGCTCGGAGAAGGACGGTCGCTGGAAAACCTCACCCTGTCATCCCAGCGCCGGGAGCTGCCTTTCCTCGGCTGTGGGACCCCCGCACTCCCCTGCTCGGATGCTTTCCTGCCTCAGCCTGCCACCTCCAAGCGTCCTGTTGGAGCACCGGGACCGACACTGCCCCAAGCATCCGAGAGCAGCGTCTCACCTCCGCCCTTCCCATCGGGACACGGCCACCATCACCCCCAGCACTCCTGCAGCCACGTGTAATCGCCAAATCTGCCCCTGCTCACTGGGAGCTGGCCGGCACTGCCTGCCAATGGGATGGGAACTGCACCACAGGGGAAAGGTGTCCACAACCAAAAGAACTGCTGCTGGGTTCCTGTCCTGTTCGTTGTTAGCTCCGTAGTTGTTGTTTGTTTCGCTTGCCTTGTTATACATATACATATATACATATATACATATATACATATATACCTATATACCTATATACATATATACATATATACAACAGTAAAGAGCTGTTATTCCTATCCCCATATCTTTGGCTGAGAGCCTCTTAATTCCAAAATTATAATAACTTGAAGGGAGGGGCTTTACATTCTCAATTTCAAAGACGGGCTCCTGCCTTTCTTACCAGACACCTGTCTTTCAAACCCGGATAAACATCTAACAACAACTTATTGCAACGTGAGAGAAAGTACCAAAACCAACGAAGCAAGTAACAAACCCACCTTTAATTTCAAGCTAACTGGAACTTTTAACAGCTAAGTGCTTTCCTTTTCACCTGAGTTTAATACTCAGTACAAATATATGGTAGTACCTAATGATTGTCCTTAATGAAAATTACAGATACATTGCCCTGCCTAAGGGTCTGTCAGATAAGTAAGTTTTCCAGGAAACATTCTAACAAAATGGATGATTTCACTCAGCATATCCCAAACAAACAAAGCACTCTCCAAAAATTCACATTTATATGCATCAGTGCTCACCCTGAAATACAAATTACTAAAATACTCACAAATTGCTAAAATAAGAGAGAAATTGTGCTGTCTGCTTCATTCTGGCCAGTTGCCCTGAAGTGAGGACTGATGCTTAAATAGCAGCATTAGCACTGACTGCTGGTGTTTTTCAAACATTCTGGGAGCTGCAGTGAAGTCTTTCAGGAGAAGGAGCTGAAGAGATACGATGACTTGGCACGTGATCTTGGCACTTGAGCCCATCTTCTGCAAATTCAGTGTTTTGCTGCCAAGCATGAAGAATGAAGCTTTACGTCATCAAATCTTTTCATAACACTGTGTTACAACAAGACATACAGCAGAAGAAGTACCTACAGTTCAGGCCTTTGGACTGACTTTATCCTTTTTACTTTTGCCTTTTCATTAAATGATGAGTCTGCTGTTAGGGAGAATGGAGTATCTCTGAGGATATTCAAAGTGGGGACCAATATATCAAAGTACTGCAAAATAGATGCTACAGGTTTCAAGAATAAAAGCTTGTCACTATCTTCTCTCTTATCAGTATGTTGAATCTCCCAGGGGCCTTCAAAGCAATGTCAGATTATCCTAATTTATACATAAAAGGGAAAAAGATGAAAACTAAGTCTGGGTGTCTTTTGTAATCTAGAGCAAAACAAAAAGAGTTAGAATTATGTACATCAAGCAGAGAAAATGTGACAGTAGTAACATTCTGAAAGAAAAGTATTCTTTCTGAGAACTACATTTAATCCTTGTTTTAAGATCTGTGGGAGTGAAATAGGAATTTTTTTGCTCTTCATTCACTTGTGTGAAACACTTTTTCACTGAGTATGTCAATATCCTGATATTCCCAAGCTTGGGGAAAAAGCCAGTTTCTAAGATGACTAATTTTAAGTACTTGGATTCATCTTCCAAGATGCAGACTGCCAAGAATTTACACTCTTACATCCTGGAAATCAAACTTTCCAGTGAATGATTACATTCATGATGAGAGGTAACAATGACCAAATCTTTTCATAGCATGACCACTTTCCATAGTACCCCACAGCTTTTTTTATTCCATGACTCATTCTTACTATGTGATACACAGAGATCTGATGTGCCTCTTTCTTCTCTGAGGTTAGTACTAATAGAATCCAAAGACTTGCAAGTCTTTGGTATTCAATGAGAACCATAAGCACAGATACTTCAGAACTGACTCATGAAGTTGAGGCAGGTATTTAACTTCTTAAGATCAGAAGGGGATGAAGGAGGACACGTTTTTCTTCATTAAAACAGTGATTTTTCAGTAGTGGGAGATTAAATCTTTTGGCAATTACAAGGACTCCAGTCTGATTCATTCCTCTTTGCAGGGGCAGGGAAGTGAAGATACGGTGTCATAAAGAACCTCCTTCCAAGGCAGATAGCAGATATCCCCTGTCAAGTAAAAACTCCTACATCATATATGGCACCTTATTCAAAACCAAAACTCTTCTATAGAAGAAAATGGCACCAAGCTATGTAAATAAGCAGCTCTAACTTTTTTTGACTTCTTAACTATCTTCTTCCATTACTAAGAGCAATCTATGTATAGAAATGAACATTAAAGCAAAGGGTTATAATTATTAAGCAGAAACCATGCCACGGTCTCATATCTACTATTTTATTAAAATGGTACACACAGAAATGGGAAATCCCCATTTACAGCCTCTCCTTTAAAATATTTGGGAAATGTGGGGTGCTGCAAAAGTAGCATTGCTGCTGTGAGTCCTTGTCATCTGATGTGCACTGACTGGTACATGTTTGAGTAGGACTGTACAGCCCCCTAAGAGCAGATGCTTGTGGGCTGGTGTTACTCCATTACATAAACCAACTGCAGAATTGACTTAGGGTGTAACTCGAATATAGGACAGCTTTTCCTTGCAGAAGACTTATTCCACTGAACTGAGTGGTTTATCAATTTTAAAAGCACCAATGGGTTTATCTAAATCATCAGGTACTAGAATGATCAAAGAATTCAACCACACCACTGAGCAACTAAACCAACTAGAAGGTTTTTAAGTTGTATCTGTGAGGCAGGGCAGACCTTGTCAAAAGATAACAATTGTGGAAACAGAACCTTTCGCACCTAGATTTGCAGTTCTGAACGTAGCTACTTTCAGTTCCTGGAATACATATTTTTACAGTTCCCTCATGGAGTTTCTCCAAGTCTCACATACATTAATTTTCTATCAACTCAGGACAGTGCATATTCTGGTATAAATAAATGCCACAGTCCTAAGTACTAAGTAAATAAATACTAAAGTGCTAAATACAAAACTGGGGTTCAAACTGATTTTTTCTCTCTTTATATGAGATATTCTATATTTTGATTTCTGAAGTATATTGCTCCAGTGTTTTGTTATCCTCACAATTAAGAATATCATGCTAGATGCAGAATCATTACATTTAGCTTTAGTTTCAAGCCTTTGCATCTCATTACATCTTTCTATGCTATATTAAATACCTTCATATTAGCAGAAATTTTATGCTTTGAAAGCTGTATCTTATCCATCTTCTTCATAAATAAAATACTCTGAGCTCCTTTACTTTCATGTCACCGGCAATTTTCTTTGCTTTGAATAATTACTGTGTGTTTTCATACATAGTCTAGAATGTGTGCTCAACTTCTTTGAAGTGTCAAAACCAAAGCCACACATCACCTTGGTAATGGATTCTTTAATACAATGTAAAAATATAAAGATTGCATTTTTAATTTTCTTCTATTCAATATAGTTTTTAATACATGGGTGTACTACCTATTTATTACAATAAAAAATTGGGAAATCATATTGGTTATGGTTTTTGAGACTTCTCCATTGCTCTTCAAAAAAAAGCGCCCCCTACAAAGCTCCATTCTGTCAACTGCTTGTAGCTGAGGTCACTGAATTCCTTACAAAGGGCACACAACCTATTTCTACTTTTATGGCCACCTATTTGCTGTAGATTCACTGGGCACTGGTTCATTAAACAACATCTTTGTGGGTTTTGTTTTGAACATAGAAGGATTCAGTTTCACAATGAGCTTCATTATGTTTGGAGTTCATTCAGCTGGTTAAATAAACAGATATTTTCTTTTTTTTTCTTTCCGCTATGAAAAGGTGAAATACTGCTGCACTTGGCTGGTATCTTAGGATGCTACAAATGAAATCTTTCATAAATGCAAATTTTTTTGGCACCAATAAACATGAGATTTTGGTCTACAATGACCTTCATCTTGTTTATTTTCCTTGACATAGATTCCTCTGTTCACACATATACAAATTATGTAAGAGTTAATCTCAGGAACAGTTAAATATTCATTATTATCTTTACTGGCTGAAAAATTTCCTTTGGAAATTTTTTTTATTTCTTCCAGGTTAAAGCTTATAAATGGCTTGTATTTAATGGCAACTCTATACAATCTAGAAGCCATTTTATTTCCCAGGGTATTTGCAGACACCATGACAATAAGCAAAACTCATAAGGCTACATATTTTCATCTCTTCTGAATAAGAGTGACTTTCAAGGTCTTTGTCATTTTGAGAAATATCTGTTCCAGAAACAGAATACAAATACAGTCAATGTGTGATTGAACTCAATAAACCCTAAGCCTGAAGGAGTACATTGTGAAAAGCAGTTATTCAGAGGTACTGACTCTAGTATCGTTTCACAAATAAGACAAAAACATACAATCACAGAACAGCTTGGATGGGAGGGGACCTTCAAGATTATCTAGTTCACATGTAGGTGAATAATTTCAGGTTCTATTTGTGGAATATCAATAATTTTAAACTTCCTTTTGCTTATGCCTATATACACACCCACGCACACACACATACAACGATAAACAGAAATTACCTAGCGCTAAAGTCACCTCCAAAAGAGAAGTAATTTAGTTATTATTCTGTAAAACCTCCATATTGCCAGGAAGCTACACTGAAAGATCTGCATTTTGAGGTTGTACTTCATGCAGTAGTAAAAAAAAGGCCAACATTAAAAAGTTGCATTTAAAGTGGGCTTCCTCTTTTTTCCCAGGTAGTCATAAACCTCAGTCACAAACCAAGCTCACTGACACATACAAATAAAACCAAGAAAGGCAACAATGAATGAAAATCGGAATCCACGGAAGTGAGTGAAGAGTGTAATTAATTATATTCACAGGGGCCAGTGTTTCAGACCCATTTACCAGACAACAGTTCAGTCAAAAGCATGACAAATACAGGAATAGGAGGAACTGATCTGTTTACAAACCCACCTGATAAAAAGCTACAGGGAGAATAAACTGGGACAAAGTAATACTCTTGCCCTAATGCACACTGGAGGTTATGGAAAACTAAACAGACACAAATGAGAGGGCTGTGTGTTCCAAAGCCAGAAAGTTACTTTAACATAACCAAGATCCTGAGCAACAACCTACGGAGATACAGATAAAAAAATTGATAACACCACAGCATTTGATTCAATTTACTGCCTTTTAAGAGGACCAATGCAAATCATACCATTTGCTGCCCATCTGTTTGCAGTGGGCACAGATGGCAGTCTAACACACTCTGTCTTACCAAAGAAACCAAGCAGGTAGCCTTAACTCAGCCATTTTGATTTGCTATTTTTCTCAGCCTTCAGGCATTAATATTTAACGCAGTATTTGCTCCGTGTGGGTCTGTGCACCCAGAACCCACGTAACAGATGCAGGTTATCACATGTGCAGTCACTGATGACAAATGCATCCATCTACAATGATTTCATGCTAAATCCAACTGCATTTAAAACTTAAGCACCAATGTTGTGTTAGTATTTGTTCTCCCTGGTTTTGTACACTCTGCCACTGAATTTGCTGATAACGGATTTATAGGAAGTTTAAGGAAATTTTGTTTGGGCTCTTCAGGCAAAAATTAAAGACTATATAAATTTTACTTAAGGTCTAAACTTAGTATGTCTCCTATTGTTCTGCAACAGAGTTTTTTCTCCCAATGTTTGTTGTTTTAGTGATTAGTTATAGTGATTACAAGGTGCAATTTTCTTCATAGCTGCCAGTTGTGAAGAATAACTGGTGACCACAGAGGATAGAATGAAAAATGATCTCATAAACCAGTCTTTTGTAAAAAGGTAAAAATACCTGTTAAAGTAAATGTAACAACAACAAAAAAAAAAAAGAAAGAAAAAAAAACACACAAAAAACCAAACAAACAAAACCAAAAAAACCCAACCAAAAATCCCAAAAAAGAACAAAACCAGAAAAAAACAACATTCTCTGAAATAATAATTCCTCCCCAAGTTGCTATGCAAAAGTTAGACATGTAAAATAATACATTAGACCTTCATCCATATGGTGACACAGCTTGAGATACAACAATGTACTTTCGCTATTAAACAGAGACATCACCTAGCCATTACCAGAAATCTTTAAAGCAAGACTTCTTGTTTTCCAGTAATGCTCCTTCCACCCCAACAACAAGACTAGGAACAAGGTGATGAAGATCCTATGGCAAATTATGTAGCCTATAAGAGATGGGAGCAAATGATGAAATAATGTTCCCTCTCACATGAAATTATTCCACTGTTTTGGCTAGTACACACAAGGGAAAGAAGAACTTCGTTGTTCAAAGGTGATAGAATAATTAACAGTTATTGCAATTATTACTGGCTAATTATTCGTGCCAGGTACACCACAGCAATGAGTCCCACACAGCTCTAGATCTGTGTTTCATGAGCAATTACAGAATTTTAAGACGACAGTGCCTTGCCCACTGTTGTGTTACTCCAAAGGCAAAGCAGAAGCAATCAGGAGCACATATGTGACTGGTTTTCATGGGAAATTTTGTGTTCTGTCCTGCAATAAGAATTTCCTAGATTTTACTCTTATCAGGTGCTAAGACCCTGCCAAAACTGCTTTTATCAACCAGTCAGCACTGAACTGAAATAGTGAAAAGTTGCTACTGAAAAGGTGAGAGAATTCTATACTTCCCTGAAAAAAATATAAGCATCTTTATGAGGCATTCAAAAAGGTCCTTTCAACACAAAATAAAGGCTTTCTATAAGCAACTTCTTTTCTTCAAAGGTAAATTCACAATCACCTGCTAAAATAGCAACAAAATAATCCCAGAATTAATTTTAAGAAATTTAGTCCCTGAAAATCTCTGGACTATTAGCTATCAAGACAGTTAATAGGTTATGAAAATGAGGTAATTGTCCAATAATAGATGATGTCCACAGCCTGTACATACTGATTAACATATTTCTTGTCTGAACTCAACTTTAAAATAAAATTAATTAGCATTCTGTTAAATTTTCAGTTTATACTGGAATAAGAAGCATGGAATACTGTGCATATATAACCCCGAGGCTCTAAACTAAAAGTGGATAGTTTGATGATGCCTTTTTTTTTTTTGTCTTATTCAGTAATGTGCCAGAAAATTTCCATGCATAACATCACAGATCACTTTCATTTAACTAAGAGATCTAAGTATACTTAGAGAGACATATTATGCAAAGGCATTTTGGTCAGAAAAAATTGCACCAACACACAGGTATTAATGCATTGGAAAAGACAGCACCTGATCTTGACTCAGGCTTTGGAAGTGGTAAGTGGTTTAGAGATTCGTTTGTTTGAGTGTTTGAGCATTTCCACTGTTCCAAGGAATTTGCCCCATAACATCAATATGCCAAGAGAAATAATTTAATTTCAGTGTTTATCCAACTACAAGATAATACAGATGCTGAGGTCGTACACCATGCTCTTTTTAGGCAGAGCAGTGCTGCCTAAAATATTAAATAATTCCATTACTCCACAGGAAACTGCTCACAGCTTGTTAGTCAGCTGATGAGCAATTCTTCAAATTCATCCACTGCTTCAGTTTCTATTATCCTCTATTTAGTATTGGATGGTTCCAGGAGGTTTCTGATACAACACAGAAAAGTACTTCACATTCAAAAACTTATTAAAATGAAGTTCAATATGTTACTAGGCAGTAATTTCATTCTTGGCCCAGAAAAACAGACAAATGACATTTCTATAAATTTCATTTAAGTTATATTAATATTTAGCTCTTTTTCCAGTCAATATATTTATTTTTTACTCTTAATAAAGAAAGATATTAATCTAGAATTTGTTAAGCAAGAATGGTTGTGTAAAACACACAGGAACACGTGTTATCAATAAAAGCCAAGATTGACAATGAAGCTATTCAAATCTGAATGACTAAAATTAGAAAAATGTAAGAATTAAATTAAATTTAATTTAATTTAGCATTTGACAAAATTTCAATGAATCATCTGGCAAGTTTTATTCTTAGGTTTAGTTCCATATAATTGACACTATAAATATGCCTATGTTGAAAGGCATTTCAAATATCCGGCAATCTTAAACAGTTTTATTTTCTACTCTTGTAAAACCCATGTCATTTTGAAGAAAATATTTCAGCAATGAGTACATAATAGAAGTGGTGCTTTTTTTTTTTTTTTTGTAGTCCAAGATACAGGTTAAATGATATCTACATTTATCACTTTTATAACCCTCCTGAGACACATAATTATTCCATCTGATTTTTAAATAAAGTACAATATAGACCACAGTTAATTAGCCCTTCCATTCAATATACATGAAACAGGTAACCAGCAGCTGGCTAAAATGTATTTCAGGAAGTCTTTCTGGTGTGAGTATGAACTATCATTTTTCCACTTGAAACAGAAACTTGTAGATTGTGATATACAAACTATGTTCATATTTGATGAACATAGCTGTAAGAAGTATTTATGTTTTATTTTAATTAAAATTTATAGTCATATTAGTTAACATGAGTTAAAACATGAGTAAAGGTTTGAAAACATAGTGAACACTGAATAAGTTTCAAAGAGCATTTGCATTTTAAGAAAAGACCAACTACTTCTGGGAATAAGATAGGACATACCACAAATCTCCCAGGATCCCGGTTTTTCTGTGCCAATTACTGAAAATCTGCATGTTTCAGCGAAGCAGGACACTGTTTCAGAACTTACCATACTAATATGGCATTATTTCAGAATAACCCAATTCTTGTTGGACAAGAAACAAGAAGGATCAAAACTACTCCTACATTTCCTTGAGAATTCTAATTCCAAAGACTGAGAGCTCTGCCTCCCTTTGAGGGATTATTCTTTGCAGATTTGGAGAGAACTGAAGCACTGCTACAGCTGAAGTACATCTGGCTGTCCCAGGTAACTGACAGAATGATGGTGCTGCTGGGGGTGGTGGCTCCCAAAAAATCCAAATCCCTCCCTACAGAATGAGGAGACACGGCAGAGCCTGCGGAGGCTGGATGGTTATCAGTTCAGTTTTCCCACTGCCATGATCTTTGGCAAGACCTGCTGGGGTTGTTATCTCAGGTCAGGAAGCAGGGCTGCAGTAACAGGTGCAGGTCCAGCCCAGCACAATAGGATACACCACTAGGGCCCTGCTCTCTGCTCAAGACAATGAGAAAAATGCCTTAAGCTCCATTTAATTTGTGTTTCTGCAGCGTGACATGAGGCAGGGAAACAAACTGGGCAGAGGAAGCAAGATACAGTGTGGGCCATCCATTCTGCCTCTTGGAGAAGCCCCCATTATAATTTTAATTTGCCATATTGAAGTTTACGTATTTAAACTGTAGGTAGGATAAGAAAGGGCAAACACCATTTAGATAAAGCCTTTGATTCTCACTAATGTGAAGGTCAAAACAGAAATAACTGGAAGCTAAACATGGAGATGTAGTTAGCTTTGATTTTGTGAAAACCTAACAAACATTATTGACTATTCAGTAACATAAAAGTTTTATCTATTCCTTTCATCCCACAAACAATAATCAAAAAAGTCACATTTCAGTAATCCTATACTGTCTGCAAGACCTGATATATAAAGATCACCTTTGCAAGGTTCCTGCACTTCTATACTCCTGATTTGACTTTTTACTAAAGAAAATTTACTAATCTAAATGGGGGGAAAAAAGGGGTTTTCTTTTTCCAAGCACTGTTCTTCCAATATCAGCATAAAAACTATGACCCAGATTAATTTTAAGATGGATAAAAAAATATAAATACAAAAGGCTGATATGGAGCAATTGGGGAAGAGAGTTATTTACCTCTATTTGACATCGGTGCACATAAACATCATATTGCTTGGGTTGTCTGTCTAGGAAAACATAGGGTGATTCTAAATTTGGAATTTGGACTGCCGATTTTTGGTTGTTGCATATTTCCTTTTGATTTTAATTTACCAAAACGAGCAGTAGTTTTCCAATACTGGAAACTCAAGAGTCTATCAACTTCCCAAATGAATATATATTTATTAAGGGATGCTTTGTATGACCACAGTTTATTTGCTATATCAGTCCACAAAAATCAGACTGGAAAAGACAAATGCATGCACACATACAAGTATACTGGGACAGAGAGAAATGTTTAAAAGAGGGGGGACGCATGAAGATCACAAGGCAAGAAGGATGTAATTGATTAGTGCTTGCAAGAGGCAGAAAAATTAGATAATTCCTACCAGAAAGTCATAAGGAATGGCAGAGAAACAGAAAGTTTACTTTCTGACATTGTCCAGACAAAGTGAGAGGGAGGGGAGACACCAAAAAGCCCTAAACAACCTCCCAGTTTTCTTCAGTAGAGACTTCTGATGTTGTAATTGTAATACTTTGGAAGGATTCAGAATTTTCAAAGAGTAGGTAAACAGATTTAGAATTTAGGTTTGCCCAAGGAAAGGCCAATATATGTATAGATAAAGCAGCAGCTGTACAAGGTCTTCTGAGAATACTGATTTATTAGGACAAGCACTGACAAGATATACTCACAGATACTGACAGTGCTCGGAGGTTTTCTTGTCTAAATTTGCTGATGGATTTTTCTTAAATATGAGATATACTCACATCCTAATATGTGGTAAAAATGTAAGGCCATAGCTTGGGTAAAGTTACACAATTTACATGTTTTATATCTTAGCACTCATTTGTAACTTGAAAACTGAACTGATTAGTAAGTAAATGGATAGAGAAGAAATGCCTGTGAAAGGGATGATGTCAAACTGATTGTATTTAAACCAAATATTTATTCTTGCTCAGTGTCCCAGATCCTCACTGCCAAAGACAGACATCAGAACTTGAAACTGATAGGTACCTACAACAGCTGCTTTCCTGCAACTTAAGCTATGATTATGTAGTACATGACATTGAATATCCATACACATTTTTCCACAAGAACATGAAAACCTCATTAAAAGTCTACTGCTGTTGCAGCCCACAGTGAAGCTTTCTTTTCAGGTTTGGATTTGCCAATGAGTTCAGCTCAAAAGAGGTTAATTCCTAAACTGACTGTTGTTATCCAATTTCGTGTCCCATATTTCTTGTAGCTTACTTTCGGTTTTGTCTTGTTTCAAGCAATCACTTTTGAGAGGGAGCTCTAGCTCTACCTAATCAACAAACATTTCCCATGCTGATCTTGCCAGGAATAAGAATACTGAAAATTCACCACACCAAAGCTTTTTCAGGGACTAAGACCTGCGTTTTGCTGACTACAAAGATTGCATTGGTTGCTCAATGTGATTTCTGTGATCCCATAACAAAATTAAATTTTTTGTCGGCTTTTTTTTAAGCAATTTTAAATGCAAATCACATTTATATTTAATCAAATTTATATTTCCCACAGCCTACTCTAATATTTAGCATTCATATTCATTGCACAGTAATCATTGGTCAGATGTATTAGTAATGGTACTGTAAAATGATAATGATAGTGTCAAATTTAAGCAGTACCCCGACATTAAAAAAGAGCAGATTCAATAATATTTATCAAGAAGCAATTAAAGTAACTGAATTTTTATCTACTTAATAACTTAATTATATACTATAGATTCATGCATTTTTGCTTTAAAAAACAGTAACACATCTAAGTTGATACATTAAAGACATAAAAAGGGTGCATCCCATCTTAAGGATGACTAACTTTGGCACTGATAATCCCACACCATGTTAAAATCAAGGGTTACAAATTAAAATATTCTTTTCCTTTACTACCTCATGTAGATAGCAAATGTAAATATTCTTTTCATTTATTACCTCCTTTGCTACCTCATGTATTTTACCCTAAGTAAATACTTGTAATTTTCCTTCATTTTTTCTGAATTACATCTCTGCAACGAGGGTACAGATAATCTATCTGCTGCTCTAACTACTGCACTGATTTTATTTCATCTGGAAAGTACAAGCACTTCTTCTGTTCACTGAATATACACATTACACATTATTTCCCTGCTATATTTGTTGATCCAGAAATAAAGTGTGATAAATTAATTTACAATGTTAAATTTCATATTTCCTCTATTCTGGCTACTCTGCCCCATTATTGCCATAGTCTCTGGTTGTGTGAAAGAGCAAAATAGCTTCTTTGATACTTAGAGATTCAGGGGAAAGGGGGGTTTTGTGTTGTTGCTATATTTTGTGGGTTTGGGAAGATATTGGTTTTAAATAGTACAAGTAATGCCCTAAATTTCTTTGAACTTCAAGACATTCATACTTGTGGATGACCAATGCATTGTGCTTTACCTAACAGAATCCAGACCAATCACAACAGCTTTAATGCACTGCAGTGTTTTTAAAACCCTGTGACAAGCATTATCTTTGGATACTGAATACTCAGATTCCAGCCACATTTCTTCTGCAGTGACATCACCAGGAATACTGTTCCTCAAGTACAATCCAAAAGCCACAGCTGGACTCTGATTTTAATGCTCTGATGAAAAGTAGAAATTATTCAAATGAAGGAAATAGTAAAGAACAAAGTGACTGCAATTGTTTACTTAGCAAAGGCCTGGTAGAAATGCAGGTGGAAAATCATAAATCAGGGCAGCTCCTTCTTTGTTTTAAGCTTTATTTGAGTCAAAACCACAATTTCCAAGCTCTGCACTAAGGCACTTTGCATATCAAAGTCTCCTGCATTAATTTCAGTATGTTTTGACATCTTTGCACAACAGATTATGAAACCTGAACCTTAATTTTCCAAGACTCTCATTCCTTCTGGTGCTGAATCTATATTTCAGATCACTGTGTAGCATATCATGGTATTCTCAACGTAAAAGTTGTCAATTATTGATGGTCTAACCAAAGCTCTTACTAGAACTATACTTACTAGAACTTTCAGAATTAGCCCTCTTCTATTACCAGCTCAAATTTTACATATATGCTAGAAGTGCTGGATTAGCATTAAAACAAATCATAAGAATAAAACCCAGTAGACAAAATACTATTAGAAAAAGATTCTTCTCTCTGAAATTAAATTTTTAGAACTAGAATTCTCTGACAGTTAATGGAAAAAAAGCAAATTTTCTTGGTTGTTTGAGCATGAAAATGTCTAGTCCAACCTCTTGTATTACCTCAATGAATGCAAACCTGTCTTCCAGAAGGACAACAGAGTTTAAGATTTCAAGAAATGAAGACCCTATGACTTTCCTGGATAATTAATTTCAGACACTAAGAACATATATTGCTAAAAATATTAAGGCAATTTGTCAGAATTTAATTTCAAGCCACTAATATATTTCTCTCTTGCTTTAGAAAATCTTTTCAGTAGCCATTTGACTCCTGTGGAAGGACATGTAGAAAGCAGTTAAATCATCATTCCCTCTCCTTTTTCATAATCTAAGACAGACTGAGATCCTCAAGTCTCTCATTATAACACACTTCTTCTAGCCAAGTAATTTTTGTTTCTCTCCTGTAAATCTATCAAGATTTCTATAGTCTTTTACATTCACAAAAACAACCAAACAACCAAACAACCAACCCCAGAAAAACGAAGGCAAGCAAAAAAGAGAGAAAAAAGTGAAGGCTTCCCTAAAAAACACTTAATTTTGGTTATTCAGCCCTCAGCTAGATTTCACACACTGGTAATTTAGATCTCTGCTACAAAATAACCACCAGTGCAGAATTAAACTAGCAATGCAGCAGTCAACTGTTAAACTTCAGTACCATTAACACATACTCCTGCTGGTAAGGCAATTAACCAATTCTCTGAATAACCCTCACATTAATGTACAGAATCATAAATAGAGAAGCACAGCATGTAATCACCTCTCTGGAAAATGAGATATGCATTCTGATTCTTCAAAGGAGATAACTTCATTGATTTTTCTCTCTATCTAAATTGCTACCTGCTTTATAAGAAGACAACTTGTCCCTGAAGATGAAGCAGTTTACCAGTCTCCCAAATATGAACATCATTAAGTCCTGGGGCAGTGAATGTCGCCAGATTGGAAAAAGTAAATACAAACTCTTCCTCCTTTCACCTTCTTTCCTGGTAAAGGTTAGTCTGAACCATGGGGTCATATGGCAGGTTTGAAGTCTAGCTGATGCTACTTACAGATATAATGGAGATTCTGGGATGATTTGGGCTGCCATCTACAACCAGACTTGTGCACTTCCTAACTAGGAAGGTTGCCAGAACAACAGTGATCTGTAGGCAGTTGGTATGATCAAAGTCTTTGTTATTGTGCATCAGGGAGAAAGAGACTGACAGATAAATTGTTGGGATATTGTGGAGACAAAAATCTGTCTAAGCAATGGATTTTTTTGGTGTTAATTATTTTGCTGTCTCTTCCACCTCTCCCCAGCTCCAGCTTCTAAAAAACATGTTTAACATTGACTATAAAGTCAAGCACCAAGAAGAAGTTGAGGAATGTTTTGCTCAACTCTAATAGAACCTCTTATTTTGAGGATTAAACTGTATGAAGATCAAGAATGTGACTGTAGTTGAGCAATTCCCTTAATTTTCCTGATTACTGAGAAATAAATCAATTAAATGCACAACTATTATTTTATCATTAGAAAATTGCATAATTTTTTTGTTTCAAAGAAAGCAGCTAAAAATTTAAAAAATAAACATTGTGACTATACACAAAAAAAATTTAAAAATTCCCAAGCACAACAGTTTGATTTTTCAACAAGTGAGGCATTATTTACCAGTAACAACTTTGATTGATTTTTCATTAGATATGGAGTTCTCATATAGTGCTGCTAATTCCCTGGCTTTCACTAACAATTTAAGATAATATATAAAATAACAGAGAAATAATTTATTGTGCTTGAGACAAAATGCTTTTGATTCTCAAACGAGATAAAAATCTAAATATACATACTATATCTAAACTATAACTCTATAAAAAGGAAAAAAAATAAAATAGGAAAATTTCAGGTGGACAAAAAGCCACACACACCATGTCAGGTAGGCAACAGCATGCAAGATTTCCTGTTATTTTTCTGTAATCTGAATTATCATCACCTCTCATACAGCATGAAAGCATATTTGTATTCTGCAGTTAATGTCATTTGGTGGATGACCAGTGCAAATACAGAGGTCAGAAGAGAATGAAAAATATTTTTCACAGCATACATTCCACTTGGCTGTTGTGTTTGTTTTTTTAAGCAGAAAAGACTGTGGTAATCAGGAAAAATCACTTTTTCAGACTAAAATGCTCTTAACCCAATTATTAGTGGTTCTAATAACTTATGAAAAGCTACATTTGAAATGACACCGGTAGGAAAGCTTGTGTCCTCACTCTTAAATTAGTCTCCCAAGTCCTGATGTCTGATACAGAATCTGATCCAGAATCTGCTCCACATGTGCATAATGAAAAGGTCACTGAAGCAAAAATTGACACAATCTATGAAGACTCTGCTTTGTGACAAATACTGTGAGACTAGTACTAATTTGTTTAAAAGCCTGAAACTGCAGGGAACTCAGGACAAGTCTGCAGAGAATTCTGTAATCATAAAAGATAAGGAAGAGCAGGAGTTCTTCCAATCCTTCAGGCCACAGTTGCCTAAAGCAAGAAGATAAGGGAGCAAAAGGAGGTGGCCACTGAGTAGGAAGAGAAGATCTACTGAATCACGCAAAGCTACCCTAAGAGAGCAGTAAAGAGAAGCTTGTATTTGTGGAAAGCACAAAGCACTGCTTCAGAACATGTTCCCAGAGTGGAGGGAGAGAACACAACCCAGCCTTGTGTCCGAGCTTCCTGCACATTTCCCATCCTGATCACAGGAGAAACATTGCCCCTTGGACCTGCCATGATCACACATTTCAGAAGAACTACCTCCTTTCCTCCCAAGTGGCTGACCTCCAGAGTTCCCCAAGGGCTCAGGATCACTGACATGAGCTCTTGTCAGGGCACAAACCAAAGCACAGACCAAAGGGGAAGGATAAAAATTCAGGCGGGTTGGGAGTGAGGCAGCTCCAAAATAAGTTAAAAAGAAGGAACCTCCACACTGCACACCTGCAAAGGGGCACATCACCCCTGGATGGTTCCTCTTCCGCACCTACAGAAGGTCACATTTTTGTCCTCCACCAGAGCTGCCTGCACACCAAGTTCCCAGGAGTGCTGTTTTCCCCTCCATACTCTTCCCTCCTCCACAACTGGGAACTTCCCATGGCTGAGAGGATTTGACAGCAAACCAGGGATATCACCTTTGCCCTAGAGATCCAGCCAGCCAGCAAAGACTGTAGATGGAGCCACCATAAGGCAAATGGAAGACCTTTCTTTTAACTGTCCCAGATAATTCATAATTTTTGTGATTTAGCATCTGGAAGGAAGCTGGGGAAACACATGGGATATTTTTTATATTTTCAGTTATGTCATGCAATATGTCCTTCCAACAGTTATTTTTGTTGTCACATGATATTTTTATGGCACTACTCCCATGATTAATAAGCTGTTTTTAAAAATGTACCAATATATGGCAATTTATTATTTTCCTTGGCTTTAACAAAAAATGATGAAGTTAAGCTCTGCAGACAGCTTGATATAATTAAAAAACTACAATATCTGGCATGCATAAATGCGCTTTAAAGCATGCTGTACATAATTACTATACTATTTTGATATCTTTATTTCATAGACTCAGAAAGACTCAGTTTAACTAAATATAGTTATCCTCAAAGAGCACCTTGGATACTTATTTTGTATTACCAAAATCTAGGATTTTTTATGACCTCCATATTTTGAGGTTTTTTTAATTTTCAACTGGCTAAATTTTTTACAGAAAATTATCTTCAGTTCTTCACAGATTATGTATCTGGAGGTAACCCAAGAGATTTCATCAAATTCTACAGATAACTATTTTGAATTGTCCTGCTATACAAATAGCTTTCAATCTATCAAACCATCTGTCTTATTCAATATGCAAAATAGTCTTGGTCATTACAGCTTATATATATATATATATATGCACACAAATATAAATACAATACATATGTTTAAGCAAAATACAATTATACACTTATGTGTATATACCAAATATATATGTTAGAAGCTCCAGTTTTCAGTGACAAACATTTTGTGGCCAGATTCCTATGAAAGGCATATCCCCTTTGAGGTATCTGAGAGGTACCAACCTCAGAAGAACAATATCAGACATATGAAAATTATACACAATATACCACATAAACAAGGTAGTAAAACCAGCAATATTTTTAAAATTCAAGACTATTTTAATAAAAGATACGTATATCTATAAAAGGAAAATACAGTGATTGTTTATTGCTGTATAAGAGCTGTGATCTTTTATAGTTTGGTCTACAGTAATAATTTATAAGTTAATTGGTTGTATATTTTAAATGGTTGCTGCTATTGTTATTTGTACTTTTAAATGTGGAATATCTTATAATTTACATAATTGGAAAATATTAATGTGGATCTGTAACTGAATAAATACTTGTTATTAAAATAGCAAAGGCTGCAATTTATCTTTCGCTATCAAGTGGCAATTCCCTTTTTCAGCTTTGGTAAAATAGTTCACTGTGCTTATTTCTTCAAAACAAAAAAGAGATAATTAAACAGAAGCTATTCTTACACTATGTGAAAACTCCCATGGATTGCTAAAAGGGAAGTGGAAATAATGCAGGAGAGAGAAGAGCAAAAACAACAGTATTCAGACATTTGTACTCCATAGAACAAAGTAAGGCAACATACTGAGAAGCTACAGAAAATAGTCTAGTTTCACTTTAGGCCTGACTTCCCTAAAAACATTAGCCTAAGCAAATGTCAAGCTGTAGCATTTTTCTGCAGCTCTAGGCTGAAGTCTGAAGGAATATTGCTGATTATGAGTTTTACCTAACCCAGATGAGGGGGGTTATCTTTTCAGGAGTGTTAAAGCCGTATTACATATAGAAACATAAACTTATTTTTGAATGCAATTAAAATCAACTAACTACACAGATATCTTTGAGGTGCCAGTGAAAAATGTCTTTCACTTTAACTCTATTTAAGGCTATTAGTATCCATTAGGGTTTGGACATCAGTTTCCAATCTGAAGAATGCTGCATTGATAAAATAAGTACCCAATACTTCTTTATGAGGCACATACCAAAATTCTCCAATTAACTGTGAAAGGTACCCCATCCTGACAGCCTTTCCTTTCTCCTAGCTGATTTATGAGTCTCAACACCTGCATGCTCCATCCTTCAACCATAAGCCCATCATGCACTTCCACCAGAATTAGAGCCCTTCCTGCACACTCCCCACTTTCTTATACTGTCCGTGTAAGAAGCTCATCCTATTTTGTCAGTCATGCACTGTGACTCTCTCTATGTAAACAGAGCTGTTGAGATCTCACAGAACTTGCTCCTCCAAAACAGGTAGTGAACTCTAGACCCTCCATCTCACAATTTCATTTTCTTATGGATTGCTGCTAGTTAGATGTTCCTTCTAAAGTTCTAGAGAATAAAATTAAAAGCCACACAGCTTGGAAAAAGGTCTCCAGGTAAGCAAACTTGTTCACTGCTGCATTTGGCACATAGTCTGTGTCTGCTCAGTGAGTGATGACACAGCCTCAGTCACGTTTATTCTTTTACAGAGGGCAAATGAAGACCATGGAGCATTTAAAGCTTTCAGATAGCTTAAGTGAGGCTGCACAATGCATAATTCTTGCATAGGCAATCTCCAGAGACACAGTTTACTTTGAAAAATGTCAATGTCACTCTTAGTAATTGCAAAACCCTAGAAATCGCTAAAATGTTCTTTCATTGTGTTTGATCTGACTCACTCTGCAGTAAGTTTTCAGCGCTGCTTCTCTGCAGATGCAGCAGTCACTGGATTTTTCAGAGACCACTTTCATAGCTCTGGAGACTCAGTTTTTAGCAGAACTGATACTATAAAAACGGCTCTACAGTGCTGATATGGTCACTTCTCACTATGAACAAAGTCCTCATAAATGTGTGGGGAAACCAATAATACAAATTCTGGTAAAAGCTGGATGTCAGAAAATACTGAAAAATTACAAGAAACCCTTTTTAAAAAAGGCAAGCCAAAAATCTGAAAGAATAGGGGTAACATGAAAGTAACCACAGCATACTATATAGTCAGTGTGTGTACATTTTCCTGAACCAGCTAAAAGCAGAGTGACCAGAATGCTGATCAAAAACTCAAAAAAACAGTAAGGAATAAACAATACCTGGTCTACAAAGTTCTGTTTCTGAACTACTGAATCTCTATGTCAGATTGATGTTACATAAATGTTGCTAGCATAAAGAAAAATTTTACAGTGAAAACTCTTCTGTTTACATGCTTGAGACCTTAGAAAAAAGATGGAATTACAAAGAGAAGACATCAGAAAATCCTAAGGGAGGACAAAGAAAGTTAAAAGACTTTAAGAAATCCAGGAATGCACAGTAGATTATTTATCAAAATATAGCAAGAATTGTCTAGTCCCTTTTTCCCTCTTACAAGATGTGGATGTAGAAAATAATTAAAAACTAAACTGTGTAGATAGCCTCAAGAAAACTGACAACATAAACATTTTCCTTGTTCTGGTTTTCAGATTCCACCCCATAAACTAACACAAGGTTTGAATGAAGGTGATCTCACATTCTACCTCCTTAATCCCTTTTTTCTTAACCCTTTTTGAAATGCTGCCAAATTCTTGAAATTAAAAGCTAGCCATTGGATTTTATATGTATATATATATATATGTGTGTGTGTATATATATATATATATTTATATATATATATTTATATATTTATATATTTATATATTTATATATTTATACTTTTATCTACACACTTGCACTTAGACTTGTATATATAAAACATAGAGTCAATCCTAGAATGGCTTGGGTTGGAAGAGACCTTAAAGGTCATCTAGTTCCAAGACCCCGGGCATGGGCAGGGACACCTTTCACTAGACAGGTTGCCTGAAGTCATGTCCAACCTAGCCTTGGACACTTTCAAGGATGGGGCATCCACAACTTCTCTGGACAACCTGTTCCATTGCCTCACCACCCTCACAGTAAATGATTTCTTCCTAGCATCTAATCTAAATCTCTTCTGGTTTAGTTTAAAATTATTCTTCCTTATTCTACCACAATCTGCCTGTGTACAAACTCACTTTCCCTCTATTTTCTGAACGCCCTTTACATACTGGAAGGTTCATATAAAGAAGGCTCCACAGAGCCTTCTCTCCTCCAGGTTGAGCAACCCCAGCTGTCTCAGCCTCTCCTGATAATGAGAAATACTCCAGTCACCTGATCATCTTTGTGGGCTCTTCTGGATTCATTTTAACATCCACCAGAACCCCAAAGTCCTTCTCAGCAGTGCTGCTCTCAATGAGTTCATCTCCCAGTCTGTGCTCAGCTCTAGGCTTGCCTTCACCCAGAGGCAGCACCTTGCACTTGGACTTTTTAGAACTTCACAGGGTTCTCATGGGCCCTCTTCTCAAGCTTGCCCAGGTCCGCTGGGATGGCACCCCTTCAAATGACAGAATATGCCTTCTTTATTGGAAATCTGGACTTTTCCTAAATCTTACATTATCCACATAATTTGGTTCAGCACTCAGAATTGGCCTTTTGATCTCAGTGAAATAAAACAGAAGCAACAATTTCTGCAGAAATGGTAGCTCAGCTTGCAGCTAAAAGTACAATATTTACTGAGCCACCTCTACTAACAACCTCCCTTTAAGTCAGTGATCTTTTGCTCAATCACTTTCTCTTTTTAGCAGTCAGCATGACCTTTGGTCACAAGAGAAATCAGATCAATAGCATCAACACAAACTAATCCTTGTGAAAGCATTTATTACTTTTTTGTCCTTTGTTAGGCCAGAAAGAGCAAGAATTGCCCTAACTCTCCAATTATAAGCTTAAAATGGTACACCTTAAGTTATGTTCCTAGAAGATTTAAAAAGCAATTTGATTCTTTAGAGTTAAACAAGTTCAGTTTTCTTTGTCTAATGATCTAAGAATTTCTGTAGTCAAAAACAGTGTGAATTTAGTTTTTGTAGCAATAATGGTTTATAGACCAAATACCTCTAAACGACACACTGATATAACTCAGTTTGCAAAAAGTATGGATGGTAAGAGGAATCCAACTTCCCTGAATTTAATCCTAATCCATATTTATTATTGGCAATTTTATTCATGTACACATAAAAAGTGTGTAAAATTCTTATTCAGGTAAAACGTCCAAAGGTTAGCAAATAGAATGCTGTTGGGTTTTTTAACTTGGAAAGCAAAGATTTCATGAACAAAGCTGACTATACTGATGCTAGACATAAATCTATAATGTCTAACTGCATATGTCATGCATGTAGGAGAGAAAAATGCTTTGAAGTCTGTATCACTTAATAAATATATTGAAGCAGTAAAACCATGCACACAGATAAAGTAAAATTTCTATTATAAATGGCTACACAGAATAGAAAAGTAGTACACATTTATATGCAAAGTTGCAGGAGAATGTATTTTATGTAATTTTTCACATTGTATGCAGCCAAGTCATCCAGTCCATCCTCTCAGCCTGCACTGCTCTTACTGATGTCCAAAAATAACTCAGAATTTTTCAACTTCCTTAAAAAACCTTTGAGAGATAAATAACATAAGTTCTGGTCATTTGTTTTCTTTGAGGATCTGTTCACATTTCATTTTCTCTCAGTTTGAAGCAGTAAAGAAATAAAGAAACTATTCAAAAGTGGCATCTTAATTTTTTAGACTTTCAAGTCTCCTTTTCCGTATTTTTCTCCAACACTACCAAATATCTGTTCTGTCCCACTGTCACTGCAGCATCCCACTTGTGCTGGGGAGAGTACCTCTGTGTACCCACCATGGTGATGTGAATGTACGGGGAAACATAATTTGTAAACCTATCTTTGCTGCTGGTGTCCAAAAGGATTGAACATTCCAACACAACCATAGGCAGACTTTTTAAGCCCCAACAATTCTACCTTTGAGAGTGGTTAATTAAATATGGTCAACAAAGACTAGGACTGTGGACCTCAAGAAAATGGCAATAACAAATCAAAGGAAGAAGAGAGATCAGAATTTGTGCCTTCTTGATTTCTAGTTTATTTATGAAAGCAGCAAACAACAGACCAATCTACAGACTTTTGGATTCTTGGAATGTAGTGTTTTGAGAGCTCATTTTAATAATAACAATGAGATAACGCAGAAAGATAGAACAAAATATTACAATCTATGCATTTTTTTCCCTGAGAAAGAGCAGCAATTAAGGAAAAGGCAAACTGCATGAGATTTTTAAGACACCTGCCAAAATTCTGCTCATTTTCATTCCTCAGCTATTTAATAATTCAGGCAGTTTATTGCAGTCAAAAAAATGCCCATTTGCCACTTCTGCATTTGTATAAAGCGTAAATCAGTGGGTTTTAATCATGCTGCCTATCTTTGGAACTGTCATTGTCCTCTCTTATTTTACTACTTTGGGGAGAAATACCAGGGATAACAATTTCATGCTTTGAAAAGAAACATGAAATGCTATGTTTTGTAAAACTGTAAATAACCATTTTAAATTTCATCCACATACCTTTCCAAAATGATGATTTATCCTCACAATCCAGTGAGGTGAAGATATTTCTAAACAGCTTTGCTAGTTCTATTCTGCTGTTCTCTCTATTTGAATAAGTTTTATTCCTTCTCATTCTTCTAGGATATCACATTCAATAAATGGATACCTAAATGTTACATAATATAATACAATACCAGGTTGCCTTTTGCACATGTAACTGTGCACTTTAAAATTCAAATTGCAGAAGTTTGAATTTATGGTGGTTTTGCATGGAACAGATTGGAGGATACACAGCATGTGATGGGACACGTCATATCCTAACGAACACTGATCTTAGAGGATGCTTGAGTCAAGAATACCCATTTATGTACAAATCTTGATAGTGCCTTCCCCTTAGGTCCTGGACAAGGCAGTGTGCAGCAACTGTGCTACCAGGGCTTCTAAGAATATGCCTCAAATTGTACAAATACACTGTGATCAACCTTTCTTTTTTCTTCTATTTTTTCACATTAGAACATTAGTGAATATCCTGGCCAGAAACTGTTTAAGAATGGGAGCAATGCTCACCACTCACTGGAGGTGTCAGGGTGGGGAAGCAGCAATCAAAGATATTTAAGCAAACAAAATCTATTGAATTAAAAAAGACAAATTGAACAGGACAAGAACTCAGGGATACCTGAGTAATTAAGATTACCATTCTCCCAAAATAGTGCTGTCAAAAGTCTGGGTCAGTTTCTTTTATATCTGTGTGTGGTTACCAGTTTAAATTACTGCTGCTGTACTTCCCTGCATAAATCCTTGCCTCATTCTCTCTGCTGGCACTGTGGAGTATAATTGCTTGGGAGATCAAAACTGGGTCATGAATGGAATGCTAGTGAAGTTACAAGCTTCCCTTGCTCCTTGGTGGGTAGGAGGCTAGTGGCCAGAACTTGCTGGTTTGAACATGAGCTGATTTCTGCGCTCTTTATTCTTCAACAGGTATCAGCAATGTCCTTCTTATCTTCTCTTTTAACATGTTCAAACCTCATACAGAACATATTGCTAGATAAGACTACCCAGACAGAAAACAGCAGTAACTCCTCCAAGATATTTTGGGATGCAGAACAATATGCATGCCAGATCCATACCTTGGAATCTATTTGGCAGCACTATGGTAGCAGCAAGCCTGTTCTGACAGCAACAAATTGTTTAAAAAGAAATTATAAAAACCAAACCAAACCAAAAAAAATCACACCCCCCAAAAAAAACCAACCCCCCACACAAACAAACAAACAAAACCAAAACAAAAACAAAAACACAGAAAAAACCCCACCCACCAGTGTATTCTTCACAACTGAACACAGGACAGTAATTAGGATAGAGGCAAGAACACAAATTATGTTTGTAGAACTACTTAACATATAGCTTATCCCAAATAAATCCATTAGCTAAGTTTAATGGTGTTAAGGATCCTATAGAAAACATACTGTGCATTCAAGTAATCAAAGAAATTAAAGATCATCTGTAGAGTATCTCCAAAACAAAGAGTTAAAACTACAGTGGCAGAGATAAGCATTACAATGTTTTATTTTTAATACATTGCTTCCTGAATTATGTTCTGTTCTTACTATCAGAATAAAAACTACCCTGCCAGTCTCTCTAACTTAAATCTTTTACTGGATATAATATTGTCATTAGGTAACAGGTATGTGAACAATGGTCAATTCTTTGTACATAAACTCATTGAGAGAACCTTTAAACATTCCCTTGAGTCAGGATAACTCTAAGTAATGCCCTGATTTATTGCAGCTTGCCCACAAGTTTGCACTCAGCAATTGTGTGATAGCCTTCACTCTCAGAATCTAAGAACCTCAAGGAATGATACTAGTTTTAAACTCTGAACTTTCTGAGCTACAGAAAAACAAAAGGTCTAAACAGAATCTCAAAAAGCCATTCTGAAACTAGGAGCAAAAATACTCCAGCTTCAATTTGAAGCATGGTAATTTATATATATCACGTTACAGAGTATATTTTTTGCGCTATTAAATTTGGTACTTTCTTACTCAGAAAGAGCAAAGGAAATAGTTTCATCTAATTAAATTACTTGCTAGTAGGACCTTTGGAGCATCTCCAAAAGCCATATGAACAAATTACTGGAAAATGGAATAGCCTTCCTAATTTTGTGTGTGAAGATTTGTTAACAATTATATTAAAAAGAAACTGATCCATATCAAGCTATTAAGGCAAAAGGGGATAATCTTATCTTTCACATAATGCAGGTCACGGGTTTTTATATGGTTCTTGCATTATTGTGATTCTGTTCCAACAGGCATATATAAGTTAGAAAGGGATGAATGCTGCTTTAAAGATGTCGACACTAAGCACTATTCAACAGTGCAGACTGTACATCCTCCATTCTTGCACTGTGCCACAGAACACTTACAAGGCTACATTCACACAAGAGCCTTGCATGATGATGGAACCATCCCCTTTCTTGGTTCAGAGAAAAACATGCTTCTTACTGCCTTGTTCAAGTCCCCAAACCACAGATTCCAAGGTCACACAAAACACTGACATGGAGAGCATGATTTGCTTACTGTCTATACATCTGCTTAAAAAAATGAAACAAAAACAAACAACAACAACAAAAAACAAACAACCCCCTCCAACAAACTAACAGAAAACCTACTAAAGAGTTCTGTAATCTGAGAAAGCCATAATAATAGGCAACTTCTGAAAGCTGAACTCAAAAAAAGAAGCAAATTTTTTTATAGAATTAAGAAATTAGTGAAAAAGGGTGAATTGTGCATTTTATGTCTTCACATCAAGAAGAATTACATTACCAGGTAATAAATAAATAAATATCACATATTCATTTATTATTATGATACTTCACTGACATATGGGAAGACATGAAGAGTAGCAAAGATCATGAAATACAGGCATAATAGATATCTTGCATAATATTTCATATTACTGTGTTGATGTCTTTAGTAATTTAATGCTTGAAAAATAAAACATTCCTGTGGGACAACAGCAGCTGACCGACAAGCCATGAACACAGTTTTTAACTAAGGTGTCTGGTTCCAGAAAAAGACCTCAATGGTTTCACCACAGTTGACACAGTTCCTGGTTAATTCAGTAGGTACCTTTAAGTAGCCAGACTGCCTAATTTGACAACTGTCCTCAAATGCATTTCTGTCTGGTGTTTAAATTCAAGGGAACAGAAATGCAACAGATTAATGTGGAACTAGTCCAAACTGTAAGAAGCAGTTGGAAGGCAGATTACTGCATCTACTTTGCTAAGTAAAATAATACCCAGGAGCAAAGCAAGGAGCAGATTCCATGATTGTCCATGTGATGTAGTTGTTACTCAGCTTCCAGGCTGTTTTGAGGAGATGCATTTAGCTCACTCTGAGACCGAACCAGGGAGATGTGAAGAAGGAGGAATATTCCACACAGGACTCTCCATATACAGTGTGAAAATGTTGTGCCTGGTTTGGGTTCTTCTTCCCTATACAGTCTTCCAGCTGTATCCCCACATGTTTTTCATCCTCAAATACCCCTGCATACATTCCTACCAATACACTAGAGTTTGTAAGACACATCCTTTGTCATGTGTTAAAAAAAATACTGTGCCCTAGGGCTGAGACACAGATCTCACATATTTCAGAGGCTTAGAAATAAAAAGAGAAAAGGAAAGAAAAAGATCAGAGTCCGTTAGTGGACCCAAATCAAGTGCTATGCTGCATGGGAAAACAGAGAGACATGAGTAGTTTTGAAGCAAGATACACCATTCCTGGGTGTTCAACAAGCATTTCCTCAGATTTCCTCAGGTTTCCACAGGACATCATTTTTAACTGCCCATACATCCTCTGAGTAATCACTACTCACAATTAAAAGAAAAAAAAAGTGGAAAAAAACTAGTTAAGGAAAGTTTAAACAGGTGAAGAGACTCTGTAGTAAGTAGTGATCCAGGGCAAAAAAAGACAAGAAATAATCAGGTGCAAATTACAATCTTATTCATAAAATCCTGAGCCAGGATTTAATTAGATTTTTAGTTAGCCCAGCTAACTAAAATCTTTGCTTTACTTAAAGCCTGTAGAATGATGAAAAGCAAGATGAACTATAATAAAAAAATTATGAGATAAGAATGCTCTGCCTCTAGAGGTCAGAAAAAAATTCTGAAGGATTTGCTTCTATGAATGTTAAAAAGAAATGTTTAAGAACCTGAGGATGTGGAATCCTCTTTTGTCTGCAAAAGGTTAGTGGGTTAACTATTGTAGCTTGCTCAAGCTTTTAAAAAATAAGTATAGACTGCCAAAATTTGCACTGGCTCCAGGAATATTCTGAAATATGACAGATGTCTATCCTGAACATGTTCTTGTTCACCCCCATAAATCTCTTTTATCTTTACCAGAGGGTAACATACAGCCAACAAATGGGCTGAGGTCCTTCCTGCTTGTGCAACACAAAAGTACTCCCTCAGCTACACACATCCCACATTCTGTGGATACAAGGGCATGTACTCAGTGAGCTCCCTGGCACAGTCACTTAAAGCATAAAACATATGCATAATTTAGGTAATTTAATCCCTTTTGACTATTTGAGCTCAGGAATCTTTTAGTGCTTATGAAAAAAGACTTGAATATTGTTTCAAGATACAGCCTTTTTTAATTTAGGCCACTTTTGAAGTTAAAGGTTTCATAGTATTTGCTCCATTCCACATGTATTTTCCCATGTATACTGTTTTCCTTAACATACCTGCATATTTAGCTGTTATACTAAAATTAGGTCTGATTGATGAAAAATGGTTTTACCTGAACTGAAAAAAGTATTTTGACTGACATATGGACATATATATATATATACACATAAGATTTCCGTCAGTAATAATGACTGCAACGTGGAAAAAAAAAGGAACAAAGGGTATTTTTAAACTCAGCCACTCAGCAAGTGTTATGCATAACATCATGCTCAGAAGAGGGAAGAGTTCACTTAGAGATGGAGTACAGTGAAAGAAAAGCAAAAAGGGACAGAGCAAAGACAGAGTCATAACACCGAACTCTTCCACAACAAGCTATCCATAATACAGTAAGATCTGACAAAATTAGCTAAATAGAATAAGGAAAAGGCTGACATGAAAAAGGTTTGACTGTTTGAATGCTATATATCATTATATTTCATTCTAAAGTGCATCTGTCTCAGCCACTGATGGTCATTTTTTAAAAGAGCTGCCCTTTATATTTCTAGTGAGCATAAAGATCATGCAGCAGCCAAAAACCAATACACTGTCAGAATTAAACAGCAAATCTCTGCATGGCTTAATTCCCAGGACCTTTTCTTCTACTATTATTATAATCACTGTCCACACAGAAGCTGTAAATAATTTGTACACATGCAATATTTGCCCTGTGGGAACCTGCTTTTAATGGATTCAGAAATTATGTCAACAGTACTTCACTTCTGGTAGCAGACTGCAAAATGTTGATTGTTCAATATCAACTCCTCAGAGTACTGGGAAATGAAGGGGTAAAGAGGTAAGGAATGAAAATGAGAGACTCAGGTAAATATGAAAATTATGAATTAGAAGTTATTTGGGAATTTTTGGACCACCTGTATTACCTGACAGGATTATAAAACAAAAATGTGATTACAAATATTTATATAAATAACATGCAAAGTTAGGAAGAACACAGGCACATTTTCCCATAGCATATGAATGGGGAAGTGAAATCCTACAACTATATTATCATTTAAAACTAATCAATTCATTAACTTGTGCAGATATCACTGTTTTGAAGATGATGGAAAAAAGCCATTTGGAATTGTGTGCTACTTGTAAAGATAGCCTTCTGAAATAAGAAAAAACATTGTTGAGACAAAACCCTATATGTGGAAATTTTGATTTAAAATAACCATTCTACATTGAAGGAGAAGCTGCTGAAAACAAAAGATATTCCTCATTGAAATCTGCAGTTTTCAGTGACCAGTAGACATGTTGATAAAATCTAGAATGTTAGTTACATAATTGCACTATATAATAACTTTTGAAACATCTTATTGTACCCAGAGCTCTGTGACCTGACTCAGTCGGGTTTGTTTGTCTGATCTTTCTGCTTTGCCTCGTCTTTTTGATATTAGCAAAGATGGCTGACAAATTGAAAATCGATCTAGTTAATGCCTTGAGATCATCCACAACATAAACAAACAGCAGAGGGGGAAATGCTGTGGTTTCATGGTTGGTCGAAACAAATTTAAGCCCACAGCACTGACAGAATTGATGCTCTGGCCTTTCTCACTGCTGCCTTTGGCTGAGCAGTCTGATCTTCCTTGTGCTGACAGCATGGCTCCTTCCACTGCCACACAAGCACGAAGGAGAGGCATTTGTGCTGAAAACCACCTACACAGCAAAAGACAACACAACTCCTTTCCCCTAGACTGAATTTCCCAATTCCCAGATCTGGCTCACCAGGCAGCAAGAGGGAGGGATGGCAGTGCTGGCTAGTGGTGGGTGACACTGAATGGAACCAGTCCTCAGAGCAGGAACACACAGAGATTAGTTTAAATCAGCTGAGCACCTGTACCTGTTGAGACAACCATAAATAAATAGTCCAACTTTTTACAATTTTTAGTCCTTAACTCCTCAAATAAAGGAATGGATTAAGAGAAAATGCTTAATATTTTTCTGGGTGTTCATTATTAAAAAAAAAAAAAAAAAAGTTACATTACCTTGAGTTTGTTAATCCAGAAAAACATAAATCCATTCTTGCCTGCCTAAATAGATCAAAAACCTAACACAAGGTATACAGCCTCTAAAATATTGCTAGATGCAGTATTTTACAATGCTACAATGCTTCAGTGGGTTTTCCCACTACTTTCTTCATCATATTTAATGTCCCTTTGGCAGTTTTATTTCTAATTTAACTTTGTTTCTGGAGATCTTGGAACTACAGTAATATTAAATTACTTTTTGACAATTGGAAGTGAAATTGTCATACAAATATCAGTGTATACTAAAACCAAAATGTCAGCAAGTAAAAGCAGCCTGCAAGTGATTCTATATTAATTTTATTTCCTATTTCTAGTGACATTTTACAAAGGAAAATATTGTAAATTAATATCTTGTCTAAAGGAAGTGTATGAAGACAGGGAAAACAGCCTTTTATTTTTTCTTATTTCTTGTACTGTTTGCATCAGCACAGAAAGAAAGGGGTTTTGGTGCCCTGTTTCAACAAAGACAGTTCCAGTCATTCACCGTACCAATAGAATAAAACTTCAAGCAGAGTTTTCACTGAGCTCATGAAAGATGGGGAGACATCTGAAGCTCTAGGAAAATATATAACCACTCATATGAGTTTTAATGGCTGAATAACCTTAAAAGTAAAAAATATCTTGAAGTGTCCAGTTCAAACTCATTTTTATTTAATGTGTGAGTTGGCTCTGAACACATTAAAGCAGCAAAGAGGAGAACGCATTTTTTGCTGCAAGGTTTTAGTTTCTTCCACCAGTTTCAATTTAAGTAAACACAAGCAACTGGCATTCCAAATTTGTATCAGGGTTATCAAGTAGATACCTAGAAGAACATTTTAAAATTTTATTAATCCTCTGTAGCAAAGTAGGTGCTAGATTACATTTCAAAATTGCTCAAGTTATTTTGATCCTGGATTACTAAATAGGCATGGTAAGGGGAATCCAATTACAGGACATAAGAACTGGATCTGCCTACTTAGGAACCTACTGAAGTGAAACAATTTCATTATTTTTATACTTTTTACTGGCCTTCCCTTTAGACATGCTAGGAGACTATTCCTAAACTTCCCCTCAACACATAGGGGTGAAAAAAAAGGAGAAGACAAAGCAAATGGAGAAATCTAATGAGATAAAGTGGCAGTGAAAAGTTCCAGGAGTTGCAGCGCTGCTCTTCCTTAACCAGTTCAAGTGCACAGCACAGCTCCACCATTTCCAGATACCCAGGCTGCTCCTGGCCTGGGCAGGAAGAATCCTCAAAGAAGGTCAAATAATCAGCCTCAGTTGCAAACCAAAAACTCATAATGACATGAACCGTCACAATTTCTAGGAATCCCATTAATATGTGCTTGACGGGAATGATTACAGATAAACAAGCAGATGTATATTCCAACTTGAAAAAATGTGACTTTTGTCCATGGTCACAATTGAAAAAATCATTGCCTTAAAAGGCTTTCTGATGTGGATCTCTAAAAAAATATCTGCATCAAAATCCTTCTAGTGCTGCTCCTAGTACTTTATCTTGGGACTGCTTTTGATTTTCCTCTCCACAAACCATTTCAGTCTGATAGGTCACACACAAAGAATGAATAAGAAACACACAATGGCTACATCTCTGAGGGGAAAAAAACCCTAAACTGCTTGTAAAAAAAGTAATTTTTAGTCCACCAGATTTTTTCACATTTTCATAGCTGTAAAGAGTAATTAATATTTAAGCATTATGAAACAAATTGCATTCAACTGTAAAGTCTCTTCATGAATAGAAAGCACTAGTGTGGGGACCCAGTGAGCCGCTAACCAAGGTAACTCACGTGTAAAGTACTTTTTATGATATATTAGATGTGTCAGAATAATTCCAGGCTAAGAATAGAGTGGAATAAATAATTTGTTATTTTTTTCATGAAATAGATTGGAATTCACATTGCACATTATTCCTGCAACTAGAAAACTGCCATCTCACATGTTTTCAGTTTTACTGCTTTTCTTTGCCAAACTGACTGAAATAAATAAAGGTGACACATCATGAAAATCTTTGCACATAACAAATTCATAACTTCTAGAGCAGAAGTAGCACTAATTGCTCGAAAGCTGTCTTAAACATTTATGAGTTACTGTAAAATATGAAAAGAGTACAGTCTCTAGTTACAAAAAGACAGCCATACAGCCAGCAAACAGTTCAGGAAGGTGGTTCCCAGCGAGTTCACAAAGCCCCAGCATTGTAATGTCATCTGCAGCAGCACAAAGGTCATTGTAGGCAGACCTCATAGCATGTATTCGCATTCCCAAGCAGAACGTGAGCACACCAGCTGAGTTCTTTCCTACCACAATTGTAATCCAGTTACTCATCTTAGGTATGCCCACAGCTGGCAAACATTCTTCAAAATGCAAGAGTATTTGAACAATCTCTGGAGACTTGATGATGAGTTCAGAGAACTGTCCAAGTCAGATGATACTTATTCTTCTTCTCCTTTCGACTGATTCAATTACATTAAAAGAAGTTAAAAACAGTACTGATTTGTTGGTTTGGTTTTTGTGTGTTCCATTCTTAGCAATCGCTACAGCTGTCACTAGAATATTCTTCAACTGCAAGCAGGAGAAGAAACTTGGAAGTTCTTTGTGTTCAGCTACAAATATTAGTGTATATGGTATATATATTCTGCAGCAAACAACAGCCACAGAAGACCAGAGCTCTGCAAAACATGGCAGCTCTTACAGATGAACAAAAGAGGTAAGACTTGCTGGGTGTGCTGAGAGGCTGTGAGACACATAGAGGGAAAGGCAAACTCCAGACCTGAGAAACGCGCAGAGGCATAGTAACACACAGAGGAGTGCTAGGCAGTTTGGAGTGAAGGACTCCTGGGTTTGCTAAGACAGCTTTAATGTGGCTATCTGCTGATACTGAGAGAATGCAGAAAAGTGGCTGCAGATATCTGAAACAGCAGAAATACCACAGTACATGAAGACTAAGTAGTCTGAAGATGATGGAACTGAATATTAGAATTTTCTGCAATAGCAAGACAGTATTCTACAGCAGAAGTTTTTGAAAATGCTGCATCCTCTCCCTGAGATAAAATGTTTCAGCTTCCCTATCTCCTGGTTATCACCTCTTTTTAAGATCTCAGTAGAATAGCCAGACGGACAACACTAGGCTTCCAGTTCAGGATCTATGACAAACATGCATGTGAAGACCTGGTTTCCCCAAAGTTTTGCAGAACACAGGAGTGCAGCAGACAAAAGTATTTCTGGGTGCAAGATGCGGACCACCTGGTAGCTTTACAATTTAGTGGTAAGTGAGGCTACCCAAGTGATTGAAATTAGTAACAAAACACAGCTGGATGCAAGGAAAAGCCTATTAAAGTTTTTCCTTTAAGATGTGACTCACACCAAGTAGCTTGAGGACTGGTGATGGCAGCAGTAGCAATGTGAAGTCTTCATGTATGCACTCACCATTTCAGTGAATGTTCAATAGTTAACCCTGCCTCATCCTTTAGAGAGGAAAGACAGGGAAGAAGGGGAAAAGGAGTATCTGGAAGCTTCCCAACTCCTCTTTGTGAGAAAGGTAGTAAGAGAAACCAACAACAGAAATCTACAGTATGGATGATATAGTTGGAGGTTGTTTGAACTCCTAAGCAATAGTGATTACCATTTTGCCACTGTGACTGAAATTGAAGCAGCTTTTTCAAGATGGAAGAGAAATGAAAACAGAGGTTTTTAACATGCAGCCTTACAGAACCTAAAACCTAATATACACATAGATTTCAAGAGCCAGTCTTGTCTGCCTGAGACTTTGATATTCTGATACACAGTACAAAGAATTTATTCAGCCTTTTATTACCTGGGTAATAAATAGTTTGTAGCCCTATTAAACTGATCAACTGTTTTCACTTAGGTGTATCACTATCTGTTCTGTTCAATTTTATGAACTACTAAAATCAAAATTGGAGGCAGGTGGTAATTTTCCTGACAGGTGGCCACATTACATAGTATTTTCCCAGTTCCCACCCCCTAAAATACAAATGCAATCTGGAAGTATGCATTTTCCAAAAATCCTTCTCCCTCTCCCTCTCCTCTCCCCTTCTCTTCTCTTTTTTCTTTTTCATTTTTCCTCACTTCAGATAGGAACTAAAATATCACATAGAGACACACATTTGGGTAATGAAATTTTTACTTCTTATATTTGAGGAACATGCACACTGAATCTATTTATTCCATGATTCTACATGGCATTTCTATATGTGGCAACACATTAAACAAATGTCTGTGTATGCATCACAGTGCTCAAAAGCTGACTGTGTGAACAATTTCCATGTATGATATATATGCCATTCAATTATTGTAACAGGCAATCTAAAATCTATTGATTAAGCCACAGCAACTGTAAACTATGCACAGAAAATAAGATAAAGGATGCAGTTCACTTATCCTTTTTACACTATGTTGTTAGGTTGCTATTACAGCACCACAATGTAAAAGGGTAAGGAAATCAACCCTGAATTCCTTATGACCTAGAAGACAACATGTAAGAGCACTATCAGAAACATGCACACAAACTTTCAGGCTAAATGCCATTGAATTGAACAGCTTGTGGTTGAAGTGCCAGCCTGAAAATCAAAGGACCTATGTGTAGGAGCATCAGTGGGCAATACGGTCGGGATGGATGGAGACGAGAGATCTTCAAGCATCTTGTGTTAAAGACTGGATTAAATCATTTTAATGTTTCAGTTTCCTCACATCAGTAAAATTGGGATGGTTCTATCAACATCCATTTTAATAATTTTGATACTTGGTGATTAAAGGTCTCCCTAAGAAATACTGCTTTTCCCCCATTCTATAGTGTTGTTTTTGTAGTTTCAATTCATATTGGCATAGCCTTTAAAATACTGATCTAGAACTATTCTATTTGCAGATCAGTTCAAACATGCAAATGTAAAATTGAAGTATTAAAACTGAATGAATTCTATGTTCCTTCATATTAAATGCTTCCCAAGAGTGTTTAAACTTCCTTTTTAAAGAAACTCATTGAGATCCATCAGAATTATAAAATTCCCTGCACTTTGCTTGATGTTACACCCATAGGCATTGACTCGTAATAGGGATTTTCTTGTAAAACTAAGAAACTAAACCCCAAAGCCTAAATGCACTTCAGGTAAAGACTATGTTACTCATTAAATATGAGGGAACCAAAATACATGTCATTTTTCCTGAGAAAGGCTGAAGAAAGTTTTTACAATGGAGATTTTAAAAAAGCAGCTGAGCTAACAGTCCAAACTGCTTTATGTAAAACCAGTTTTTAGTACAGCTCATTGCCCATTATCATAAAAAGCAAATATATGTTCTTGTTTGAACATTTTATTTTATTTTAATAGGGAGAATAAAACCTGAGGGAAAGTGCTGCCAGGCTATGTGGAGGTGGAAAGTACAATATCCATCTGGAATAACCACATTTAGCTCAGTAGAGTTGCTCTAGATTTACACTGTTGTCCAGAGTATTAAGAGAGATAAATGTTTAAAAAAGGTGAAATGTGAAATATTTGGATGACATTGGAAATGGCAAGATTACAAAACACTAATAACAACAACTGAACCAGATTAATCTCCTGGGTTACCCTGGGCTACAGGAAGCAATCAAACAAGAATAATAAGATAATTATTTCTTTGATTCAGCTTTTAACAGAGTATATTGGCAAAGGTTTCTTTATCTTTATGCACACTCCTTATTTTTGTGTGTGTGTGCCTATTCAGTAAGATTATTAAAGATGCAGGTATCAGAAACGTAGGTGCAAAAACCAGCAGCTAAAGTCCCAAGTAAACTACTAGTAGATCTAAACAATATTTACGTCATGCTTTGGAAGGAGCATAGGAATGAAGCAGAATGGATGCTAGCAAATGCCCACCCCCAAACTGCATATGTAATAACACATTCTTCTAAAAGAGACTTGAGGTTATCCAGAAAATTACAAGACAGTAAATCTTACACTGGAATCTTGCAAGCACCTTTAAATTTAAATAGGAATATAAAAAGAAAGAATTTAGTCTAAACATTATTTTCCGAAAAGCTAACAATAATTCTTCCCAAAATATGCATATAATACTGATCTCTCGGTATTTCTTGGTCCTCTAAAAAGCCATGAAATTGGAAAAAAACTTCCTCAGTTGTCAAAAGGCTGCAGAAAGTCTCTTTAAACAGAAAAAAAACTAACTGAAGACACAAAACAAGAGGAAATACCTCCATTGATTAACAATTACAGTAGAAAAAAAAAGAGTATGACTAACCACCAATAAAAACCTGAACTCTAATGGGCTTAAAAAATTTCCAGTAGGATCTTCCAATAATTGAAGAGCATTTTAAAAAAATGGATGGGAGAACAGCCCACTTTCAGCAGTGATTTTGACATTCTGAAGACAGTGTCACCAAAAGCAATGGCACTTATGGTAAAGTCGGATTATACATCTGATAAATTTTGCTACATTTCTTAATCTGTTAAGGAGTTAAACATGTGACAAATCCATTTGGTTTAGCAAGTTAACAAGAATCTTTAAACAGACCAAAATAACTTGACTAAAGAGCAAAATGATGGCTATGTGCAAAAAATTGACAAATCGAATATAATTTCCATTAGAAGAAAAAATCAGTTTAGTTGCTTATGCACATCAGGAGAATCTAAACTTACAGAAGGAATTCTAGGAAGAGATGTGTGAATGAATCTCTACAACCAGCTCTACATGGAGTGTTGATGAATAGAATTGTTGCAATAAAAAAGCCCCATGAGAGATCCTATATGCTTACAAGCTTCAAGCTGACATGGAAGATTCACGGCTCAATTTCTCTTTAAAAGATAACTTTACAAGATTCTGTTGATAAAAATACCCTGCCTGAATTTCCAGAATCATGTCTGAAGAATAACTGCAATGAGCAGTGACAACAAGGCTCCAGGGCAGAAATACTATGATTATATAACCATAAAATTGACTAGCACCAAAAAAAAAAAAAAGACTGTTTGCATGGACAGTATAAAAAAACCTCATTTAAATAACACTTGCTAATTTTCTAATTTTGCCATTGGTATCGTAGTTGATTGATGAACAAGAAGTTTTCTAAATATGCATTTTAGAAAGTTTGTGAGAAATGGGGTTTCCTCTTTTTTTTTTTTTAATGAAAAATGCTTGCATGAGTCTGTTTCTTCCAAAAACTTCTGCTGAGTTTTCAGGCAGTTTGAAAATACTTCCTATGAAATTCTCAAACTCTCTAGTGTTGGGGAGCTTCTTTTGCTCTCATCCAAGAAGGTTAACTATTTCATAAGCACCAACACAGGCAGATTTAACTTGATCTTCTATGTCTCTGATACCAGGTTTAACTTAACACATAAAAGCCACTCACAGTCTCATAGAATGCTGACAGACTGTCTCTTGCAATCATTGCTGCAACTATAGACAGTATTAGTTTTTTTCAATCTCTACTAAGGAAGAAGAAGAGAAAGAAAAAAGATAAATAAAGAATTGAAAATTGGAATCTAAATGTATCTCTAGCAAGCAGGATGATAGTTTTAATTAGGGACGTAAAGCTGCTAATTAAAAGGCAAATAAACTGATGGTTTTAATAGATTCATCTATTTCTAATTCAGATTTTTATATACTTCATACAATCTGTTTTTTTTTCTGAAATACTACTGATTTTATGCAATTATTAAGTCAGCATTAGCACTGATGTTTTAAGATACATTTCAATACATTTACATGAAAGTAAGTTGTGATTCTGACACTAGTACAAAACTGGACCACATATTGAATTATTTACTATATGATCACACTGAAATGATAAAGGAATGCTAAAAAATGTAAATTAAAGCAAAGAATTTAGACATATGATCACCTGGAAGAGTTAAAGTTGCATGTGAAAACTTGATTTGTATTCCATTCTGTCTTAATTAAAATCCTGATGCCAACATCATATCAGAGTCCAGAAGCGCAACATATTTATCCTGAGATGAAGCCCTCCAAAAAAGGTAACAGTCTGTCATTGCCTGTTTTTTGTCAATGCACAGACTGCCTTGGGTTGTAGTGCAGGATGTGACCAAAAGTATGTACTCTATCACCATCTGTTAAAACCAGGTGGGGCAGTGTTCTTTCTCTTTCCCAGAACCCATCCTTCCTCCAGGAAGATATTTTCTGTTAATGGGCCATTGAGTCCCACTGCATGACTGATGAAATGCCATCATCCCATTGTAAGATGCTCCACCCAGGGGGAGGAGCTAAACATTTCCTACCTAAATAAAACCTGAGATTCGGAACATCATAGCAGCCTTTTTCCACTGGATTCCAGGGGAAAAGCAGACTTTTCCACATCATCACTGGACCTTCAGAGGAAAACCACACCCTTCTACAGGACCACTGTTTCAACAGAACCACATCTGTCACTCCAGGAGGACTGCAGCCACCAATTAATTGGACTGCTACCAACACCCTGACTGACAGGGTGTCAGGTTGTACTCTGACTCTGTCAGTGTTTTAGGGTTTTTCTGTATTACTGTATTTCTATTTTAATTTTTCCTAGTAAAGAACTGTTATTCCTATTCCCATATCTTTTCCTGAGAACTCCTTAATTTCAAAATTATAATTTGGAGGGAGGGGATTTACATTGATGATTTCAAGAAAGGCTCCTGCCTTTCTTAATAAACATCTGTCTTTCAAACCAAGACACAGGTCTTGTAAAACTACAAGCTGATGATCACACAAGTGATGTTCTAAATATGGGAAATATTAGAAGCAAGGACAGATAACATAACCCTACTTAATGACTGGTTCCTTATCTTTGCAAACTCAGAGATCTGTTTATACAGGTTGATAGCAGGAGCCTCATCTAGTGATGCTTAGAGACAGCTTAGTTGCCAGTCAACCATTAGGCCCCAGTGAAAGTTTTGTTTCTGGATAGCAAAGATAACACTGAGCACATAGATTATGAACATTCTTTCTGACTGTCTCCATCATTCACAAGTTTCACCTGTCCTGATAAAAACTTCACCACATAAGCAGAAATTGCTGGATTTTTTGGTTGCTAACATTTAGGATCCTGTTCTAAACTACGATAGTAGAGGAAATCCTTAAACTATTCAGTGGCAGCAGCTTTGGTGGCTTTTGCTCAGATTTAGCTGTACCTGATGCCCGTCTTGGGAGAACAGATAAACTTTCAGTCCCTGTAGCCAGTTTGAAACATGCCAGAGGAACCAGAGCAGACACTTTGATTGCTGTACTTTGGTACTACAAGGCAACTAACTAGACTGTTTCACTAAAGCACCAAATTTTTCTCTTTTTCTCCTTATCATATAACATCAGTCTCACAAGAGTTGAGACAGGAAAGCAACAACAGAGAAATGCAGTAGTTCAAAAATGCAGTATTTATTCTTTCATCCTCGTTTCCTCTAAGTGTAATGTCTCTGTGCTTCTTCCTTTCTCTACAGCTCACAGCATAGTAAAGTAGACAAGGACCCTGACACAGCTCTTGCTTGTCAGGCCCCAAAGCATAAGGTTCATGAAGAATCCTGAGAGTAGTAAAGCTGGAGAAGTGTGAGGACAGAACTGATGCAGAAAACGAACTGAACATGAAGATCGAATTGTATCACATTTCTAATGACTCTGTGTCTGAGTTCCTTTGGTTAGTGTATGAATGCAGAAGTAAAAGAATTCACTCAATATAATTTCTCTCAGTAGCTTTTCTGTGAAGCCCTAAAAGGGGTTATGGCTAGCTAGAATAGGCAACCCCTGGCAGCGGTTAGCTAAAAAAGACAAGTAAGGTAAAACATTCTTCCTGCTTACTCAGAATTACATTAACAATTGAATTTCAATTCAAAAGAGAAGCATTCGTCTAAAGAAACTAGTAAGGACTCAGTTTTTTTCTGTCCTCTCTTGCAGCAGAAGATTTAGTCTACTTCTAGAAATATGTAGCAGGTAGCATTATATAAGTTCATTTTAAAAAAGAGTTTAACAATTTCTTTAAACAACTGGAAAATATCTCATCTTTAAGTTGTTCAGCAGCCATGAAAATTACACTGTTTTCTTATTGCATATATTGATCTCCCAGTTATTTAATTTTCTCTTAAGAAACAGAAAGCTTCTTTGCTGTAGTAAAACTGCCAGCTTAATGAAGTGATTCTTGTACTTGCAAGTCCAAAATAGTGATCTATCAATTAAAACTGAGGTAACCTATAAGTCTTCCATTAGTATTTCCTCTTATTTGAGAGTTGAAATGCTAGAGAGACCCTAAGCTAAAAAATTCAAAAGCATAGGAGAAGACATTCTTAGGGATAATTTTCACAGAAGAATTTGTTTCTCCCCTCATTTCAGAAAAGATTGGGGTTTCTAGTTTTGCTTGCTACTAGCTGGGACATCCTACTTGAGGAAGTTGACAGCTTGAAAAGCTTATGATCTGGATGATGATGTTAATTTAGGTAAGTTATCTTTAAACTAATTTAAGGTGGGGGTTTTTTGCCCATTTTTATACGAAATTTTATTTTTATTGAGAAATACATGCTCAAGAATGGTTATTCATGTACTTTATACAGACCACGCATTGTGGAGGGATAATTAAAACACCTGGTAATTTACAGATGCTTTTAACAGAGCTCATCACTCTGTAGTCAGTGTATTTGAGGATTTCTTCTGTCTGTTGTTCTGGAAAATATAAACATGGTATTCTTAATCTTAAAAGAATTTTAAAACCATGCATTACATTTATTAAATGTAATGACTTCTTCATGCTGGTAGATACTTCACTATTTTACAGATACAAACAGCAGGAATAAACTAAAAAGCTCTTTATTGAAGGCCAAAGGACTTGAAAAGGCAAGTCTTGACTCTTGCTGAAGATGAAAACTTTTCTCTCAAAAAATCCATGTAACCAGTTCTAAATCTGTGAGTGCCTCTATCCACCAGACACCTTATTACATGAATTAAAAGGTGTACTGATAAGTACAAAGAATGAAAAAGCTTCCCCATTAACAGTGCAACATTTTTTGTGTCTCAAAATAATGAGGAACAAAAAAATGAATAGTTATTCTGCTTAAAATAAAAGTGCTATAAGTACAGTGTCCTGACCACACCCTACTTGGAACTACAGCAACTCTTGACTCGTTCAGTTCAGGAGGGCAGGATTTGGGAGTTTGAGAGATAAGGGGATACTCAATTAAGAGAGATGGAACAAGAAATCATGGCTAGCAGGTTTTCATCCAGGATGGAGAGGTCTTAGGTTCCAACCACTGTTATAACCTGTGTATGCTATCCAATGATCTGTTTATATAAAATAAAGGACTTACCAAAAACAAGAGCTATGGGTGCAGACAGGCAGCTCTGAATTTGAGTGCTACTTTGAAATCACCAAATCTACTGGGTACCGTTTGATCTTCCAGTATAAACTAATATTTTATGAACAACTTATGTGAAACAAACATATGAAGCTATTATGAAATAGATACTCCATCTGTCTTGCTAATAAAACATGATCTACAGAAACGAGAACTTCACATGTTGTAACTACTGTACCTCGTCACTGTTTCCAGTAAAATTTATAATCTGTCCTTGAACACAGACTGGAATGCAACATTCCTCCTTTAAATTATGTGACCATCATCCTATAAACACTGGGTTGCACTTGATTTTCCTATGAAGTGCAACATTTTAGGTGAAAAATACCTCACAGGTATATATGGTTTGGTAGGAAAAAGGTTGTGTAGGTTTAAACATTCTGCTAAGAAAATTGAACTTGCAGTCCCACATCTCAACTCTGTACATCCGCAATACAAGTCAGTGGACAAGCACAAACTCTTAGAAGTAGCATTTTACTACTGCATTTTACATTCAGTCTGACCTGCTACACTTGCTCTGAGATGGTCCGCCAGATCCTAATCCTGTAACAGAGGTTGCTGGAGAAGATTGATCAGTCATATTAGTGCTCTATCATGAGGAAAAATCAACTTTTAACTTAGTTTTTATATATAAAAGACTGTATTCTTAGGTTTCAAAATGATGCCCCTCTCATGAATTTTGCCAGTTAGATAAAATGAATTGGTATTAAGACTATGCAAATAATCTAATAACAGAATGTAGGATGTCTGCAGAAGGAATATGAGACACTTCCCCTAACCAAATCATAAACTTTAAATCCAGTTCTTCAACAGAAAAACTATTGATGCATTTTATTAGCCTCTCCTTTGTTCTAAGCATTTAACTAAAAGTGGAATTTCTCAAAATCTACAAATTAAGATTAATAAAACTGCTTTGGAAAAGAAAGCCCTATTGTAATCTCATGGGAACTGGGGCACACATCTATCCACACCTGAAGTGGAGAAATTATTTACAAATGTGAACTTACGTATTGCAAGTAATTAGGAAAAAATATTAAGATAAATATTTTAAAAGCCTAAGTTAGTATGTTCTAATTATAGGTTTCCAAGAGAATATTTACTAAAGTCATTCATGTGCATGCCTATACATGAAAATACTCAAATGTATTCTACTCCACACCTCATATTGATTCATCTTATAATAAAAGCATGGTGCTTTGGAAATCAGTGTGTCTCAGATCAGACCACATAATTTAGTCAATACTTATTTATTTACTGAAGCAAGTGAAATATGTAAATACATCACAGAGCTATCAATTCTGCACTGTAGAAAATACAGCTACATAACAAAACAGAAAGTCAAACTCCTCTAAAAGTCACAGCATTTAAAATGCACTTGTTGTAGCTGCTTAAAATGTAGTGTATTCAGTGACTGGGGCTTTGTTGGAGTAACCACATAAAAAAACCCAACCAGAAATCAACTGTAGTACTAAAGGATCATATTCCTGTATTTCTTTCTTATGCTATCTGTAAGCATTTTTTAGGGTTAATGTTGAATATCATCATACAATTATACTATATATGGTATATCTATCTTATACCATATAAATACATGCTACTATTTATTCAATAAAATGAAAAAAACCAGCAGAAACTGATTAGTGGAAACCACAGTAACTGTAAGTAATTAGAGAGAAGATCATCCTT
Organism: Cinclus cinclus; assembly: GCF_963662255.1. Taxonomy (NCBI): domain Eukaryota; kingdom Metazoa; phylum Chordata; class Aves; order Passeriformes; family Cinclidae; genus Cinclus; species Cinclus cinclus. The sequence continues at coordinate 28,337,394 of NC_085047.1, read as the reverse complement.
TTTCTGCTCAAATTATCAGTTTTACAATTAAAGCATGTTAAGATTGCTGGATTTTCACTCATCATTGTCTGAAAACCACAACTGTTCAAACAAACAGTACTGCAGAATTTTCAAAAAGTGTGCTGTGTCTGGCTGAAATGGACTGGTTTCTTTCATGGAGCCCTGCAGGGCAATGTCTTTTGGGTACAAGACTAAAACGGTGTTGATAAAACACAGAATATCTCCTTCATAACTGCACTAAAGAGGAGCAGACTCACAAAATTTCTGGGTCACCTCCCCTCCCTGTACTCTCTCTGGTTGAAGAGATTGATACGCTTACATTCTTTAATGCTTTCTCAGATTTGGCTACTTCAGCTATTCATTTTCTGATAGCTCTTGATCCACAATCTCTTTTGGACAAGCTTGGCTTCTCCCATGATGCTCTTTTTTAATTCTTCTTTTTGTACTCATGTGGCTTTGAATGCAGTATGTGAAGCACCTGGGAAACATCTTGGTTCTTGACTTGAACAGTTTTCTTAGAAAAATATGTTATTCAGAGACTGCTTTGCACAGGTCAGGTGCAAGATGGAGATTGAAAGAATATTACTTGCTTAATGCTACTAAGAAAAGACAGGTCAGGGGTGAGGAATAGAAATCTAAGAACTATAGCAACTGGAGTGAAACTAGGTCAGTTAGGGAAAGAGGGAGTGAGCTGACATTGGATGAGAGAAGAGAACTCCTTCGAAAAAACCTTTCCCTCCCCCTCTCCTAAATGAGATCATAGTCTCTGCTTTGTTAATCTCCCCATTTCTTGAACCTCAGGAAAAACTGTTTTTATCCTACACCTTTACTTGAGGTTTAGGCTGAAATAGTGTATGACTGTGTCTGTCCCATTTCCCACTGAACCACTAATCACATGGGTCATGTTCCTTGCTGTGGAAGATCCTCATAAGGGGAACTCTTTGGTTTCAGAAACTTCTCCTTAGGTATTCCCAATGCAGAGACAATTATTCAGAGTCATTGTAGCCTTTCTACCTCATAATGGGCATTCAACCCTCCACAGTTCTCTTTCATCTCTGGCCTCCTTCCATTAACAACATATGTGCAAGAAAGGCACCTAACTTCAAGAATTCATCAAGAATTTAAATTGAATGAGTGCCTGTAGCTAGACAAAAACAGAGCTCTTTCCACAATACTAAAATGCTTCCACTGTATGTGTCTGTGTACTTCGCGTTTGTCTTTTACTATATATTAGCTTTCCTAAGTTTCTTGGAGAAGTATCAATTCCCTCTACCATCAAGAGTATCTGCCAGATAAAGGCAAAAGAAGACAAGAGTCAAAACAACTAAGTGTGTAGTATGACTGAAAATTTCTGTAGTTTAAGGATGTCTCCCAAATTTAGGTCATGGATATTTGTCTAAAAAAGATAATTAGCAGTCTAGAAAGGAGGGAAAACCTATGTACTTTATTTCCTATGCACATCAACACTTCTGTTGATGACAAAGTTTGGAACAAAAAAGGTGGGGAAAGCTCTAAAGCTGACAGAAGGTCACTTCTTTGAAATAGTTGACTATCACCAGTAGTCATAATTTCACTATCAGAGTAAGTTGGGGAGTGTTTTTATGATGCTCAAAAAAACCCCTTGTAATAGACATCCAGAAAGCATATATTTTCAGATAGTGTTCATAAATACAGTCATCAGCTCCACTGAAAATGCTGCCAGAGTCATCCACCTGTATGCCAGTTTTACGTGCATCTCCAAATAGAGGAAAATCTATATTTTCTCGGTAGATTTGTCTGCAGATGAGAGATTCCATTTTTATCTCCTGGATAAACAGCAATTGAAAGTGAGGGAAGTCCAGTACATTCAGTTGTAACATATTCAGTCTGCTTACTTAAAAAGTATGGAAGAGGCTTGGGAAACAAAAGAACCCAAATTTATACATGTATGCAAAAACCTAATATTTATATATATGTACATATATGTGAATGCACACATAAACACATGCATAGTCATCTTAGCATAGAAAAAATTCTCCAAACTCTGGTTCTGTCAGATTTAGTAATACAGGTAAATTTGATTATTTTGGTATCTTTTACAATATTTTTTATTCTTCTGGATTGACAATAAATTCATTTCTGTAATAACCTATTTAGGTATCTATACACACAAAAATACACATTCTTATGTTGATTTCCAGGGGAATTTTAAAAAGAACTTATGTTAGGAGTACTGACTCTCAGTGAAGTCTGTATTCATGAATAGCTCAGGTTCTTTAGAAAAATTGCAAATACATTGTACAATGAGATAAAAGATGAAATGTATCAATGATTCCTCCAAATCAAACAACACAACTTTGGGTTTATGATCTTGTCTGCGCTACCCCCATTCCATCTGTTCAATAAATCACACAGAGTAAACAGAAGAGAACACAGTCGGCTTATTTTAAGGATAAAGAACTACTGGAACCTTGTTTAGATTAAAAGACAGCAGTTCCAGGGAGAGTAAATCTGTCACAATTTATATTTAGCTTTTATGCCACCCTTCTCACAGACCAAAACATCAAGTTACATTCTCCTCTTTTCTTTTAAAGTGCATCCAACCTGATGTCAAACATTCTTTACCACATTTTCCTTTAGCTACTGTAAAATTCCATGCCTACTCAGAACTCTACCAGCAATGATTTAATTAGTGCTATTTATTTTCTTTATCAGTTTTTCTCTGTTCTAGAGTGCACAAACAGCCTCAGTTTTACCTCCCAGGAATACAGTCTCTCTGTGTATATCATGTGCTGAGGATCCATGACATCCAACAGAGCTATCTTGGGTTTAGATTTCACTTCCCCCTTTACTCGGCACAGTAACTCTGGAATCGAAGATACGTTTACTGGCTGTTTCACAGAAAGAAACAAGATGACCTTATAGAATCACTTAGCTTGGAAAAGACCTCTCAGACCATCGAATCTAACTACTAACCCAGCACTAAAATGTTCACCACTAAACCATGTCCCTAAGCGCCACCTCTGCACAACTTTTGAACACCTACAGGGATGGTGACTCCACCACTTTCCAGAGCAGCATGTTCCAGTGTTCTACAACCCTTTCAGTGAAGTAATTTTTCCTAAGATCCAATCTAAACTTCCCGTGCACAATCTAAGGCCATTTTCTTTTGTCCTTTCAAGTACTTGAGAGAGTGATAAGGAAATGCCAGCAGTCTCCTTTTCTCAAGGTGAAAAACCCCCAGCTCCCTCAGCAGTTCCTCATAGCACTTGTGCTCCAGACCCTTCCCCAGCTCTGTTTCCCTCTTCTGGACACATTCCAGCACCTCAGTATCTTTCTTTTAGAAATGGGCCTAGAAATGGACACAGGATTTGAGGTGTGGCCTCCCTAGTGTTGGGTACCAGGGGACAATCACTGCCCTGGTCCTGCTGGCCACAATATTGCTGACACAGGCCAAGATGCCACTGGCCTTTTTGAAGCCATGCTTGTTTCTCCATAAAACATACCTGTTAAAGTAAGTGTTGCTGTACCTTATTCGACATTCAAAAATCACTCTTCCTACTAAAGCATGGGAAGAAATACATAAAACAGGCCAGAAAAAGCTATTCCAAATATGATCTTAAAACAGAATCTCCCTTGAGCACAACCTGTAGAATTTTTGTGGTTTGCAAATGGCTTTATATGAAGATTTTTAAAACATAAATAAAAGATATGCTCTCTTCTATACCACTCAATATTGAAAGACTATTTCTACATTTTGTAGTAAATTTCATAGACAGCTGCAATCTGCCACATCTGAATTTATCTGATGCAATTTCATACACTACGACAAGTCAATTTAATAACCTGCTCCTTAGTACCAAAATTTTGTTACTCCCCCATTTCCTTCTCTGTCCAGTCCCAACAGCACTCCTTCCACTTTCTTCATGCATCATTCTGACTAACACTGGAAGTAAGCACCAGATAAATCAGTTTGCTAATCTGGCAAAAAAAAGAGAAAAGGTAACACAGCAGAACTGGCATTTTGCCAGGTTAGTGTGCTGGATGGCTCACAGTAATACATTCGACAAGCAGCAGAACTGGAGCAAAGAAGTGTCAGAACTATGCAGCTAAGGTAGGGATAGAGCAATGCTTCCACTGTCATGTGTTAGCAAGTCAGAATAATGTTTTGTTTGCCTAGGTGTAAAATGGCCACTATGTTTTCTGATAACATGGATAACAAGCAGCCCTACTGGAAAAGCCTTGCATGGGTTGCAGAAGCCTTACAGCTTTGCTCAAGCAAATAAAAGTGAAAGTGAAGATTTGCATGCCCCACGACTTGCATCCATGACAATATGGAGCCTGTAAGTCTAAAGAAGATGTATTAATAACAGCATCAGACCACACTATAACACATACAAAAACATATTATTAATTTAAGCCTGTTTGATGGTAAATTTTTTAGTGGTGTGGAAGCCATTCTGGACCCAGTAGGTTGTCTTCTTTTTACTGGATTTAAGACAAACTTCTTCTCATTTCATGATAAGCAAAGATGGTAATAGCTAGAGATGAGTTTCTTTCAGAATTTCTCACTCCAATTGACCACTAAATAATCAGCTGTTTGATAAAAAAAAAGTAGATATTGTATTCTATATGTTTGTAGAGAGCTGTAATGACTAAACATAGCTCTGATGCAATAAAAAAACTCCAAAGGAAAGGATTCAGTGGCTCCAGAAAGTATTTATAACGAATTTTAACAGGCATTTGTCAGCTGAATAAATGACAATATAGAAATATGCATCCTGAAATCTGAGCATAGCATGCCACTTCCTCAGATCTGTTACTAGTATAATCATTGTTAACAATACTGATTTTGATCTATTTATTCAGACTGTGAATGTGGAAAAACCCCCAGACTTCTAGTTTTCCTCTGAAATTAAGAACAGGCTTAAATCTGACCAAGTATCTTAATTTCTCACCTCTTTGTATGGTGATACAGAACCTTCTCTGACAGCAACCAGAGACTGTACACTTTGTTTTATTGTGTGTAGTGTCAGAAGGTTCTTCAGACTGGGACTAGAGAAGACGGATAGGGAGACAATAAGAAAAGGAATTCCATTTCATAGCCCCTCTTCAATTGAATGTGTTTTCCTTAAGCAAGGATATTCCTCTTAGAGTGGTACCAAGCAATGATCTGAACAATGATCACAAGTATGGGAACTGGGAACAGGCTTCCAACAGGAAGAAAAGATCTCAAAGGAAAAATGAAATTTGCTATGTTTAGGATGAAGGTAAAGAATGACCAAGCAACTGTTTCAGGAGTGAGGTTTTGGCCCTTTATTTGCAGACTTTGTTAGCTTGTGACAGCAATAGGAAGATACTCCTTCTTTGATGGTTTGCAGTGCACTCTGATTCAGCGGGCAGCATCTATGAGGATCCAGTACCCAGCAGTCATCATTGTAGGTAACACCTGCAGTTATTTGGACTTCCTCAGGAAACCCACAGAGACTACTAGGATCAGTGAAGTGTAGCAACAACAATTCTCAGTGCTACAGAAGGTGCTAGCATCTAAGCACCCAGAAAAGAAATCTAGAAGAAGACAAACTGATTGCCATACCAAAATGAACTTTCATTTATCTCTGCATTCTGATGGCAGCTTATGAATAATATGCTCTATTTCAGAACAATTTAACATAGTCAACTTCAGTACTGCTGCTTGATCACTCAAAATGATCACCTGAAGGACTGATGTTAGACATAAATTCACAACCACAAAAGAACTTGCTTCCTTTTCTTAAAAAACAGCTTGTCTTTTGAGACCTGTTAACTTTTGACAAGTAGAAATATCAATACTTTGTGAATCTTTTAAAAAATCAAGAAAGCTTTTGGACGCATCACAGGAGAACTTGTTCTACACCAGTTCATAAATATTAAACATAAATTCAGTCTTCCCATCCTTTTGTGTTCCTTAGACAAGAGAGTCTAATCCAAACCAGATACCTTTGGCACTACCAGGAAACAAACAAATAAATAATTAGGTGAATTTATCTGATGGAAGCCAAGTAGTCTGTCCTTTCACTCCATCAAGAGTACTGTTTAGAAACACCAGCCAAACACAATATATGTATGGAAATAATTCCCTTTTTCTTGCGAAACATACTCACAGCAGACTGAAATTTTGCAGTTCTGTTAAAAGTATTTTTACAGGGTACTGTGGAAAACTTTGAGCCACTAAAACCTATATTTTCTTTAGTTTGCTAAAAAAAGCCCACATTATGAATTGTACTTTCAGATGTAATACTTAATCTTTACTTGAATTTAATTGCCTGATTTCAGTAACTACAAACATATGCAACAAGACTGGCTTAAATGAGTTGTGTTCTGGGAGTAGCCTTAGGGCCTGTGTCACTGCAAATTTATTAGTCCACAAGTAGGTCTTTTTTATGTACTATGTTCTGCAAAACTTAGAGCCAAGTGGAGAAATATCAGTTAAAATGAATAAATAAGTAATTCTTTTTATGGCATCCTCTGTCTTCAAAGCACAGTTTCCATTAACTCAGGGCTCAATTAAGCAAACCAGGCTGACTGTGGCTAAGCTGAGAAGCATTTATGTTATGACATTTCTTCCAAAAAAAAATTAAATTCCCTGGTAATCCTGATGCTCTTGTTTAATTAAGATACTAGAACTGGCGGAAATTTTTTCATGAACGAGGTAGGACTTCACTAGAAGACAGGAGAAGAGGTGTTAAAAAGGAAGGATATGTTGAAAAACATTCTTTTCTCTTCTGCTAACTCTATAATCTATTTTTTGTAGAAAACATATAGAGAATTTTATATAAGCTTAGGGATATAGCTATTTTTCCACTTCATGTACCATTCCTGTGGCAGGAGACATGCAGGTATAAATTAATTCTACATGAACCTGTATTGATTCAGGCTCTGCACCTGAATTTTCCTCAAAGGAGAGATTTGTAGAGATACAGGATGCCTAGCCTACATTGACAGCACTGCTCCTAGAAAAGCCACATTGCTGAAATGGAAAGAAGAGGTGGGTTCAGGAGTCAATCTTCTGCAAGGTCTTCTTCCTACATCTACCATGAAATACCCAATACCCTCACTCTGAAAATATCAGTGATAATCAGGAACAAAGCCCTGGACTTTTACCCCTTTCATACCTCTAAAAAGAAAAAGAAAACATGACTACTAGACTTGCACTTCCCAGAAGTGGACAAATTCATGGACACTTTCTTCTTTGCATTTGCATAAATATATTATATCTACTTCACATTGGTAAGAAATAAAGAGTAGAATATCAAAGCAAAGCTTGTCACATAACCTGAGATTTAGTTGAGTCTTGTGAGAAATTCTGGCTAGAAATTGAGATATTCAGAAATTCAGATACACATTGAGGCTTATGAAAATGCAACGGTTCAGACCAAGGGTATCCAAAAATGGGGGAACCAAAGTTTTAGTAAAGTTGCATTAGGCACAGGCTTGTTTTCCACAAGATTTTTTACTTTGTAAGCTGCCTTGAGTTCATTACATTTAATGTTACCTTGGGAACAGGGATAGCAAAAAACCAGAAAATGTTATACTGCTATTTCATACAGCACTGTCCCCTACTTTAAACACATAATTTATTTGGCTACAAAAAGCTTGTAAAAAACATTGCTTTATGAATTCTGTATTCTGTAAGTTTTAAGCCTTCCAGTAATAGTCTCTCTCATTTTTTTCCTTGCTTCATATGTATTTTCACTAAAGTGGAAAACATTGGAACCATGCCAAATTAATAAAATTATGTAGAGACACATTTTTAAATATAGCATATTTAAATACTCATATTTTTTTCTTTAAGTATTCAAATTTTAATTACGTTTTAGTTAAATTTATTCAGTATAGACTTCTAACTTAAAAATCCTACTGTATTAAAAACAACATATAAATTGCTGGCACTGAAGTACCTTTATAATTAACAAAAAGAAATAAGCACTTTTACAGCGCTACACCTTCTCCTTTGGGAAGAGATTAATTCTGTCCTAAAATCACTTATTTCCTATCATTCACTTGGAAGAATCTAAACAATTTCATACATAACCATCTATCTGCATTGCAGCAATGAATTTATTTATTTATTGCTAGCACATTCACAACTTGTTCATTACCACTTTGCTATCCACTTTTACTTTTCAGGCTGAAAAAGATCAATTCTGTTTTATCTTAACCAACATATGCCAAAATCATATGCTACAAACTCTATCAGAAATTGCTCTTTGTACCCCTTAGGGACCTGGTTAATTCCTCAACAGCACATCCTTTTCCAGTCTGTCTCACAAAGCAAAATGAAGTAGAACATAACAACTGCAGCCTTACCTGAGTGCTTGCAGAAGGTAATTCCCATCCCTGCATTACAAATACATAGAGATGGTGCAAATTCTGAATGAGAAAGGATACATTCGTATGGCTCCTGTTCTTGTTCCAATTGCCAGAATTTTCTGAACTGGGTCAAAAGCTAAGGCAGTGGGTAGGTAAGGAAAGCCATGGCGAACCGTCTGAAATAGAGCAAAGGAACAAAGTGACTGAACTGCAACCACAGAGAACAGCACGAATGTTTTATGCTTATGTTTTCTGTATGTTGTAGCATTTTCAATACATTTCAAGACAAGTATTTGAAAATATACAGTATTTTGAATACAGACATGAATTTTGTTCATGTGAATTTCTAGTTATGCTTTTCACTCAGTAATATTTTAAATGGTTTTATTGCAACAAAGTAAGATTGCAAAGTGTAGGTTACTATACAACTGGTATATATTGCTGAAGTGGTATACTGAAAGATAACCTTAATATACAGGGCAGGTGAACTGTAAACTGGAAAAAAAAGACATATAATATGCTTTCAAAACACTGTCACAAACAACCTCAGCCTCAACAAAACAGCTCCAGCAGAAAGAAATGGAATATGTTCAGCAGAAAAGATCCAATAAACCACTAAACTAAATCGAGTCTATGAGGTAAAAACCCTTAATACCAATTAAAAAAACAAAGACACCAGAGAAGATGTTCTCAAAATGAGCAACTGAACCACTCACCCTTTCTTAATCTTTATTTATAATACTATGCTTTTCATTCTAAATTTTTGCAGAGATTCTTTGGGGAATAAATAATCTGAGCATGATCCAACACATCCTTGAAGACTGTCTCAGTATTTTAAGTTACCTTAACCGGGAGGTTGTGACCAACATGACTTGCCCAATCTTATGAGGAAGAATCTGATGAGGGAGAACACTAACATAAGAATAAAATAGAAAATAAGAAGACTAGACTACAAAACTACACATAAAAATAAACTGTAATTAAATTTGTGTGTGGCACTGCTTACCTATAATAGCAAAAAATTGCTATTTTTAGTATAATAATAATAATAATTTATGTTATTTAACAAAATAAAACCTTGAATTCTAGGACTGACTTTTTTTTAGTAAGTGTTTGGAATTGGAGAGGAAGTACTTTGAACTGAATGAAATTTAACTTTTTAAGCTATTTTCCTCTTCCTTGAAATTATGTAGCTCAAGAACTATGTCTGCTGAAGCATTCAGCTGTCCCTGTGGAACAACTTCAACAAAAGGTACTCCTTAAGTGCAGACCTGTTGAGTAAAAGGCAGCTGATGATTCCACAGATGTATCACTCCAACTCCTCTATTACAGCTGGAAACACTTGAACTGATATTCACAAGCAGTTTGGGAACAACCAAATGTATGTTTTTCAGCAAATAACCACTTCCTTAAAAGAGATCTTACTTGTCTCATATCTTAATTACTGCTGATAAAGGAAGTTGTTTAAAGAATGTCTAATAGTTTCTAGGCTTAAAAAACCCAGCAGCATATGCTACTTCAGTAAGCTATAGAAAAGTAACTCACTTTTTATGTTAATGTAGGCATTTATCAAAGATCTCAGTTTTGTTTCTGGTTTGCTTTGCTTGGTGTTTTGGGTTTTTTTAAACTTTCTTATCTTCTTAAGTGTTAGGATTACTGAAATAAAAAGTTTTTTATTCTGATATCTAATCTGGGATCAGACTTAGACAAGCCTAGAACTAGTTTTACCTCTCATGTCACAAAAACATCAGGAATCATGGATTGTAGTATTTTCTAGTGTGTTGAACATGTGACATTACTAATCTGCTATTATATTTGAAAATTCTCTATTCTGGTGAACAAAAGTTCTTCCTTATCTGAAAAAAACCCATATATTTTAGCAATTATCTTTTTTTAATTACTGATTTTAGGAAGGCTCTCTCTAATAAAGTTTTAATTCCTATCAGTTCCAGTCACAGTAAGCTTCTCTGAAGTTTAGCCACAGCTGGAGTTTTCAGTACAATTTTTAAGATCCGAGAATGCAAAGATAAATATTTTTAAAGACTTATTTGCATCTTTGCCTACATATTTAGGATCTGCATTGTGTTTTCAGTATTTCTGCTATCTAGAGTCAAACTTCCCATTTGAAAATTTTAATTGGGTCTTATATTTGAGACAGAACTATGTTTTAAAAGAACAGTAATGTACATCTTTTCAGGATCACAGCTCAGCTCACAATTTTTAAACTCTAGGATTGACTCAAAAGTGCTCTTTCTGTTTTGCAGCCATTTTCCAAATTTGAGTATTTTGACTAGTTCCAGTTGGGAGTTTTTGTGAATACAAAATTCTGCCATTTGTAAAACATTTTTTTAAATTGTTGAAATCTATTGAACATGCAGGTAAATTTCACTTTTCAAGTAAAATATTTGTATTTATTTTGTTTCAAAAGAGAAAAACCATTTCAGAAGGAAAGCCAAGTTATACAGTACAGAGTTAGGGCAGAAAAAGATGTCTCTCTGAGAGTTTGGCCCAAATTAGAGTAGCCTCAGAAGTTATTCTGAAGATTAAACCTATTCAACAAAAGAACACGGAAAAGCTGGAACACTCCAAACTTGCAGATTCTCATCCTCACCTTTGGTCCAACAAAAGCTCTTTGGTCTCTTATTTTTCCAAGGACTGTGAGAAAAATTAACATGAAGAAACAGCACTTGGAGTAGACTTTCCAGCTGTGCATTGATACAGCTCATGTGAACATGAGTGTAAGAATGAGTAACTGATCTAGTACTTTGTCTGGGTTTCCTTACAGCATTTACTAATATAGATGAAAATGAAAAGAAGGCCACAAAATTAACTTCCTAGGGTGACAAAATAAAAAGTACATTTCTATTTTATCTGAGCTGTGTCCAGTAGGAACAAGATAGAGCAAAACTATCAATGGCACTCAGAAATGCAAAACAAAGTAGTTGGGGTCAATAGCAGGCAAAAGCCGATGCATGCTTAAAAATCAGTCTGTGTTCAAAGAAATATAGGGGGGCCTCACTACTCCAAATACCCCAGGAAAGAAGCTGCCAAGGGAAAAAAAAAAAAACAACAAACAAACGGAGACAAAAAAAAAAAAACAGACAGCAGATGGAGCCAGGACTGCTTTTCTCCACATTATCCAGCTTCTTTTTATGTCTCCTTTTTGGGCACGCTGTCTCTAGAGGCAGTCTGTGCTCCCTAGGACATACAGTTTCCGTGCAACATGCAAAATAATTTACTTGAAACAGAACAATTACAAATGCAGGTACAATTTCAGCATAAATCTGTGTTCAGCTTAGTTATTTTCTCTTAAATTATCTTTTAAATAATTTTAAGCAGTGAATTGCATGTATGTATCATTAATCTTTACCGAATCAATTTACCTAAATTAATACAGGAAATTGATTATTTGGACTTGCTTGTAATCTACCAATGAATATTTTAATATCCTGTACAGAACATAATGGTCTTTTTCCATCTCAGATACCATGAGATATTTTATTAGCTGAAAAAAAAAATTCACTAGTACTAATACGCAGTATCCAGTACAATTGTTCACATGGTGCATAATGCAATTCTTCAGTTTAAGAGTTTTCTTAACTTTTATTTTGTGGTAGTTTATATTAGACTTCAAAGACACCTTTTTAATAAAAGTGATTATAGCATTTTCTAAATAGCTACAGAAAATACAGAATTAGATCAAATTTTAAATTGTATCAATGAATAAATAGGGTTTATAGTCAAAAGTGTTTCTGACAATTTGCATAAACTTAAAATTTGTAACTTTTCTACTAATATTTTATAGATACCCTGTTTCATTTAACATCTGAAAGCAAAACTGATTTACCTAGGTAAATAGTTTTTGAGAATCTGTATATTTGTTAAAACTTAACCATGTAGTCTAAACCTGTGGCTCAATATGTAGAGTCTATTTCCAACTTGTTGCCAACACACCAAATGTAAAAATATCATTGAAGAATAATTGATTGGTTTACAAAATAGAGGATGAAGTGTTGACTGAAACCTCTCCAGCCTTTTGCTCAGCTATGTAGGAAATTAAAAAATGTCAATGATTACAGCATTTTCACCACTTCAATACTATCTTTAGTATTGTGGTGCTCCAAGATGGTAGTTATAAAAATGAGTGCTTATACAAATGACTTGCTATGTATTATATCTCTACAAAACCATGACATCCCTCATTTATGGATCTCCGTGTCTGTAATCTCTGATTGGTAAAACTAATCCCTTCTCATGAAAAATGGAAAGAGGACAAGGAATCAGCAGGCTTCCAACCAAAGTAAACAACACAAGACAGATAAATGTTTTATTAGTTGAATTTTCATTTTTCAACGTAATGGTTTTTTGTGAAAATCACAGCTTAGCTACAACTTTTCAAATCCAAGTTATTGATTCCATCTAGCTCTCAACCTCTAATAGGAACCAGGGCTTCTGAGCACGTTCACAGAATATTCTAAAAAACTACCTCTTTTTTCTCTCTCTTAGATAAAGATACCCACAGATAGTTCTTTTCCCTGGTGTAAAGCTAGAAACAGTCATCTGGAAAAAGCTATTTATAAAAGGGACTCTGGACCTCTAGACTGGGAAAGCTGATTGCTGTCCCTGACAAGATGGCAAAATAAAGACTAACAGAGCACACAGATAAAGATTGTTGCAGAAGTCAGCAGAGTTTCTTCAATGGGAAATCATGTCTGACTATCTCTCTATAATTCGATGAAGCTGTCAGCATGCAAGTAAATAAAGGCGATATGAATATACATAAGTTTTCCAAAAACCTTCTGATAACATTCCACAGCAATGTTATTAGAGAAAAAGAAGTGTCATGGGACTGAAGAAATTTCTTTGTGGACTGAAAGCTGGTTAGATCACAGAAGACAAAGGACACAGTTTATGGATTTTTTACCATGAAGAAAATTCACAAGTAGAGTTCTCCCTGCTTGGACCAATTTTATGAATTGTCTTTAATGACCTATAAAAGATAATGAACCCTTAAGTCTCTGAGATCATAGCTAATAGTAAGCTCATTTGGAAAGTGAAATTCACTGCTACCAGTGACAAGCTCCTGAAAGACTTCACTAGAGTGACTTAAGTGGGCAAGACATTGATAAATGACCCTCAGTGTGGATAGATGTAAGATATCTAGAAGAAAAAAAAAATCTTAACTAGATCTGCCCAATGCTGAATTTGGAACTAGCATTTACAACTCAGCAAAGTAATTTTTAGGTATGGTTGTCATTCCTCAAAAATATTTGGTTTAGCATTCAACAGCAAGCCCAAAAAGCCAAGTAATACTGAACATCATGAGGAAGAGCATAAGGAATAACACAGAATAATTCTGCTGTGACAGAAAACCTGTGTGAGCCCATTACTTGAGAGCTGTATGTGGGGGGATATGACTAAGACTTATATAAACAAGTGAGTGGGTTAGCTAAACATATTTGGCAAAGCCTTGGAGGCATTCAACAGAAATTAAAGATTAGTTCAAAATGGAGGGAAAAATGGGACAAATTCATTGACATGATTGATAAATGGATTTTAGAAGGATAGACTAAAGATATGCCCTCCAATATATCAAATCAAATGATGGTGAATGATGGGAGATTGGAAAGGGAATGGACTGCAGAAAGTGATGTAACTTATTACCCTCCCTAGGTGACAATTCCTCTGCCACTGTCACTGACTGACTGCTGGGAGATATGGACCATGGGTTTGTCTCAGCAGGCTATTTCATTTGAGCTTATTATCCTCACCAGTAGCAGTGAAACAGAGAGAAGGAAAGAGGAGATTAGTACTGGCGGAGAAAAAGACAGTAAAGAAAAAAAAATATTGAAAATGTGGACACAAAAGAGAAGTGTTACTGAAATAGGAATACTGGGGCAGGAAGAAAAAATATGTATAAGAAACAAGCAGAATTTAATAATATTTCCCCACAAAGACTTCTAGCATAGAAGATTAATACTTTTAGCAATAGGAAAATTTGGTTTGTTATTTAATTTTTAAATTATGGAACTTATTTTGTTATAAAAGTTTACTTAGTCAGCTGTTGTAGAATTTTGAGAAAGTAGCTGTCCTGGACATAAAACAAATACAGCCTGAATTTTAAAAGTTTAGTTTCCCAAAGATTACACACTGATAATTATATGCAAAATAGGAGATATTTTAAAATGAGTATTTTAAATTAACTGACTTAAATATTATACATTTTTGTACAATGAACATACAAAATATTTTTTTCTGTAACAAAGATCTCTGCAGATCTTTTTCCAGTGTAATTTTCAGTTCTGCAAGTTGGATGTTAAAGACTATGAAATAAGGATGGTCCTATTTAGATGTGATTCATACAGATACAAACAGCCAAGCTAAGCAAACCACAGGGGAAAAATAAGGCCTTCTGAATTTCAAAAAGCATTCACCTCATGCTAGTCCTTTGAAATGCACTGTAATGTAACAAAAATACAAAATTAATATAATTTAGACAGGAAAATCCACAAATATATAAAATCATGTTGATCCATAAGCTTCATTATCCCCAGTTCAGGTGAGGTCAGAAGAGACTGTCTGGTCCAACCCCTCCACCCCAAAGCTAAAGGGGTTGAATTTTAACATCACTTTCTGGATCTATTTAAATCAGTGTAGCTATGGCCAAGCAACTGCTTGGCAACTACACCATCCTGCTACACCCACCACAGCACTGAGTTACAGCATAATAAGTTACAGGGTAATGCATTAATATAACTATCCCAAGGGAGGCATTAAGGCCTTTGGAGAAATCCCAAGTCCAAGGGAGAACGATGTATACAAAATTTTTTCACCTCTTGACTTCTTTCTATAAGAACTCTGCCAATCCCAAAAACAAACAACTAAACAACCAAAAATATTCAACCAAACAATAAACCCCAGGAAAATATACAAAAAGGGGGAAAAAATAAGACCACAATGAAGGAATTGCACCCCACTGTACAATAAATATGGTATAATGTACTTCTCACTATTGCCATTTAAACTGGCAAGAAGAAATAGGGCATCAGCATATGAAGAAATGTCTTGATCATTCATAAAACTATATCTACACTTGTCTTTGATGTAGAATTATAAAAAAAAACCAACCCTAAACTACTAATTGCAAAGTTCATTTTGTTCTACCTACTTAAGCAAGACTTCAGTCCAAATGGTAAACCTTATAATCAAATAATAAAATAAAAATAAAATAATTCAAATAGCAGTTCCATTGATTTTGTTGTTGCATCATTTAATTGTATTACTCTAGAAACTGAGACAGGCTGGTTCATAATATCATCTGCCTGATGGAGATCTGCTTTAGGGGCATTTACAAGCACTGTAAGATCATTCCATTTATCTGATAGCCCTGAAAGGAAAATCTTTTGTCTTCACTATGACTGCAGATAGAGAGAATAAGAATTTTATAACTTTAATGAGAAATTAAACAAAAATAAAAGTGGTTTTATTAAGTTTACATCAGACCAATATAAGAATAAGTCTAATTAATTTTGCATGACTTCCCATTTTTTGGATTTTCTGAAACTTCACTAATTTAAACTAATCATGTTCTGTTCTGTTCTGGCTGATTGTGGTTTCTGTCCTGAAACAAATGCTTTGGTTGCTGCATTCAAAATATTTTAGTTTTAAAAAATCAGCCATACTGGGGGATTGAAAAAATGTTACTGCTATGATAAAATTCTTGAAGGGTAGGGGGTTTGGGCTGGGGAATGGCAGGGGAGGAAGCTAGAGAAACAGAGTGTTAAAACTCTACTTTGATACAGAGATAAGCTGTATTATCCATTTATTACCGTGAAAATCTCTTTTTGAATGTAATTTGGCATCCTTGTATACAAATGCAATTACCAGATTTCATTACTAGCATTTACAATGTTGTTTACTATTTAATAATAATTCATAATTAATCTTCTCCTACCTTCTTTCTGTATACATGCTGTATGTATGCAACTTGAAAGGGGTTTTTTTGGTGTTGAATTGAGAATTTAATCTGAAAGTAATGGCCAGCATGTCACCTCACACAGCGTGAAGATATATTCCAAACGAAATTCAGATATTTTGTGGCAGGTTTTTACCCTCTCACAGCAGTGAAATCTAGCAGATCTTGCGCATCACTGTTCCCCTTTGCATTGTCTATGAAGCTACCATGGACACAGCTCACAGACACAAATGAAGACAGTACAGCCAAGGATTGCAAGAATCAGATCTCTGTTTACATAACTAGGCCACTTTTCCAGCCCTTGCCTCATTCAGGGAGCATTCCAAAATATACATAGGGACAAACAATGAATAAGGCAGGGATCTGTGGACTCAGTAAAATTAAGTGTTATCCACAGGTACAATGGAATGTATCTGTAACACAAGTGATGATGGACAGCTGTAACTGAAAGCACATCTCCACCCTGAAGGGATATAATAGATGGAACAGGATGAATGAAGCAGAGATGAGAATTCATTAATATATTGTTATTTACTATTTTTGTAATGTCCAGTGGATAACACAGAGATCTTCTCAGAGGAGCTGTTGCAAAGAACACAAACAGAATAGCATTAATCCTACTCACATGTTGTATACTGTTCAAAACAAATGTGAGGGAGGACAGGAACAAAATATAAGTGGACACTTCAAGAAAATAAAAAGATGCAATAAAGACTAGATTGTCTCACATATAGACATAACTGGATACTAGCTGAATAAGGGACCTGACTACTGAGTGTCTGACCTTACAGCATTCTTACACAACAGATTTTTAAATGAAACAGAAGCAATTATTTTAATTTATTGGATTCAAATTTTGCAAGACATGCTACTACATACACATGCATCTACTTATATACACCACAGAATTCAGTAGGACTCCTGAGTCCATGCATTCACCAACTCAAAGCCTTGAATATTGAGGTTGGGTTTTTACAGTTCTATATACAACTTAACTTCAAAGGAATCATAAAGAGTGCAGCTCTTCAGACTTTGACCCTAGCTACAGGTGACAGATTGTCTCTAGTACTTTTTATTATTCATAGACTTTGCTGGTGATCTGTTAGGAATGGACACAGCACTGCACAAAGATAACATCTTATTACATTTGAGCATACTTGCCAGCCATCTGTACTGAATAGTATTGCTTTCTTTCCTCTCCACAGATGCACATTACTTGTATTTCTAATCCTACAGTCCTCTATTTTCCCCTATAATGACTCTAACACACACTGTGACAAAAAATATACCCCAGAAGTTATTTTTATAAGCATTTTTTCTTAAACTAGCCAATTGACCACTATATTAATGTAATTTAGGAAAGTGTATTAGTTCACGCTCTACTGCTTCATTTTCTCACTTAACAAAGTGAATACACTAACTTCTCACACTATTTTCACACAGACTTCAGAAAGTGTTTTGAGCATAAATCACAAATCCCACCAGAGAGTATCAGATGTCTCAGAACAGGAAGCAGACATGAGTGGATATTCATCTAAACAAAGTGAGAATGGGGTGTGTCTTGAATTTAGTCCAGCTCCATTGAGGACAGCTGCATGTTTTACACAGAATATGCATTTCTAGCTGGAAAAAAAAATCTTCATATTTTTAGAACCTCTAAGTAATTTCTTGGTTATTTCTTTAAAAAAATAAGTATTTTTCTTTCAGAAGTAAATTGGGGGCAAAGTTGCTTATGCAGTCAACTTTTTATGTGACAGCTCTTCAATCAGAACACTGGGAACCAACCAGGCTGAATTTCCTCCATCCTCCTACAAGAGATTAAAAATTGCTTTTCCAACGGCAATAGTGAGAAAAATTCTCATTAACTATCTGGTGACCCACAGGTGAGGAGCAATATAGTCAGCATTCCCACTAGAGCTGAAGTTGTTCAGCCAGAAGAAGGCTCCAGGGACACCTTATAGCACCTTCCAGCTAAAGGAGGCTAATATAAAGCTGGAGAGGGACTTTTTTACCAGGACATGTAGTTGCAGGACAAGGAGCAAAGGCTTCAAACTAAAAGAGAGTAGGTTCAGATTGGATATTGGGAAAAATTATTTACTGTGAGGGTGCTGAGGCACTGGCACAGGTCAGAGAAACTGTCGATGCCCTATTCTTAAAAGTGTTCAAGGACAGGCTGGATGGTGCTTTGAACAACCTGGTCTAGTGGAAAGTGTCTGTGCCCATGGCAGTGGGGTTGGGAAGTAGATTATCTTCCAACATCTATGATTCCATGGATTAAGAAAAAAATAAAACACAAAAAAGTCATTAACCAACAACCAAAAACAACAACAACAACAACAAACAAAACAAAACAAAAACAAAAAAACCAACCAAACAAACAAAAAAACCACTTGAAATGGCATGCAAATACCTTAACCTTAGGTTTCCCTTTGTGAAATCAAGAGTTGAACTCAGTGATCCTCAAGGATCCCTTCTAACTCACGTTATTCTATGATTCTGATATTGTTAAAAATGCAAGGTCAACCATAAAAAGCAAAACAATTAGAAATACATTAAATAAATTAATCTATGCAGTATGAATTTGCACTCTTGTAGGGATTAAATGATCTTTTTCTGCCATAGTACATTGGAGCCAGGAACCATCTGTAGTCATTTGAGACAGAAAGATATTCAGAGTCATTCTGGCTATCTAAGGTGGGCATATAAATGGAACAACTAACTTCAAGATCACTCTGCAGCTGTGCAGAATGTGTGCAACAGAATGTGAAAACAATGGGAAGCTCAATGGGAAGACGTGGGATAAGTTAAATATGCTAAAAGAAAAACACATGCAAAGCAGGTCAAGCTGGAAACTGTAAACAGTGGACCCTGAACATTTTAGATTTTCTGTGGCATCTATACTGTAGGCATAATATAATTTCTATCTCACAGAAATATTATGAAGGCCAATTCATTAATGTTTATAAGGCTTTCAGAACTACAGTAGTGAGCACTTCTGTTGAAAAAGTCCATAGGGAACTTAATATTCAGGCATGCTCTGAGTTTTGAGTATGCAAAGAAATATTGAAGTACTTTCCAATGACCAAACACTAATTTTTCTGCTAAATTAAACCTATAGAAGAAATATGGGATCATGTAATTAAAAGTTGTCTGTGCAAACAAAGTTATTTAAGCAATGTGGAACTTCTAAAGTGCTTTATTCAGCAACCTTAAAGGTCAGGAAATCATTTGGAACCTGTAATTGCATGTGTTGGCAATAAAGGGTGTGCATTACTTCACTTGGGATTAATAAAGCAAAAAGAGATATATTTACACAAAAACTCCAAATGAGTGAACCCAGTTATACTATTACAGTTACCTTAAAGTCTTCAAAACACTTTCAAAAGAAGCTTTAAATGTGCTATGCTCTTTCCCATGGATAAGTCCTATTTCTAATTAATACAAACAAAAAAGAAGAATACATTCTGGTCATTAAAAATTTCATGAAATTACTATAATCTAATTTAAAAGTGCCATTTATGACTCTGTAGTTTTAAACAGAATAGGGTTCTGCACCTAACTTTAGAGCCAAACTCCGGTATATGGCAAAAAAAATCATTCCAAATGTTATCTTATTTACCATTTAAGTATTAAATGAACTCTGAGAACTTAAAAGTAAAGAGTTTATACTAATTTTAAAATGGGTTTTCACTGAAATGTAGCACTTTGCAAACATTTTATTTTTTGTTGACCTTAGCAAGGAAACAAGACAGACTAACCAAAGAGCTCAAACTGACTAAAACACTGCAGGCACCTTATAACAAGGATTTTTGTTTTCAATACTTCATAACCAAAAACATGCTCCTGCAGCATTGTGCTTAAATTGCCATTCCAAAATTCTTCTCTGTTATCACTGAACTGTAGTGTCATGTTGCATTTGCAGTTAAATGTTTATCTTCAGAGGCTGACAAAATAAGGCGTTACCACCTATAAACTCTGGGAATTAAAATTTAAGACTACCTGATAGGAAATCCAGATGATTAAGGTATTTAACTTAGCTACTCACTGACTATATCTTGAAGGCCTGTTTTTGCCAAGCATAAGCAAAATTAGGAAGGCACAATTGCAATTGGCCATGGGATTCCATATCGGTTTTAACAAAGCCCTGAAACTGTTCTGGCCTCTATGGGTTTTTCATAAAGACTGGGTGATGAACATACCTAAACTATGACTATACTATCAATATAAACAATACAGCAAGAATTAAAGGATGTTTATTGGATTGCAAGGCTACCCAGTAATAACACTGAAGATCTGTTTGGAAAAGAACAGAAATCTCATGCTTTGGTGTTTAAAGGCAGTCCATAACCATTTGCGAAGCAATTCTCTGAGAAGATTAAATTGCCAGATCTTGGACCTTTTTGTGGGTATCCAGTTGCTACTCACAGCAAAAGAAATCATTTTAGAGATTAATTGTATAGCTGGTAAACTACAACTGTTACTGTGCTCTGAAGTGAGGTCTTGATTTCAAAGTTATTAACTTCATGCTCTACAAATTCAATTCAACTCTGATTGTTCTCCAAGAAAACCCTGAGTAGTTCTACACGGGAAACTTATTTTCATGAGGAACAAGTAGTTCACATACAAAAAAATGTACATCTTCATTCTTATTCACTTTTTTTCATGTCATCCCCTAACAAGCAACCTTCTAAAAAGGATATAAAAATCACTGTTTTCTCCTTTTATGTTCCCTCTGCTCAAAATTCTACTAAAATTATTTAAAACATCCTAACTGTGAGCTTCTCACTTCTTTTATTAATAGCAGATCTCTCCCCAGTGACATATTTTAGATCCTAGATGGTCTGGACAAACACAGGTGAGCCTATAAATCCTTGCCAGAGGAAAAAAATAACATATATACATAGGGAAAATACAAAGAAGCAAATCCAAGGAAATTAGGTCTATCCAAATTAAAATTAACATAGGCTTTAGTAGCTTATTCTACTGGATCATGCCTAGTCTTAGGATGATGCTGCTATCTAATACATTCAATTCAACCAATGTGTACTATAATCAATATTTTCATGATTTCTACTTGGATGGAAATCCAATGGAATCCCACTTAGGATTTCCACCCAAATCCCAAGAGCAGCCCCTAGATGCAGCCTAAACTGTACCTTAGCTTCCTGTTGTCACAAAATAGGTATGACAGTATTTCACATTGCTTGATTGCTTTGAAAATGGTGCCACTGATTCATTATTACAACTAACAGCATATAAATTTATCTTGCTTAAAACAGGATGTAGCTATTTCATATGTAATAGTTTCAAGACTATTTCATTACTTCAATACAGAAGATCATATTAATGATTTAAATATAAATGCCAAAAGTAACTAGTTGAGAACATCTCAGTGTAAAATATTCAGTTTACTTCTCTTAAATGCTAATCTGTATCTCAAAAGGACACTGTGGCCATAACCAACCCAAAAATGCCACAAAATGGAGAGCTGGCTTTCAGGTGTGTTACAAATGAAATCAGGTGCGTTACCATTCAAAACAGTGTTCTGCTAGAGGATTGGATCTGTGTTTTCAGTCAAGCAAACTTCCCACAAACTTCAGAAAGGCAATTTATTTAGATAAAAACTGCCAGGAAAGGTCCTTTAATTCTTAAGTATGAGTCAGCTTTTATGTTTCACTTCTAAACGAGCATTTTTACAGTCAGCAAAGAAAGGAAAACCAGTCTGAGGTGCTACTTAGGCTATTAAGCCAGATGCCTTGACCCTGCAGATAACAAACCAAAACTGCCATTAGCTTTACTCAGTTGTGCATGCAGCAGGATCACAGATCCTTAAATATGCAGCCTGTATAACTTATGTAACTGAACATGCAAATACCCAATTGAAATACCAGAAGTGCTGCAAAACAAAAAGCTCAGAGAGGACAGAATTCGGGTTACGTGCGTGTCGGTGTATTTTTAATTTGATTCAGACTGAGGTACAAATTTTGGTTGGGCTCTGGCCCCTGGGGCAGGCAGGGGGAAGCTGTGCCTGCACCAAGCCCCATTGCCCCCGGTTCCCTTGCAACAGTGCAGGGCCTTTGCAGCTTCTGGGGCTTCCTTCAAACACACTCCTGGTGCTCCTGAAGTGCTACAGAGCTGTTTAAGTGGATTCCACGGAATAAACACTGCAGAGCGTCAGGAGCACATGATCACCAAGTGTTTTGGAAGTTTGCTTTCAGCATACCTTTGTATCTTGGAAAAAGAAGCCGGTATTTTGTGTACCACAGACTTCTGCAGTAACGTGCATTCATAAGCAACTGCTGCTGCAAGCAACCAAAAGGTTTTCTACACAAATATTTACTTTGTTGAGAACATTTTAACATGAGAGCTAAGACAGGCAAATATTGGCTACTGAAATCTTCTTCAAATTACATATTCCTTTACACATATTCCAAGTAGATCTATCAGGACATAAAAATAACTGTCTTCAAGTAATATCAAAGCAAACAAGTGAAATAAAGGAGATTAGGGGAAAAAATAATTTCATCTTATGTTGCTTGTTTTCACACATATGCCATACAAAATAAAAATATATGTCACTAAATACAGATCTTTGTTCCTATCACATGACTTAACATGAAAAACCATGTTTGGTTTTAGCCTTATTTAGAAATCTTTGAATGTCAGACCTTCTAATAATTTTTTAATGTACCTTGATTGTTTGTATTATCTTTTTATTGACATGACAAAAATAGGAAATCACTGCACTGAATACCTGGAGCGTCACAAAATACTAAATTAATGTGTACACAAGCAAAAGTAGTCAAATCCAAGCCTGGGAAGTAGCTATGATTCTAATGCACTCATCACTGACCCTCTATTAAACCACAGAATCATTTGAGTCAAAAGGCTGGAACCTGTTGTGTTCTGTGGTAAAGAACTATAAAAAAAAAAAAACAAAAAAACCAGAATTTTGTAGAACCTATCTAAAGATGTCTGAGTCTTTAAGCCATAGGGGCTCATCCTTCTCCCCTTGAACACTGCAAGATTTTTGACATTACCCATAACCAAAAGCCAACCAGAATTAGGAACGTGGTATCTGAGATCAGGAAAGCTGTGTGTTTCACGAGGACCAGAACTGCACACAGAATGTCTCATTGGCTTGCCTTAGTTGTTTGTATTTATTTCTTCTTCCCAAAAATCCAAAAGAAATAATGATATTCTGGAGTTGACTTTAATCTAAATTTCAGATGAATTTGTATCTGATTAATAAAAGCAAAGTATACTCAATAGGTGGACTCCATTTACTCCTAGTAATACAAATGACACTACTTAAAAATTCTGGTTTTGAAACTTCTAATCAAAACAAATAAGCAAACAAAACTACTAGTATAGCCACCAGAATTCACATAAAACTGGCAGGTAATAGAAAAAGACCATAATCTCTTTTCATGTTTTGTCTTTATTACAGAAATATTATTTTCATATTCCAGAGTTGGCCAGAAGTACCAAATATTTTGTACTGTTTTACAGGTGCAAGTATTTAAGACCACCACTAAAAGCTTTGTTGCAGAACACAGATACAAACCAAAATACATACAGGGATATCTTCTGCTTTCTACTCATAGAAAATTCCCACTTAAGGAAGTGATCAACACATAAAAACCAGAACAGATTTGGCAACTTTTGGTATTTATGCTGTCTCACTAAGTTTTCTATCATGCAATCAGAAACTTCAGTACTAATGATAAACAGCCACCCTGAATCTACATCCAGCTCCTCACAAATAACTGAAGTCCTGGGTTCCATAGTCTTTTTTTCCTAGCTTGTGCCTTTTTCTTAAAATAGAGAAGGAAAGGCGGGGGGGTGAGAAGAGTGAGGAGGTGAAGTAGATGCATACAATCTTCAATTTCTAATGACTTGTAAATGTTATCGGTACTAACACCATTTGACTTGCTTTCCTGTCCACAATCCTGTCAGCAGTTTGGGGTCCAAGTGTGAACTTGGAATTCAGCCCTGAGTGCTGAAATCAAGATTTCTACTTGATATCAAGAATTTACTGACCACCCCAACTCTGCAGCAAGTAGAAAAAAACATCCACTGGATCTCTGTCTTTTCGTTCCAAAGTCCTTATACAACCACAGCAGTTCTCAAGTAAAACGCTTATTGGTATCATATTACTCCCACCCCCCCACCCCCCAATCCAGGGTAGCTTTTTATTATTTCCATAAAAAATAAAAATACAGTCTTTACCTTACAGATCTGAAAATAATCTGAAGTGAGTGTCTCTTGGATCTCCTCTCTGGGTGTCCCTGCAGCTCCCGCAGTCCCTCCTGGATGCACAGAGCCACCACCAGCCCCGCTTCCACTGCCACCGCCAATGCTTCCAACAGGGGATGCGGCAGTTAAACCATCCAAAACTTTGCGAAAATTAAATTTCTTCATTTTGGAAAAATCTTTCAGAAGACTTGGGGGGGAGAAAGGATGTGTCGTAACACATTCAGCTACATGTAGCGACCGAGAAAGTCTTTAATGGTCCTCTGAGTGAGACAGCACTTTAAGTCTCTTGCACCACACAGAATGTCAGTACTAGGTATAATTGATTGAAAAATACAAAGGCTTCATTTTGTCAGACGCAAAAGCTACCTGGAAAGGTCCTTTCCAAAATAAAATAAATAAATAAATGAAAAATCCACAAGCAGCAGGACTAGGATTTACGTTCAAACAAGGAACAATGGAACAACCGCCATCGGGTTCGCTCACAAAATCCACATTTAGCAGTGGTCAAAACAGAAAAGTAAATAAAAAATTCAAGCCGGCATCCAAAACAGTGGGATCCATCCCTCTACCTAATCTGCCTAAGATCTGCCTTCGGCACTTGATTATTTCAGCAAAATTACCAAAATGCGTCTACATTCAATTTCCCCTTCCCCTCAAAACCCCTTTGAGCCAGGGGTATCTGTGCCCCCGAGGTTTCCGAGGAGCAGATTCCCCGTTCCCAGCCGCTGGTGCGACTCCTTGTTTCCGGCTCCCTGCCCACCCCAGCAAATGCCGGCAGCCGCTGCCGCGCTGGGTGCTCCTCTCTCCCCTCGGGCTCCACGGCGGGCTGCGAGACGCGGGCTGCGAGCCCCCTCGCTCTCCTCGCCGCCCCGGCCGCCGCTCCGTGAGGAGTGACGGCAGCGAGCGCCCTCCTAAGCCAGTCCGGCCGTCCCGGGCTGACCACCCGTCCCGTCCCTGCGCTGACGGACCCCCCCGTCCGTCCCGATCACCGAGCCTACGCCGCTGCCGTGCTCTCCCCTCGGAGCCGCTCCGGCGGGACCGGGCTCCCTCCGGCGCCGGGGGAACGCGGGGCGGGACGGGGAGGGCCAGGTGAGGAGCGGAGCGGAGCGGGGCAGGTGAGCGGGCAGCGGAAGGCGGCGGCGGCTCCCGCTTGCCCGGCGCGCTCGCAGCCGTTCTCCAAGGTACTGAAAGCTCCGCCGGCGTCAGCCGCAGCTCCTCCTCCTGCCCTTTCCTCCTCCTCTCTCTCCCCCTGCCTCCCGCCCCCGTCCGCCAGGACCCGCCTGCCGCACCAGCGCGCGGCCGGCGCCGACGCCCCGCCCCCCGTCCCGTCTCCGCTGTGGGCGGGGAGCGGGAAAGGCTGGGAAACGTTAGTGATTGACAGGAACCCGCGGGTTCCTGTCCCTTACTGCGGTCAAGCCGGGTGGACGTGACTGGCGGAGAGGGAAGAAGGGGCGGTGACTGCGAGCAGCGTCTGGGCGGGCTCCAGATGAGGAACCAGCGATGCCTGACGGCCCCCCACGATCCACAGTATCTGATTGGAGCGCTGCGAGGATGGGCATCCGCTCTCACCAATAGAAGTGCAGCTCCGCGACACCCCGCCCCCAGCCCGGCGGGGTTGGCGGAACCGGGGTGCCCCGCCCCACTGCGGCGAGAGCGGCAGCGGCCGCGGGGCTGCTGAGGGGGTTCGGGCCCGGGGCTGGCGGGGTTTACTGCGGTTTATTGGGAGGACTGAAAGTTGGTGTCGCAGCCTGAGCTGCCTGCGGGAGGTCGAGCAGACCCAAAATTCGTCGTGAAGTTGTGTCAGGGGAGATTTGGGTTGGATATTAGGAAAAGGTTTTTTCACCCAGAGGATGGTGGGGTACTGCAACAGGGTCCGCAGGGAAGCAGTCACAGCACCCAGCCTGACGGAGTTCAAGTATTTGGACAGCGCTCTCAGGCAAATGATGTGACTCTTGGGGACGGTTCTGTGCAGGGCAGGAGATGGACTCAGTGATCCTTGTGGATCGCCTCCAACCCAAGAGATTCTGTGAAAATGTCACGGGAGGTGAGGGTCTTGGCGGTGGCGGGGTCCTGAGTGGGGAGCCCCCATTTCTCGCCGTGGCACGGAGGGGTCTGTGCGGGTCCGTGCTCAGCCCGCGCAGTGACATGGCTTCCTCGGGGGTAAATCCCTTCTTCCTTCCCAGGAGGCATACAAAGTACCCAAAGCTGCCCTTCCCGAGGCTCCCTCCGAAGCCGGGCAAATCGCTTGGGACAGCTCTGTGGCTTCTGAAGCGCGATCCGGCACAGGAGGTGTTACACTGCACACAAGCTTCTATAAAAAGGTTATTCAGGTCAGGAAAAAATGAGGCAGCGATTAAAAGTGACTCATGGCACAGCGCTGTCAGCGTGGTTGGAAGCCGAGAACTGAATAAAATGGTGTAAGGAATAAACACATAACACTTCTCCTCTCCTGTATACGAATTAATCCATAACACCACCCTAAAGTGTTGTACATTCCTCACACTTGAGGTGACCAATGAGTGCACACTGGTCACCTCATTTTTCAGATGTTTTAGGGGTGCTTAGTGTAGTTCTGATACCCCCTCTAACACCTAATTTGGTTTTTATGAATCTTACAGATCTGTGAAGCAAGATAATAGTTTTTATTTCAGCATCTTACACTGACATCCATGATTTTTCACTTTATCTCATCCCTTTGTGTTCACAGGTACTCCCCATCTGAACGATAAAAAGATTGCAGTAGAGTTCAAAGAATAACTGTAGTTTCACTTAATGCCTTCATGAAAAATAAAGGGTACATTGCTGATGAAACTGGAAAGGTTGATAGGTTTCTGTAGCCAGGAAAAAAGGGAACATAACTTTGTATGGGAAACAAAATATATGAGGACTATGGCAAGGAGACAGAAATTAAAAAGGGCATGGAACTGAGTAAGCAAATCTGTAAAGATAAAAGTACAGAGTTTTGGAGAATGAGGAAAAGTCAAAATCCAGTTGAAGCTATTTGAAGGATGTCATGTTTTACCGATACTATATTCACCAGAGGCAATGCAAGTTAAAAGGCTAACAAAATCGAAAAGAAAGATAACAACTTGAATTGTAAATAGGAAAGGGAAAGATAAGGTTAAAAATGAAATAATTAGGATGAAGAAAATGTCACAGAGACTCGCAAAATGTCTGTCTGGTAGTCGGGGTACTAAAGGAAGAAAATCTGATAACACAATAGTTTTACAGTTCTAGGGAGGACAGAGATAAGACTGTTTTAAGTCAAGAAGAGGATGAAAATTAGAAGAATGAGTTATAACTTTGGAGTTGGAATAAGGTGCAGACATTTTTTGAATACCAACAATGTTTCTCCTCCAGAGAATGACTATGGAGAGCTGGGTCTTGACAATTAGATGCTACCTCAGAGGGTCCAAAAGGGCAAGCAAGGATCCTCACACACTACAGTGTGCAGTTAGGAAAACGTACTTGTAAGGGAAAAAAAACCAAAACAAAACCAAACTGACCAATGAAATATAATCAGTCCTGTTTATAAACACCAACTGTGGAAAAAACTTGGTCTCACTACTGGAGCATGTAAGGCATGTATGTCGCTTCTGGAAGTTTTTCTGTAAGCTGGACACAAATCTGGAAGCAGAGAGAGAATTATGAAATTTAGAGTTGTGGGATGGTGCAGAGGGAGACAGGACAGTGTAGGGCATAGGTAAACTCAGTAACAGGTTTGACAGGCACAGAAAGGAGTCCCATTGAGTGACCACATTTCTTTATTGTTTTGTTGTATAAAAACAACAACAAAAAAGGGAACAATTTGGTTTTGACACAGTAAAAAACTATTGGTTTTTTGTTTGTTTGTTTTTTGGTTGTTTTTTTTTCCAGTGAAGAAACAAGCAGTAGACCCACGAGGCATTCTGTTGCTGACTTGTACTGGTTTAGATGGTATTGGTGTTTCCCAGGACACTTGTGAGATTGACACCATAAGTTTTAATAAAAATTGTTAAAATTAGGAAAGTGTTGAAAGATTTTAGATGTTAAATTAATACATACACAAAGTTAAATAAGACATGTCAGTGCATTATGTGAAATATGTATCTGAATCTGTATTTTAGATAGCAATGAGAGGGTACTCTCTTCAGTGTTTTTTTCTGAATACGTCTTTTACATTTAGTAGTCATCTTGTTCTGCAAGGTCAAACAGAAATTAAATGTTAAAAGGATATCAGTTTGCCACAAAGATTTTGCTGAGAAAGAGGATCTTTAACAGTACACACCATCAAAATTCATTGAAACTTTCATTCTGATTTTGCTTACGGAAGCTTGTGATTATGTGCAGTAATATAGAAAGATGGGTCAGAATCAAACCTGGCAAATGAGAGTAATATTAATTCAGTGTTCTCTTAATCTGATTCAAGAACTGACCAAGAAAATTAAGATTTTGGAAAGATGTTCTTAGATCAGCTGACCAGAAAATTATAATATTAGAGACTGTATTTTTTTTGTGTGTGTGTATAATTGACCATTAATGTTCTGGTCAGTTCTCTGGCTTTCTTGTTTTATTTTTTTTTTAATTGAAAATCCTGCTTCAGCCCGTGGACTAGAATTCCCTGCCTTTTCAAAGCTGCAAACATATTTTAATCTCAGGTCATATTTTTGGTAGTTAAAATAAAAAATACATGCAGAAGTGTGCAATAAGTGATGGTTTCACAATTTACACTTTTTAAGTGATTCATGTGAGTCCCTTTGATAATCCATTTATTAGCAGTTAAAAACAATGATCCGTGAGAGAAATCATTGTATGCCCACCAGCAGTGGACTAGACCACAGCCTTGCAACTACATCCTGACAAAGAACTTCTGTGCCTGTAGAGAAACAAAGGAAAGAGAGGTAATCAAATGCCAGAAACACATTCATGTCAATGCAGGCAAAACTGTGACTTTGCACAGCTACCTATTCCTCATTACACTGTGGGACATTTGCCAATATTACCCATGTTTCTGTGTAATTCCAGAACATCAAATGGCAGCAAGCATAGTGTTCCTGCCTGCAGAGCTCCACTAAAAATATCCTGTCAGTGCTGAATATCTGGTTAGAACAGCTTGCTGAACTCTATCAATTAGCCAGATCTTAATCTATTTAATGTGTTTTATTAAGGCCATATAATGCTAATGTTTTAATCAAAATGTCAAGGAGTACTAAATCAGATTCATTAGGAAGGTACAAGTCTATCATATCCATGTGGTTACCTTGATCAAACAAACCTGTAATCTCATCAAAAAGTCAAGTCAGGCCTGCTTGTCAAGTCTTGTTTCCATAAAGCCATGTGGACTTGCCTTCATTACATTCCTACCTTTAACTCCTTATTTATTGAATTACACATAGCATGACTGCTTTAATTCACATAACATCACTGTTTTGTCTAGGATTACCAAGGATGCCAGGTCTGTTATTACCTTGGTCATTCTGCCTGATTCTAGGAATAACATGAGTTTCCTTTTGCTCTTTGAATATTGGCTGTAAAGAGAGCTGTTAAAAATTAACATAAGAAAGCTGAAAGTCTCCTACTCTTTAAGGATCTTTGGATACTCAGGTGCCATAGAGACTGCTGAATGAAAAACAGCAGTGCCATTCTCATCCTACAGAGGTGTCAATGGATAGAATGATAATTCATCATCCTCATGTAATATTAATACATTATCATTTCTCTTTCTCTTCACAAGTACAGGATGGAAATATTTACCATAAAAATGAGATATTTTATGCATGCTCTGAGACCAGATTTCTTAATGAAGAAGCTGTGGAATGCGTCTGTACAAAACTGAGAATGTAATTTTGTAATAAGAACTCCATTTTGTGCAGTAGGCAAAGTACAGGTGTAAATTAACCTATGGGTAGAGTCCCTCATGGATAAATCACCTCAGCTTGGGGTGATCTGTGTTGAAAAGGAAGATCCTGCATCCATTTGAGCCCTTGGGGGGGTTTTAGCCCTTCAGCAATTTGCTAGGAAAGTCAATAATTTTATTTTGAATTATCAAACTGGATTAGCTCTGCAAAGAGTCAGAAAAGCACTAGTGCCAGTGCAAAGAAAGGCAGAGCCATGGACCTGGACAGAAAGATGAGGGTAGCCCCACTTTTGTTAAGTGTGGTTTGGTTCAGGTGTACACTAAAAATTCATTGTGACAGTGGCCTATTGAGCTGTATTCCAAATACATGCCCTGCTCAGGAAGGGCTGCATATCTCAGTGAAGAGCTGTCCCAAGCCACCTGAACAGCAGCTGGGGGCAAAGAGCCCCCCTCTTGTGACAGAGTAATAATGGGGGGTTTTGTGGAGGGCTCTCCCAAGGCTCTGGGACTCAACCTAGATTTAGGTGCTCTGAAGCAGGGGTCCTTTTGTAACAGGTTGTGGGGTCCAAGGTGTTACAGAAGCCACAGAGGAGCTGAAGCCTCGGTGATTGCACAGCAGTAACTTGCTCTTTTACTATAGCAAGTCTGAAAATCTCTGGGATGTCAAATTGAGATAACTTGAGTTCTAGTCAAGATAATGTGGGGCCTTGCCTGGGAGAGACAAGTGGTCTAAGAGGCTTGATAAATTCTAGAGTAATTAATATATGCCATGTACCATATTTCCAGAGATTTCTTATCCACCGTTATTGTAGTTCTCAGACTGACTTTTTGGTATTCTCTCTGCATCCAACTTGCATTGTATTCCATGCAGTTTTCTAGTTCTTCCTCTTAATCCCTTTGCCTAACACTTCATTTTATAGATCCCTGTCTGTCACATAGTTTAGCTTCCTCTTTCCCCTCCTACCCCTTCAATAAGGATTAGATGAAACTGTCTGGCTTTCCCAGGTCCTGCTGTGAGCCAGGTTATTGGAACTCCTAATGACCCAGGCTTGCAATCCAGCCTGTGCACATCTGACATATCTGAAGGTGCAATGGTTCATTAAAATATTTTTAGTAACTGGCACAGGTTTTTGGAAAACAGAGTTGTTATTTTTGTACTCTGAAGTTTTAATTTCTACCAAGCATATGTCTGACTTTTGATAAATATATACATTTCTGAATTTTTTTTTTGTGGGTGTTTTCCATTCTGAACATTTTCATCTTCTCTAGGAGCTGAAAAACAGCAGGAGCTGATGCCTTTTCAAAGTCAGTTGTAAATAGTTCACAGAACAGCTTTCCAAAAAAAGACATCTACCAACATGGAATAGCCACTAGCTTTTCAATACAAGAGAATGTTGGAGTCCTTGACCAAATGTGTACCTACCCTGGTAACAGATCCACCAAATTGACCAGCCACCCTCCCAAACATGTTTGCAAGAGGTCACAGATATCCCAGTCATCTAGGATAAGCTTTCAGATAGGGAACTGAAAGCATCAGTTAAGCATGTTAGATAATCTACTGTATTTAAATCCCTTGAGAGGAGAATATCCTTTATTAAAGCAAAATCAGTAAGAGCTTTAGCAAGTGAGAAAGACTATACTTCACAGTGAATATTCTTTTTGTTGTCAGCTTCTACAAATTTGACGTTTTATGCCTTTTTTCATTATTGCTCTGAGTGTTTTGCAAATTATCACTGACATTTGAAGTGACAGCCAATGTATTGCAAATTGTTAGCTCACTTTACTAGATTCTGCCCTAACAAAGGTCTCATCTGGGACTGGGCTACTTGTCTTCGTTGCTTTCAAACCCACACAGTCATGCAAGTTTGAAATATAATCTTCGAATTCATTTAAAAGCATAAGGAGTTTGAAAGGAAAAAAAAATGTTTAATGAGTCTTGCTGTATAGAAAAGCCATCAGCATAGTTTGCATTTTTGGGCATGTTTCTTCCAATGTTCACAGAAAAGATATTTGTCATTAGCTGGGGGAAATGTCAGCTACCCTTCAATATTATTCAGTTTAAATTATACAGTAAATATGTTCATTCACTCAAACTAGTTTGATGAATCATAGGAATCAAAAATATAACATGTCAGATCACAAAACATCAAATATCACATTTCTGGCCTATTTGTGAAAAACCTTCATAGAAAAGTCTTGGTCCAAGAGCAGGTGACTGCATTTCATATGGATAGCAGTGTAGATATTTACATTAAAAATAGTTGGAAAGATTGAAGGAGAGACAGAGAAGAAAAGCAAAGGTAAAATGGAGCCCACATTCCAGTATTTCAATCCTTTTTTTATTAAGAGCACTCTGTTTTATATCTGCACCTTTCATTTTTTTAACAATTGATATATTCTTCAAATTGCTGTTGACTTGCAAGACCAATACTCTTGTCTCTTTTTGACTAAACAATTCTTGATAATAAACAGCCTAACCAGAACACTCCAGGGAACAAAAGCTACCTGCAGTCTGACTTCCAACCTTCTTTTGAAGTTTATGGAAAGAAATCATGCTGCTACTCCATAGAATCACCCCCGTCTCCCAAACCATCCCCCAAACCTGGACCACATCCTGACCACAGCCAGGTCCTTCAGCACAGGACTGCAAACCACCTAATCAGCTGTAGCAGTCTAAGAATTAATGTCATGTTGAGCTATTCCATGGGTGATTCTAATCACTGAAATGGCTCTTATGCCTTCCTTTCCCCCCCCTTTAATCTTAATTTAAGAGCAAAGTGAAGGTACATCCGACCATTCTGTCTCTTTTGCAAGTATTCTATGAAATATTCCATCCTAGTCTCGATCCTTTGTTGAAAGGAAGTCTGGCAGAAATGTTAGCAGTGAAAATCCAATCAGTCCTAAAAGTTAAAAAAATGTTTCTTCATGCCAAAAATGACAGATGTATTATTCCTCAGCCCTCACTCTGTCTCACAGTCAGGGATTTTCTTTATGCCAGTGTGATATATCAAATAGGAATTTGGTCTGTAGTGCCTGTATTGGATTGAGTTGTCTCAGGGGCTTGGCATCCTTGCTATCCCATCTGCATCCTTCAGGTAGTGGATATTTGCATAGTGCTTTACCAGCTAAGAAGTTAGTGCAGTACTGATCTGCAACACAATGCTGAACACAAAGTCTGTCCCTCTGCAATCTGTGTGTGTGCAATCCTATTAATGGCCATTTGTTCAAACCTGGAAGAAGTAAGTCTCCAGCTCAGTACAGATCTGAGCTTAATTCTTCAGTGCAAAATCAGTGTTTAAAATGACAAGAATCATTTGTTTTCCAGTTCAGAAGCTCAAAATAATGTTAATATATTTAAAATATATTGAAGTAAATATCCAAATGTAATTTTAAAAGGAAATGTCTGCTTTGAAAATATCAGAATTATTTTTTCCAAATGTTGCTTGCATTTTATTTCTACTAGAATCATCTTCTAAACCTGACATACTCTTCCCATTGACTCAACCTAGTCCAAAATAGCTATCACTGATTTCCGCTTCTGTCCTTTATAGATGTTTGATGCATTT
Source organism: Cinclus cinclus (assembly GCF_963662255.1). Classification (NCBI taxonomy): domain Eukaryota; kingdom Metazoa; phylum Chordata; class Aves; order Passeriformes; family Cinclidae; genus Cinclus; species Cinclus cinclus. Next base: position 28,303,427 of record NC_085047.1, on the reverse strand, counting down.
GTCAGTAGAGAATTAGGCACAGCTGTCCTACATCTCATGTTCTGAGTGAGGACCACTGAATCAAAGCAGTTTGCCAAGAAACTGCAGGAGGAGTTTTCTGAAATATTTGGTAGAGACTGTGGTCCCCCATTGCAAATTCAAGTCTCTCTCAAGCAGACCCACCACCTCATAGGTGAAATACACCAGACTAATGTGCTGGCTTATCTCATCTGTGTCATCGAGCAATGCCTTATTACCCAAATCCAGGCAAAGAATTCAAAAATCATTTTCTCTATTGTTCTACTAGGTGAGTAGCAAATAATTGCATAGCCCATTCATGTACGTCACATCATGCTCATCTCTATCCACAAGGAAAATCATTTTTAATCTTTGGCTCCAGCGTGAGGAAAGTGTTCAGAGTGATAAATCATATGGAACATTTTGATAGTTTTTTCTAATAGAATTCAGGTTTTTGTATGTTTGAGAATTATTTTCTCATCTTGGTAAAATAAATAAGACTATAAATCCTGGTCTAAAGGATAACACCAGGAATCTGGCAGTTATTAAATATCATGCAGCCAAAATTAAGTATTGTACCTTTAACTCATTTGTGACATATTTTAGTCATTTGTTTCACCTGTTTACAGGTTTGAAGGTGAGTAGGTATAAAGGATACAAACAGTAATGTATTTGGTATTTAAGTTTGCTTAGTGGTACATGGGGTGTAGGAGTTTGGGTGATTCATAAAAGGCTCTTGTCCTCCAGGCAGCACAGACTCTGTTTCATTACAAACCCAGCACATTTGAAAAACCAGGAGGAGGCATGTCTAAGCTTTCCATTCCTGGTTGATATGAACACAACATCCTAGCCCTTGCTTTGCATCTACCATGTGCTTACAGACAAGTTGTAAAACCAAAGTTCTCACTCATTTTGAATATTAAGATCCCCAGACATTTTATGGATTGTATGCCTTCTGAAATGCTCAGTTTTGATCAGGTGCATGTTCACATCCTATTCATCGCTCAGTAACATAACGTATGGAGGATGATGGGCACTCATACTTGAAATGCATTATGCCTTCCTACCACTATGAATTATTGCTTTCATCTCTGAATTTACATACACTGATGCTTGGACAGATTCTAGACACATTTGGAAGGAAATGTGTTTCAAGTGATTGATGGAACAAAGAATGTTTCTACTTCTCATCAGATTATTCTTTAAAATATATCACTGATTTAGTATTTTGATCTCTGCATTTTGTTTAGGCTCACCAAAACTCATTCTGTCAAGGTAGGTTTGTCTTTCCAACGATTTGTGGTAAAATCAAATCTGCTCTGCATCCTCAATGTTTTAAGGTTTTTCTATTTGGTGCTACTGATGCCACGGTGTTTATTTAGAAAAAAAAAATTCTAGTCATTTACAAAGGAAATAAAAAATAGTGTAGTTCCTCACATCCTCTTTGCTCACATAGTTGGGATTTGACTCCTCCACATAAGCAATGGTTTTGTTTCAGTGTTTCATTGGGGTTTGTGTGACAAGATTTTGGTAACAGGGTGGGGACTACGGGAGTAGCTTCTTTGAGAAGCAGCCAGAAACTTCCCCTATGTCTGACACAGCCAAAGCCAGCTGGCTTCAAGACGGACCTGCCACTGACCAAGGCTGAGCCCACCAGGCCTCTGTGATAACTTATTTAAGAAGGGAAAAGAAATATTGGGCAGAAGTAATTGTGTCCAGAGAAGAGAGACAAGTGAGAATAAGAATATGTGAGAAGAACAATTCTGCAGATGCTGAGGTCAGTGCAGAAAGAAGGGCAGGAGGTGCTCCAGGTGCCAGAGAAGTTTCCCTGCAGCCTGTGGTGAAGACCCTGGTGAGATGTGCTGTCCCCATGCAGCCCATGGAGGTCCGTGGTGTAGCAGAGATCCACCTGCAGCCCATGGAGAACCTCACACTGAAGCAGGTGGATGCCTGAAGGAGCTGTGACCCCATAGGAAGCCCACACAGGGGCAGAGTCCTGGCAAGACCTGTGGCCCTGTGGGGAGAGGAACCCATGCTGGAGCAGGTTTGCTGGTAGGACTTGTGACCCTGCAGGGGACTCACACTGGAGCAGTTTGTGAAGAATTGTAGCCCATGGGAAGGAGTCACACTGGGGAAATTTATGGAGAATTCTCTCCTGTGGGAAGGACCCAGCACTGGAGAAGGGGAAAGACTCCTCTCCCTAAGAAACCAGCAGCAAAAACAACACACAATCATAACCCTGATTCCCTTCTCCCTGTGCTGCTAGGGGGAAAGGAGGTAGAGATTTGGGAATAAAGTTAAGCCTGGGAAGGAGAAAGGGGTAGGAAGAAAGTGTTTTTAAGATTTATTTTACTTCTCATTATTCTGCTCTGACTTGATTGGTAATAAATTAAATTAATTTCTCCAAATCGAGCCTGTTTTGCCCATGACAGTAATCAGTGAGTGATTCCTCCCCATCCTTATCTCAACTCATGAGCTTTCATTATATTTGCTCTCCCCTGCTCTCTCCAGTTGAGGAGGTTTTATAGAGAAGCTTTTGTGGGCACTGGCATCCAGCTAGGGTCAAAACACCACAAATTGTGCATTTTTCTGTCTCTGCAGTTTGTTCTGGCTCTGTTACACTAAAGGATGCTGCAGATGCTGACAAACACTGTACACCAATGACAGGACTTAACACATCAGCATTTACCTGCTCACGAATGTGGAGCTTCTGGAAGGTGCGGGAAGTACTCTCACCCTTCACCAACTCATATTCATCTTCTGCCCTGTAGAGTTTCAGGTCTTCCCTCTCCCTTGATTTTGGTTCTGGTGTGAATACATAAAAGCTTGAGCTCTGGATACATGTTGTATTTGACTGGCCAATTGGCCCATTTTAATTAATTGTCTTTGGCTCACACATAAGAGATCACCTTTCCCATAAGTAGCTTAAAGAATCTACTCATTAATCTTCTTAAGCAGCTATTCTGTTCTCACTTCCTCTAAGGCATTTGCTCACACAGCCTCCACACTAGACTCATCCAGCAAGGAAATCCCCAAAGGCTCTTCATTAAGCTCTGGTCAGCCCTACCTCACAAAATCATTCCTGGAAGAAAGGAGTCATTATATTTTATTTAGACGCTCTTTTACCTTGGGAAAGGTAGCCAAATTAAGCTGACCTCAACTTGATTTTGAAATTTTTCCAACTTCTAGGAACAATTACACAAGTACACCTGGCAGTAAGTAAGGCCCTCTAAACAATCTTTCTGGTACTACATTAAAATCACCTCTGAACACAAAACTCTGTAATTTCAACCCCTTGCTATCATGCTGAGGTGAAGATACTGCATTAATTTTAAGTAAGCTTTGACAGTTTCAAGTATAAAAACATACTGAATCTCAGCCTTTGCTTGGCATAACCTCACAGATACAGAATTCATGAAGCAACAAGCTCTTGTGCTTTTTTTCTGGCTGCATCACAAATGTTTTTGGAAATGTCTTGTTTGGGCCACATTTTCTTCTTCTGCAACACAACCTGCTCTGGCTTGTAAGTAGAAAGATACTACTGTGGTAATAAAGTAGTAAAATCTCTGTTCACATTGGTGTAGTAGAAACAGGAGCTGACAAACTGATTGATTTGACAGATGTAGTTGAGTCAATGAACAGGACAGGGTGGATTTTTGAATATGCAATGTGAGGCAGTAAGGCTTAAAAAAAGACAGGGTGTAAAACTTAAGAAAAAGCTGATTCAGACTAGATACTGATGTTAGGACAAGGCCATAGATTTTCAACATTTTTGGGAAAAGAAGAAGGACTAACAGAGAAGGAGGGGAAAATATATAAGGTGGGGGATAATGGGAAAAATCAAAATTTGCTTTCTGTTTTGGTTGTACTGAATTGAAGTTGACAGCTATTTAGCCCTAAAATTATGTCTGATGAAAGCTGAGATGTTAGTTTGGACAGGAGTGACACCAGTCACTACTGTGTTTCTCAGGATCATGATGCTTGTTGAATCTGTGTGGATGAAATTACCCTCAGGGAATGTGCAGAGGGAAAAAGAGTTTTAGGGGCAAGGATATGGAACAAGCACAAAACATTTCCGACATAAAAGCTTCTTTGAAGGGTTGGAAAGTTTATGACATCCTAACCAAATTGGGCTGATCAGAAGCACAGAAACCAAGATACTGTGCCATCCTTGGAGACAGCACATGCTGAACTGTACTTGGAGGTGTACAGTGGAATGTCAGCAGGATAAGGCTCTCTGTCCTTCCCAATGGTGAGTGCAGAGGAGTCCTTAGCCCAGCTGTGTCCATCTCTGTGGACATCAAGCTTAGTACAGGGTTGGTTTGATATTATTTATGGGAGTGGCACCAGGCAAATTACACGTTTTCAATCTATCTTCCCTTATCTTTATAAAGAGGGAAAGAACCCCAAACAAGACTACTGCTCTGAGTGTCTCAAAGTTGTCATGGGTGACCATTCATCTGGGCTCTGTGTTGGTAATGACAGGTCAGCCTTGGCCTGACTTCCTCTGCCCTTACACCAGCCATCTCTCCCTTCCCTTGTGCTCCATCATTGTACCAAAACTCGTGAGGTCACATGTGTAAGTCAGATCAACATGGTGAAACTATTTGCTTTTTGGCAATGTCAGTTTTCTGCCATATCAGCTTGTTCACTCAGCTCACCCTGCTGTTGCAGAACCTCTAAAGCTTAAAGCTAATGCAGGGGAGTTGCAGGAGCGTGTGGCTGGAGCAGGGAAGGTACCCCCTTTCTGCAGCCACTGCGCAAGGCACAACAAAAAGCATCACTGGAGCTGGTGTCCCTGTCATTAGGGTAGAGACAAAATGTCCCTGTGAAAATGAAGCAGGTTGTGCTTTAAACCGTAGTCACCAGAGTGCAAAGCTCAAGTTTTCTATTACATTTGCATATATTAACAGTAAAACTACTAATTGTCTTGTCTTGATGGGTTTTGGTTTTTTGCACGTTCCTCTTTGTCTTGTACTAAACAAACACTGTTCCGATTCCTTTCCATAGGCAGACTTTACATTGAGGTCTGCATGTAGACACTTTTTTGGATACGAAATGTGAGCAATCATTTTTAACCTTTGAGATGAACAGATATAATCAGTGGTATTTTGTCACCACCTTTAGCTCAGTTTTTACAATAAATAAATAAATAAAAAAACCCAAGTGCTCTGAGTAGGGTACATTTCTTGACTTTAAGACTAGTCAGTAGGTGGGAGATGGGACAGATCTGCCCATGTGACCTGGGGGATAAGAGTATTTTGACATTGCATGTTTCTCTCTCGTGTACTGTGCTTGCCTCCTCTCACCTTGATTATAAAGTTTTTTAAAAATCCAATTCTTCACCACCTACACACATGCTGCTAAAATCATGATGCGTATTAACAAAAAACATTTCCCAGCTGGATGGGAAATTGCTGACAGTGTTGCTATCAACAGAAGCCAGCTCTTCATTGTGCAGCCAGCCATCATGATGCCATAAAACCAAAGCCTGCTGGGTTTTACAGTCTTAGAAATTGTTAGTTTCTCATCCACTCCTCAATCTTTCCTTTGTTTTTTTTTGTTTCGCCTCCTCTCTCCCTGGCTAAATATAAACTGCCAAGATCATGGGTAGCACTGACAAAGCATTATGGAGAGGTGACCAAATTACTCTGTCTCGTGTTCCATTATTTTTGGGAATGAGGTGGGAAGGAGCAAGAGGATAACACAGGCAGACCTGCATTCTGGGCCCTAGCTCCAGAACAGCTGCAATTACTGAAGCTCCCTCCTGACCTTCTCTTCCTGGCAAATAGTTATGGATGTAGATGATTCATAGGGCTAAGCTGTTTTCAGGAGAGTAACAAACTCCATTTAACAAGGAGCAGTTCTGAAACAAGTCCCTTGGACCACAGTATCTTTCAAATTTCAGGGAACTCAGACCTTAGTTCAAATTTTAGTGCTTTCCTGCTCTCATAAGGTAGCACTTGACAGCTCTGGTCAGACATTTTGACTGGGGTTAGGAGGTGATTCACAACTTAGGGCCTCTTGCCAATCTGAAGTAGCTATGCTTTATCTGTGGGAAAGACACCAGTTTATTTTACAACATCTTAGTAACTTAGACCCTCACTAACTCCTATTATTTTTCTCTGAGATTTCTTCAAGATTTGCAATAGAAAATACTGGACAAATTAAATAGAATGACAAAGCTGGTCTCTAGGAGGAGAGATTTTCTCTGGAATTCAGTCACTGACAGCTACTGCTTCATTGTGCTTCCTTTTTGGTGTGAAATTTAGTTGTTGAATATCACTTACCTACCTGGGCTGGTAACTAACAGCTGTAGCCCTGAGTGAATCCACATATGCTGGCAGGATTGCTTCATTTTCAGTAGTCCTCATTTCTGCTGCTGTGAAACACCTTAAAACACAAATGATTGACATGTGGATTAAGTACAGTCTCTAGATAAATTGTAGGTAATTAATTCCCACACCAAAAAGAAACATGTCAGAAACCATTAATGTATAAATAGAAAACATGTGTCTTAGTCAAAACAGAACCCACAGCTGCTAACAAAAGTAATTCTATTGCTGCTGTGTTCCGAGCCCAAAGGGGACTAAAACAAGTAATTAATGAGACATCTCCTTGTGTCTAGATGTTGTGTGTCCTTTTCAGCAGTTACTGTATATTTCCAGTGCTTTTGTATATCTTCTCCCACCACTTTAACAAGAAATAACAAATTTCACTTTGTCATTGAGACCTGTCTTGCAAGCATAACAATCTCATCTTCTGCACAGCTGTGGGACCTGTATCACACCTCCTCTCCTCAAAAGGAGCTCATCTGAAACATGTGAGGTGAATCACTATCTAGGCAGACAGAGCTGGGACTGGAGAATTAAATGCCTCCAACAACCTTTATGGCATATACCCACTTAGGAACAGCGGGGCCTGGAGCACACGGCTTTTGTTTTAACACACATTGAACTGACAAAAAGAAAAGGAAAAGGAAAAGGTTTTGTCTCTAGGCCCTGGCAGCAACATGGGGAGTTGAGAGGATGCCCAGGACAAGCATGTAGACATTCTCTAGGGGGAACTAGCACCAACCATGGGACTGCTCCATTACAACACTTGGCTTAGAAAAGAGAGTAAGCATCTCATAAGGTCTTAGCTGTGGTAGCTGGGTATTTCTCCATTAAGCACCATCGATGAAAGAGTTAACAAGTTCCCAAGAGCTGAGGTACCAAAGCCCAGTAGTAATCTGTTTTCATAGTCGACTTTGCTTTGAGCTGTTACTGTTATCTTTGTTTCAGAAGGAGAACCCAGTGGTTTGTGTTCAGTTTTTCTGCAGTGACCAGCGTAACAAGCTAATTTTAAAATAAAGATGAAACATTTTCTATCAAGTTTACAGTGCCTATCCTGACCTGTAAGACATCTTGGTTGTGTTTTATCTTTAAATTTATTTAAGTTATTTGTCCCGTGGGATGTTTTTTCCTCTTCCATTCCACTCTTCCTCTGCAAGGTGGTAGTCCATGCTTATCTCCATCCTAAACTGAAACTGTAGTGGATATCTTCATGTAAGTATAGCAGATGCTACTATGTAAGTGGAAGAACAGACAGTTGTTGCCACTTAGAGGTATCGGGGGATAGAGATTCTGCTTCTCCAATTCAGTTAAATCTGTGCCTTCTGATGTGGCTCATCACTTTTGGCTTTGTCCTCCTCCTGAGTTTGTCAACACCTCTCTAAAATCTGACATCACTGGTGCTGCTTCAGTCAGGTATCACACATCACCTGTGCACTTTTGCAAATGGTCTGATTTGGTCTTTGCTGTGAAGTCACTATACAGCCCCCAGGCCAACCTTGGGAGGTACAAGGATCATCCAGGGCCTGGTCTGAGTCTGGAGAATGGGGGCTTCCCGACAACGATTTAGAGGCTGGAAGGCAGAGCTCTCTTCCCTTTTTAAATACTTTTGCATCCCTGCCCCCAGTCCAGAAAGTTACTGCATAGCTGTGCTTCACCCTCTCTAAAGCCTCTGGGTATGTTCCCTGTGCCCTCCAATGGGCACAGCCACAGCAATAACATGTTATTAGTTGGGAGCTGTTCTGCTTGGGAATAAAGCAGAAAAACAGCATGAGTAAACAAAACTGTAATTCCTGAAAGTGTGACTAATTAGAAATGGCCAATTCCATCTTCCCTCATGAAGGGAACCAAGATCCTATTCTTCTAAGCTCAGGAGCTTTACTCATATCAGCATTAAGAAAGTTTTACACGGAGTGTTGGGGATTTTTTAACAAAATAAGCCCAGAGTTCCTGATTCTTGCATTCTTTCATCTCATTTCTAACCTTTTGGCTTATGTATGTTTTGAATTGTGCTGATCAAAACATGCTTCAATACTCTCCAGCTACATTACTTGTTTAAAGTCATGACACCTATTAATCCCAATATCCATTTGATAATACATGTTGTGCATTTGTGCCAGCCTCATCTAGCAATTCCCCTTGACTATGTTCTCATTAACCCTAGGACTCTTTTCTGTGATCTCTTCATTTCTCTGTACTCATGTTTATTCATCCTTTCCTTTATTTGTTAGGGCTGAACTTCAATTAATTGATTTCAGCTCATTCTTCCAGCTTGCACTTCATGTATTCTCACCTTCTAGGGCTATGTACATGCTTTTCTCTTTCTATTCTGCAGGTATGGGCAGGCTCTCAAGCTGAGAAGGGTTGCTTGAGCATGACAGGGGACCTCCTTGATTAATTCTCCACTATTAACACTTAACCTGGGTGTTTGGCTGTTTTTCATCAGGTTTTGTACAAGGCAGAGATATCATCAGTTGACACTCCTGCAGCAGAGAACTGTTTGCCATTTCAAAAGAAAATAAAGAATTATTTCAAAAGAAATTCAAAAAAATTCTTTTGAAAGAAAGAAATAGCTTCTCTTGTTTCCTTGTCATACCAAGGAAATAAGGAAATATATCCTTAACATAAAGATAGGAGAGGACTCATAGAATCACAGAATGGTTTTGGTTGGAAGGTACCTTAAAGGTCATCTGTTCCAGCTCCCCCACCAGAACACAGATTCCACCCACTTGGCTGACACAGCACAAAGTCATGTAGAATGCAACTAACAGCAAAAACCAGGAGGGGATAGGGAAGTCAAATACTTGCTCCAGATCTCAGGAGAAATGGACTAAACTGTGTTCTTGTGTGACCTCTCCCAAGAAGATGGATGTCTGTCCTCCTTCAGTAGCAAGAAAACAGTAAGATTCATTAATTTTCTAATACCTGTGTGTTAGCAGACCTGATCCATGTCACCCATTCCACACTTGGATCATGTTTTAAGCTCCTAGCATTGATACTAACAAAGTCCTTGTGCTAACTGCCATTTTTAACCACTGGAGCCCATGGTGCTTGTATGTCCAAACCCAGGACACAGGGAACAAATACCTTTCATTGCAGTAATGCCAATAAACTGACCATGGCTGGTGTTCCAAATGGAGTTCCTCTTCAGAGAGCGTCTGTCTTAAATGTACACCATTCTATACCTCTCCTGGAGCCCTTTCTAGTTGCCTGACAGAGAGCCAAGGACAGAGCTCTTTCCATGCTGGCTGAAACAAGTCAGGGTGCTTGAACAATCCCACCTCCCAGCATGGGAGGTCAGGCAGGCGAGTGGGTGACAAGGAGGAGGAGGAAGAACGCACCTTTGAGCAATAGCCTTCGTGATGTGTTTGGATGAGGGTGTTTGTTCACAGCTCCAATGATTTTCCCACCTCCAGCAAACTGCTGACTACCATCTGATTGCAAAATAAAACAAACTGTGTGCATCACCTCTACTTCTTTCTCTAACAGCAAAACATCTGCATAGCTGTGGTCCCAAGCCCCTCTGGTAGTTTGAAGTTTAGGATTCAGATCCTTCATATAAAAAAGGATGTGATGTAATCCACTTTTCATTTGGTGACTTTCATAGATGTGGAGGGTGAGAAAACATGCTTAGAACAGCCGTGGAGTTTAAAATGAGTGTGTTGACTGCAAAACACTCCATGGTGGGACACGCTTCCCTGCATTTGGCACATGCTGGAAGAGCTGGGATTTGAGAAGCACCATCCAGATTTCAGTAATCCACATACAAGGTCATCTCAGGGAATGATAGAAATAGCTACTGTGGAACATTTTTTGTCCACTAGGCTTGTTATCCTGTCAAAGAATATAATTAAATTGGCTTCTCAGATGCACTACAAGCCCCAGTTATCTGCTATTTATCACCTTATTTTGCTATAGCTGCACACAAAAAAATACGTTATTAATTCCTTACCTATTTTTTAGCAATTGATGCAGTGTTCTTTGTGTTCTAGTTCCCTGTCTTCCATTACCTATATAGATTGGAAGCTATCTCATTTCTTGGAAGGAAAAGTTAAGTTATATTCTTTCCCAGCAGATAACATTTAGGGTCACACTTTGCTTTCAAGAGGGCTCATACGTAATCATCAGCAGTTGTGATTATTCAGCTGGTTACCCAGTTTACATTTAGTGGTGCTACATTGAGTAATAGCCTGTGTTTAAGTTTTCTGTGTCTTCATGTTGAACTTCATAGATTTGTTTTGTGATTTGGCTTCTTGCTATCAGGAAAGGCTTTCTGTCTTGATTTAGTTTGGCCAGTTTCCTGGCCAACACACCAATAAATATTATAGTTCAAGTTTGCCATTTTCAATATGCTCATTTTCTGTTGTGAGGTAGAATTAGGAGCAAAAGCAAGGCAGGCCTAAAACTCAAAAGCTTGTAAGGAAAAACTTTATTAACAACACAAAGAAAATAGTAAATTCAGAAAAAAGATCTTCAGACCACTCCCTCCTCCCCCTTCCCACACCTTCTTAACAACATACAGAAACATACAGAAACACTTCAGTCAGTTCCCAACTTAAATAATCTTTCTCAGTTCACTTTGGGGAGAGGAGTCTCTTCTTGCTCGGCTATAGGGATTTTTTCCACAGGAAAAAAAAAAAACCAAACAGTTCTCTCATGGCTTTATTTTCCACTAACATCCTCCCATCTTCACAGCTCTCCCAAACTGTGTTTATGGGCCATGTTAGACTCATGGGGTGTTTGCTTTTAAAAATGAACTGTTCAAAAGCAAAAGTTCTCTTCATCTCTCTTTTGTCTGTTCGTACTTCATTCCCAGAACAGATCTCCTTTTTCCCTTGGAGATCTTCCGAATACTTCAAGCCCCCCATGTCTTTTTACAAGGTTTATAGGAATTTTTAGTTTAGTACAGTCCACCCCTATGGCTTACAAAAGGATTTTCAGCCAACCTTCATGGCGTCTCCTCATTCCCCTTCCATCTAGAATTTGGCTCTTGCTTCACTGACTTTGCTGTATCCTCTCTGTTCTTTTTTCCTCTCACTCAAGGGAGGATTGAAGGTCTGTAAACCTAATCTGAGCACTGGAAGAGTTAAAATCTCACATGGAGGATACAGGGACTGCAGTCAGCTATGCTGGAGTGGTGCCAGGATCTCAGGACACTCGGGACGCACTGAGGAGCTGAGTGAGGGCTGCCCGCCGGCTCCTGTCTTCCCTCTGCCTTTCCCACAAGCAGGGGCGTGCAAGGGCTCTCCCGAACCGGGCCCGGCTGCCTCCCCCCAGCCCGTGAGGGCGGCCGGGCGGGCTCGGCCACCCCAGGGCTGCTCCGAGCCGGGGCAGGGCAGGGCCACACACCGGGGAAAGGCGAGAATCCCAGCAATGGGCTCTGCTCCTCTTGACCACTGGGGCCCCTGGTTGGAAACGGGGCCCAGCAGCCTCCAGAGCCCAGCCCTGCCTGGCCCGGGCTGCATTGGAAAAGAGCCCGGGCCAGGTCGGCGTTACCTTGTGAAAGGATGGAAATGAACGAGAGCTTTCCCCGCGTTTACTTGCTTCAATTGTGATTCATGGAAGCAAACTAAGTTCTCCAATTGGTTTTCTCAGGCTGTCAACAACTAAACAAGCCTCCAATTGGTCCCGTTAATCCACAGAAGTTCTCGTGGAGAAACGACTTCCAAGTATGCCCTCCCCCCCCCAGGTGCCTTCAATCCACAGACAGCACACTTTCTAAAGTACTATGCTTTTTGGTAGAAAATAGGCAAGAGTTTCAATCTTTATCCAACCACAATAAACCAGAATGCTTTGCATGTCTTTCCAGCAGTAACTGAAGGGTATCCACCTGCTGTATTAACATGAAATAATATGTTCTCAATGGCTCCTCTGTAGCAGAAGGGTATCACTCTTGCTACCTCTTAGAAAAGGCAAACTGGGGTTCAGAAAAGGTGTGGATTGCTCCAAGTTCATTGAGAGCCACAAGCCGCAATTGGAATCTCTAACACCTGCCTTGAGTAGCTGCACTGGAGTATGTGTAGTACAAAAGCTGCTCAGGACCAGCTTCCTCAGCTCTGTAAGACACTGATAACTCAGTGGAGCCCTCACTTTCCTCGATGCTCTCTCTTTCTGCAGTAGCTGGATACACACTTTGGGTGAAATGCTCGCCAAATTTCTCCTGGTTGTTTTTGCCACCCACAGGAAAAAGCATGTGGGTCTGGCAGCCTCCCCCAGCTTCTAGAAGCAGCTTGTATCCCAATCACCCTAAAATCCTTTCCCTAGAGAGACTTTTGTCAGGATATAAGAAAGAGGGCGTTCTAGAGGTAGAGAAGACCTTGCCACCCAGTTCAATAGGCTCTTGGGGGTAGGAAAGCCATACTTTTTCAGCCTACTTTGCCTAAGCTGTGGCAAGACAAGTTACATGGTGCTGATGAAAGAAGAGCCTGAGTTTTTTGAATTGGTGGGGGACAGCGAGTCTTGGAGGTAGAAGTAGCTAACCTCTTTTCTCAGCATCAGTCTCTCCAGGGGTTTCTCCTACTTCTTCCATCCAGGCCTATCATCTTTTCTCCCTCCTTTTCCCAAAACCCTAAACCCTGGAGTAGTAGAATTAAGTTTTGCCCAAGTCACTGAAGCATTGAGCTGTTCCTGAGCTATAACCTCTCTGTGTATTTCCCATTTTCCATGGTCCAGTCTGAAATAAGAGCTCCCTTTCTCAAAGAGGGAAAGTTCTATCAAATACAATTCCAGGCCTGGAGGGGGAAGAGTGAATAAACATTCAAACTTTATATTCTTAAAAGTAATGAATTTTAAAGACAATATTGTGTGCTTGTTTATCATTTGGAGCTCACAAAAGTACAAGTGTCTGGGGAAGTTTTGAAACTTGTTTACATTATAAACAGAGTACATTGCTCCCATTCCTCACTCCAGATTAGCTGTACTGGGTTTTTTAAAAGTGCCTATCTGAAACATCAGCCCCTCGCCTTCAGGGTAGCAAGATCTTCTCCAAAATGATCCCATTTGCCCTCTAAGAAATTCAGCTACACAGATGGAATCAGGCCCTTACAGAAGGGCACGCTGACGTAGAGGAAGGAACAGCAAGAGGTATAAACAGCTCCGAGCTGCCCTTACTCATGCAGGGATACAGGTGCTCAAGTGTGAGACGCTTGGGCAACACACTGGGAGAGGAAGCTGGCTCTCTTCCTGAGCATAGCAGCAGCTGAGATATTAATTCCATGCTGCTGCAAGCATCAAGTTCCCTCAAAATGAAAATAAGGCAGTCGTGAAGAAAAGTGGAGACCCAGGGTTAACTGTGATATCCTGCAGGAGAAGATAATACTGAAGCGTTGTCAAATACTTTCACACACCCCAGTCATTTCATCTTTGTGTCTGACACAATGGCTGGGAAGGGAGCACAGCACTTAAGGCTCAGAAGGGAGAGCAGGTAGGGGCAAAAGAAGCTAGAGGGCTTGGAAGGTCAGAGAAGGTGAGAGGAGAGGGAGAGGGAGAGGGAGAGGGAGAGGGAGAGGGAGAGGGAGAGGGAGAGGGAGAGGGAGAGGGAGAGGGAGAGGGAGAGGGAGAGGGAGAGGGAGAGGGAGAGGGAGAGGGAAGAGAAGAGAAGAGAAGAGAAGAGAAGAGAAGAGAAGAGAAGAGAAGAGAAGAGAAGAGAAGAGAAGAGAAGAGAAGAGAAGAGAAGAGAAGAGAAGAGAAGAGAAGAGAAGAGAAGAGAAGAGAAGAGAAGAGAGAAGAGAAGAGAAGAGAAGAGAAGAGAAGAGAAGAGAAGAGAAGAGAAGAGAAGAGAAGAGAAGAGAAGAGAAGAGAAGAGAAGAGAAGAGAAGAGAAGAGAAGAGAAGAGAAGAGAAGAGAAGAGAAGAGAAGAGAAGGAAAAACATTTCCATGTTTCTCACAGTAACCTGAGCAATAATCCTGGAACACAGACACAGCTGCAGCCAGCAAAAAAGATGCAAAACCAACAGCAAAATCCTCCTGGGATTAGGAAACAGTGAGGAGCTGGAAAACCAGATGCATTTCAAAATAAATTCAATGTTTCAAAAGCAATGATGTGAAAGGCACATGAGCCACAGTAATAAAATGTGATATGAGCTGTTACCGTAAACAGGGAGGAATAATTGACAGGGAACTAAAACAGATCTGCACAGCATGCATAGCCCAGGGCTCTGCAAACCTATGACTGAATGAGAGGAAGAAAAGTGGTGTGGGAAGTCAGAGAGAGACTGACAAATCACAGCCAAAAGATAAATAAACCACACAACAGCCCGTGATCCCTGAGACTGAAAATTCAGCTGGAATGTGTCTTGTGGTAGATCAGCAGAAAGAATAGTAGGCATGTTGAAATAACAGATTCAGTCTTACCCCAAACTAGAAGTATTGGTGTTTTTATATATTAAAATAATATAATGAAAACCAAATGTCTTTGGGGGTGAAGATGAGAGACGGTGTTTACGAATTGGTTGGCCAGTTTGTTTTATCCTTTGGGAATGTTTGCTATCAAAAACCTGCAGCTTAGGAGAAAGTGGCCAGTTTGGATGTGGAGGGGAGAAAAGCCATGGCTGGGATCTGAGACACAGCACCACAAACAAAAGCTCTTTGGAAAACAGTCTGGTGGTGGAGTAGCCAAAGATACAGGATAAACAGCACAGAGTGCAGAAAGCTGAAACTGAGCAAAGGCTTTCCAGAATATCTGGCAGGTTATCACATTCTTCTGACACACACTATAGATACATGAAAGTATGTACACCGACACAAATCTATACAGGCTATGCATGTTTGTATATGTTTATGGACTTCAAATCCACCTGAGAATAACTATGGGTGTGTTTGTTCCAAAAGAGAAGGATGCTGCCATTTCACAGTTCAACAGAGTGGTGCTGCACAGTCTCTTTCATGGAAACCATATCCCAGAAATGCTTGGTGAGTTACATAATACAGGCAGTCTTTAAATAATAAATAGTAGTGTACAAATAAAGGATATTGAGAGACTTCAGGAAAGGAACACCAGTGATGCTTTCAGCTGATATTAGAAAAAGATGGAGGGGCAGATGGGCACTTGTGATTGACCATTGGACAAGAAGGGATCATTGCTTTGTACCTCACAGCATGTGGGGAGCTAGCTACAACAAGGGGCACCACAGTCATGCTTCCTGGGGTGCCTACAGATGGTTAGCAACATTCCCTGCTCACAGGCAGCAAAAATCTAGGGGGGGTTTACCACTGCCACCTCTACAGCCACAGACAAATGCACACAGATGGGTGGAGAGGTATCACTTACTCCCATTCCATTCATATTTGTGATGTTTTCTCCCCCTTTTGCTCTTACAATGCCCATTCCTGCAATTTCTCAAGGAATCTCCACAGAGGGGTCTTGTAACCATTTCCCTGCACCTTGCCAGCACAGTTTACACCTTAATTGGGATGTAAATTTTCAGTGCTACTTCTGAATAACTAAAATGTTTTTTCCACACATGTGAAGTGTGTCAGCCTTTGATCATCAGTAACTATGCCCTACCTAAAATATAATTTGCTATGACAATGTAAAAATTTTCTTATATTAGGAAATACAGGCAGATAAAGAACAAGAAGGACTTCCTGCCTCACTAAACCTCGGGATTTGACACTTTTCTTGGTTCTCCAAAGAGCTCAATGAGAGGCAAGAGTATCACCTCAGTGTGTTTAGAGCTCTGTAGATTCAATCTTGTGTGTTTTGACAAATGTTTTGGTTTGTTTTCCTGAGATCTTTAGGACAGGTAGGTAGATCTCTCCTACATGCTGTGTTTTTCTCACTCCAAATAACTTTGTGGACATTGTAGAGGAACCTACACTCATGGTATATCTAAGCCAGTCTGCTTGACATTGTGGGAAACTGCTCTGTGAGTCTGTTCAGAGCCCTGTCATAGATAAAAAAAGGTTCCATAGACTTCTTCAGGCTTTGGAACAGATTCTGAAGAATATGCTCAACACTGATTTTACTTTAAGCTATCACTTCTATATGCTGAGATTCATCATTTTCAGAGAGGGAAAGCTATACAAGAAAAGTACTCATGGCATTTATATTTTCTTCCAATGACATGAAGATGTTGTGTAGCTCATATATGCATTTTTTGTCGAGGTACCTGTTTAAAGAAGGAGGAAAAAAAAATAAGCAAAATTGTCCTTCCCATGTCATTATCAGCCATGGTGTGATTAGCAACAGAAGTGCCATTACATGAACAACAGATGTAAGAGTCTGGCACCCTCAGAAAGTCAGCTGACTGCCTGTGATGGCTTGAAGGGAAAGAAAGCTTTCCCTGTTAAGCAACTTCTTAGTGAATAAAAGATGTGTCAATATCCATGTCCATCATTCTCCTGCATATTGCACTGTGAGCACCTGGAGGGGTCTCAGACTCAGCATTTTAGTTTGGATTACCTGAGTGCTTTTGATGAGGTTTTCCTGTTTGTGACCCATCTTCTGCTTTGGCTTGCAGAGTGGAGCAGCCTTAAAGCTGCTAATGGTGACCTAGTCCACAGGTCCAAACCAGAGCTGGTCTGAACCAGCCCTCCACCCCAAATAGTTTTCCTGCACAGGTCTGCTCTGATGCACCTTGATGTCTTGCTTATGAAAACGTGCCTGACATACCATTACCAGAGCTACTCCAAGTCAGCCCTTTGTTTGTCTTTTTGTTTTAAAAGCAGAGATCCATTTATCCACTGAGCAGCAACCATGAGGTGCTGGCTACACTGATTTTTAAATTGTCTTTTTTTAATAAGAAGGACACATGCAACTGTCAAGTAGACTTCTCTTATTTCCAGTGATCTGTAAAGATAAATCTAATCAGATAAATTAAAAAATCTCATTTTTATAAGAGGTTTCCTTGATTGTTTTTAAGAAAATAGGTTTCAGCATTTTCTGGCATCTGGGAAATCCAGGTATGTACTCACAGTTTGAAGGGGCTGGCATACTGCAGGCTGGCACATTATCAGCATGACACCAGGCATGCAGTACCAGCTGCACAGGTGCCCAGTCTGCCTACAGGGGGATCAGACAGCTTTGCAAACAAATCTTTGGCACATGCAGGGGAGCAGTGCCCAGTATGTAATACCCCTATCTCTGGCAACAACCCTGGGTCATGCTGTTTAACCAACAGTCACCCTACTGGCCTTTTGTGGTCTCCCCTGTCTTTCAATATGTTCTACAAATACTGTCAGTGTTTCAGGAAGCTCCTCAGACAATTATTTCAATATTCTTGGTCACAGTTTTCTGGTGCTACTTCTGTATGTTGCTGTGATGGCTGCTTACAACCTCCATTGCTACTGATGAGATAGAAAGTATTTCTTCCTTCCTGTGAAATAAGCACATCTTTCGAAATACACAACATTCTAAATACAGAAATATTCAATGAATATTTCTTCTTTTTCTGTTATCACAATTGGCGATTCTGCCACCTTTAACATTGGAGCTACAGGAGCTAACAAAGGGAAGAGACATTACTGAACTTGATGAGTGGCATTTTTGTCAGAGAGAAAATGGATGTGAAATGCCGACAAAAAAGTTTAAGTATTAAATCACAAGGAGGTTATAACCAAGCAAAATATCAGGTTCTAAAATGCTTTCCACACTCTCCTCCATCCCTTGGGATCTGGGGACAAAAAGTACTTTTATACTACTATTTCCATGGAGAAGATTGTTTGATATGGCAATACAGATAGTATAAGGATTCAATGGTCTAAGAGGTCCCTATGAATCCTACCTTCCTGTATGATTGCAAGGATTTTGTTAGGTCTTAGTATACTTAAATAATGCCTTCTTGCCCTTAATCTTTAAACCCAGGATTTTTCCATTAATGTTTTATCTTCTTCCATCAGCTGTCTCTTTTCTAGCTGCTTACTTGTTTGCACAGCCACCAGACTTTCTGTTACTCTCATTTGTTACATATAATAAAGTTTGTAATAATCATTGTCACTTGTCACTTTCACTTCTTGGCATTACTAAGGTGGATTTGAGACCAGAAAGCCTCTCACAGAATGACAGGTTGTGGGTTTGGGAAGAATCAAATAGGTTTTTTCAAACACAATGTTTTTATTTCTATGCTAAATCTTTTCCTTGCAACAATTATTTGACTGTAGCTGACCTCTAGAAATTGTCCTTGGAAAGAATCAAATAGACTCCTTCAGGCTGAGAAGTGGTCTGTCTGCACCCAGAGGAGTTTGTCAGGTGCTTCCACAGAGGGAATCAGCTCTCTGGTTTCTTATTTTTACCCATCCTGAAAGAAAATATATCCATTATTCCCTGCAAGTACAAGATTGTTTCCATAGTGCTGGCTCCAAACCTGTAGGGTCCAGCTCCTTTGCTGGGACTTTGGTGTTCAGCCAAGCCCCAGCTACCAGGGTGGGCTGCCAGGTCTGGCAGTCCTGAGGAGCTGGGAACCCAACAGCCACTTCCAAGCCTGGAAGTGCCAGTGGAGAGCAGGGAAGTGAGGCAGGGTACGCAGATGGGTCATTTCTCACTGTGGGACAGTACCCAGGGATGTCAGCAATTCTGTGCAGAGCAGCACAGGACTGCCTGGGGGTTGATACGTGGCTTGCAGGGCAAGGAAACCTGGACACCCTGGTGAAGAGCAGACAGGCTATAATTGAAACCCTTTCAGTTTATACCCTGCTGGCAGCTTAGCTTCAGGAGTGCCAAAAAAAAAAATCCCCTGTGCACCGAAAAAACCCAACAGCTCTGGGCAGGCAGAGGCATTTTTCATACATGACCTATGGTGAACTGCCTCTTTATGTTCAAACTTCAACTCTTCATTAGCAGTGGGGTCGTTGGCTGCTCCTCCCTCCAAAAAACCACGGAGGCAGCACGAAGTGCTGAAGTGAAAGAGTAAGCACTTTTCAATTAGCCATGAACTTTATGAGACGTGAGACTGCGACAGCAGTGCAGAAGATGCCGGGTGACCCTGGGCAGGGCTGCAGCAGGCAGTGCAGCCCAAGGGCAGCGACAGGCACGGGGGGACTCAGCTTCTCCACTTGTTCCTTAAGCCTGCTGCTCATTTACAGCCATAAATGTCACGTTTGGCTGCAATGGCATAACTAACAGGTGACATTTTAACAATATTGTCAGCACCATGCAGGATGTCTTTCAACATTGATGAGTTATGTGAGGCCAATGCGAGTTTTGTGGGGTTTGTCAGTTCTCCGCTCTCAAGGCAATTGTCTATTTTCTCCTGAAAACAAATGTTAAGTTAAAAAACACTCATATGCATTGCAAATAGCTTCTCAGGAGGATTTCTGATGTTATAAAATGGCAGAGCTATAATTCTGAGTGAGTGAATACTGGAGGATGAGAGATGGCTATGAAGAGAAGCATCTCCCATGTATATGTCATGAGAAATGGGATGGAAATTACACATGACAATTCAGTCTTCTGGACATGGCAACTTGGCTTTAACAACAGGTTTTGGTGTAAAAACATATTCTATACGTTGGTATCTGCCTCTCAAAGTCTTGGGCCTTTTACATACCTGGAACAATCCATTAGAGTAAAATGGACTATGTATACATATAAGCATAATATAGCAAAATCTTCCCTTGATGCCAACCCTTTGATTATTTCTAAATGACACAATAATTAAACTGAGTGATTCATCACAGAAATATAAGGGGAGTCACATCCTGATTAAAAGAGGGGGAAAACTCCATCAACACACAAACATAAATAATAAAAGTACTGAAAGTCTGCACTTTGATCCAAATCACCTTGAGAATTTCAAGTTATTTAACAATATTTTACAAACTGTTTCAACCACACAAAGACTTAACCCTGCTGCCAGCCAGCAGCAGCAGCACAGCAGCATGGTGGCAGAGAGGGAGCACTCCACTATCCCTCATTTTCCTTTGGTACTTCTTTCTGCCTCCAAACCAACTTGCTCAGCTGATGTTCCTTAAAACGCCCTGCATTCCCTCCATTACCCCCTCCCTGCCACCCACACTCAGCACCAGAGAAGGTATCTGCTGAACTCTCATCATTGCTGAGAAAAAGACCAGCCTGGAGAAAAAGGATCCCAAATGGCTCCCAGTGGCCTGTATGCATCTGTCCCCATGTCCTTCTCTTCTACCTGCAAGACAGGTGGAACACCAGGGGTTGTGCACCTGTAGTCCTGCAGCTCTTATGTGATGTGAGTTCCACAGCAGCTCTACCTTGACAACTCTTCCTGCACTGAGTGTGCAGCTGCAGGGTCCCAGACCTGCTTCTGTCACCACAGGAGCTGCTGCTGCCTTGGTCACCCTGCAGAATGAGAGTGGGCTGAACTCCCACACTGGCAGGACTGCTCGAATCAGGATGCATCCAAATTGCATGTCCAGCTGCCTCCTTTGCTGGGATCTGCATTTTAAAGGATATTTAGAGCTTGGACCTGTGACAGTTTGGACTCATGGCTGGTCTGACACTTACACCTATTTTTATTTTTAATTATCTGCTGAAACCAATTTTTTTTTCTTAAAGCATTCCTGCCACACTGCAAAATCCCCAGTCAGTCTGGTTATGGGCATGTATTGCCAGCAGAAGAGCTGGAAACTTCTTGAGGCCAAGGTCTTATTGCTAATATTAAATTTGGGACTCCCAATAGCAGAATCAGTTTGCTTCACCCAACCTAACAATGTACCTGGAGTATCCTCTCCATTCTGGGGTTCCCCAGTGAGGAAACATGTTAACACAGAGTTCAGCAGCAGGTCTCCAAGATGGTTGGGGAAGGGCAACATACAGGGAGAAGCTGGGTGAACTGGGTGTGTTCAGATGTAAGAGAAGGAATGGGGAGATCTTAATGTTGTCTGCAATGGGAAGATGCAGAGAAGATGGAGCCAGATTTGTCTTGGAGATGCACTGTAGCAGAGACAACAGGTGTGAAGTGGGATGCAAGGAATTTGAATGTGGTATGGGAAAAGCTCCTTTATCCTTATAAGGATCATCAAAGATTGAAATAGAGTCCAGAAAAATTAGGAAATCTCTTTTCTTGGAGCTATTCATGACTCTGCTGGACAAAGCCATAAATAACCTGCTTTAACTGGGCCCGCTCTAGTGGGGCCTTTGGCTGGATGGCCTCTGGAGCACCTTCCTCACTTCAATTAGTTTGGGATTTGGTGAGCATCATTTATTGAGCTATGCTTTTCCTCTAAAATGAAAAAAAAAAACCCCTCTTTGATGAGGAGATAATATTCTTGTTATAAACCCTGTCCCCTAGGATCTCTCAGAACTGGACAACTAAAGTACTAAATGCATGCACCACCACTCAGAGCTGGTATCACATTGCCAGCACTTCACAGTTAAATCTTTTTTGCTTGCTAAGGAGGAAAAGTAATTTTGGAAATAGTTTAATATCAGTCTCACACCAGAGGTGTTTCTTACTGCTTTTCTTCTATAAACCATCAGTAGCATTAATTAAAATTTTCATTTCTTTTCCAGTTCCTTTTCTACTGTGAAGACTGTATCTTTAATAAGTAGCTGCCATCTCAGCAGTGGGTTCTTTCAGAACCAGGGCTGGAATTTGTAGGAGGAGATACACATGTAGGCTCTTGAGGAGAGGGTCATGGTGGTGTCAGAATTACAAAGGCTCTGTAATCAGCAGAGAATAGCAGACCTTGTTGTAAGTCATGATCCATAGTCCCAGGAGCACTCCAGCACTCAAAGCTACCTCTCGAAGGATCTGCCCAGCTCCTAGGAAGGCAAGACTGGAAAGGACAGAGCCATAATGTATTTAGTCTCTCCTCCTAGAGGGACTGTTCCCTATCTCTCCCTGTCTAATTCTAGGACTGAGCAGTGCTACTGGATTCCCAGATCTGAGTCCTCCCAACTCCATCACTGCTCTTCAGCAAGGAAGAGGGGTGACCTCAGCACATACTATTTCCCCAAACTGCTCTGAGTTTGGAGACTAAAAATGGACAATCAGGGAAACAGGACACTGAGGTGACAGTACTCTTGTGGAGTGTGTCACCCTACAGTGTTAATATATTCCTTTGATGTTGTAACTTGGAGCACAGCAGCACATATTCCAAGATTTGGGCATATTAAGCTATTACAGGGTCCTGCTGTACACCTTGCTCCTCTCTAACTAATTGCCAGATTTCTGGGCCCCTTTACTACTCTGAATATTAATCAGTCTTCAGGAGCAGCACGAGGCTCAGCAGTGATTCTTCCAGAGCATCATCTCTCCAGTGGAAGTGCTGAACTTCTCTTCCCACCTTTGCTTCCAATCTCATCCTTCATTCATTTTGTGAGCATTTGATGTGGAAGACAGTTGGAGAAAGTGTGGGATAACAGCAGGACTTTCTTTCTTTGTATACCTGGTGTGGGCATTTCAGGGAACGTATCGTGGGAAAGTGCAGCTCTCTGCCGAAGAACTTTCACTCACACTGTCTGCAATGGGTCCCAAGAGATCATTAATTCTATTTATTCCAGTTTCCACTATCTGATGAGCATGGAAATCACATCCTGTACAGAAATTGGACACACTTGTTTCCTGATGCTGCTCTGGTACCCGGGCTGTGAATCTGTGCTATACTGCCAAGAGCATGATCACAGGCTCACTTCTGCTCCCTACTCCAACTCCAGACTTTGCAGGCCAAAAATGGCGCAAACAGAGATGCTCTGACTGCCTTCCGAGGCTGCCTATTCGTCAAGCAATGAGGAGAAGAAATTAAAATATGCATATTGCTATGCAGAATAAGTGAACCCCTTTGGCCAGGAAGTATTAGAAGCCCCATGCAGTTTATCACCAAATCCCAGTAAAATTACTTAGACTCAAGATGACACACAGATTCCAGCACTATCAAGTCACAGGCATGAAGCTGGAACACTGGGCCCAACAGTTCTGTATAAGGTCTAAAATCAGGTAAGCCTTGAGTTAATTGTACATAAATATGTGAGATAGGAAAACCTCACCTAAGGGCACTATATTCCACACCTGTCCTCTTGTGCAGAGGAGAACCTCTTAGAAACAAGTTACATATTTCCTTCTAGTACAAGTACTTCAACAGTCTCTCTAAATAAACATGTATTCATGCAAACACAGGTACATGTATTACATTCTCACCTTGAGACTGTTTTTCCAGGGATTTGTCATTCACACAGCACTAGAGAATAGTGCTGTGAGCTCAAACAATATGAGCTATGATATTTTCAATTTGGCCTACTCAAAGATAACCTCTTTGTCTAGGATACACAGAAGGAGTGTCTTGGTTTGAAAGACAGGTGTCTGCTAGGAAAGGCAGGAGCGTCTCTTTGAAATGGAGAATGTAAACCTCCCTGCCACTAAATTATTATAATTTTGAAATTAAGGGGCTCTCAGGGAAGATAAGGGAAATAAGAATAACAGTACTTTACTAGGAAAACTACAATAGAAATACAATAATACAAAGAACAAACCCAAAACACTGTCAGAATCAGAATACAACCTGACACCCCATCAGTCAGGGTGTTGTTAGCAGTCCGATTAAATGGTGGCTGCACTGGAGTGACAAAAATGGTTCAGTTG
This sequence comes from Cinclus cinclus, assembly GCF_963662255.1. Classification (NCBI taxonomy): domain Eukaryota; kingdom Metazoa; phylum Chordata; class Aves; order Passeriformes; family Cinclidae; genus Cinclus; species Cinclus cinclus. The sequence goes on along the minus strand of NC_085047.1, from coordinate 28,279,609 downwards.
AAACAGTGGTCCTGTAGAAAGGTGCAGTTTTCCTCCAAAGGCCCAGTGATGATGTGGAAAGGTCCAGTTTTACTCTGGAATCCAGTGGGAAAAAGGCTGCTTTGGTGTTTCAAATCTCAGTTTTTATCTAGGTAGGAAATGTTTGGCTCCTACTCCTGGGTGGAGCACCTCACAATGGGATGATGGAATTTCATCAGTCATACAGTGGGACTCAATGGCCCATTAACAGAAGATATCTTCCTGGAGGAAGGATGGGTTGTGGGAAAGATAAAGAACACTGCCCCACCTGCTTTCAGCAGATGGTGATAGCATACATACTTTTGGTCACATCCTGTATTGCAACCTAAGACATTATCTACCCCTTATTCTATTACCAACTGCACGAGATATGGTATTTTCAATTTGGCCTAATCAAAGATAACCTCTTTGTGTAGGATATACAGAGTTAGTCATTAAGCTTTCAAGGTTGTGGTGCTGGCTGCCAATATCTAGGATTTCCCAGTAGGGACTTCTGTGTGGCACATTCTCTACACAGTTTACTTACAAGAAAAACAGAAGCTGTGGCAGACCAGGACATCCTGCAGGCCAAATGGGGCAGACCAATGGATTTAATCTTACAGCACCAGAAATCAGATTGTATTTTTAGTTTGTCTGATGTTGCAGTTCCTTACAACATGGAATCTGAAGGGATTTGTCAGACTTGTGTCATCCTTTCTAACCATCCTTCAGGTTGAACAGGCTCAGAGGCATCTCACCTAGCTTTGCTGCTGTTTTTGCTCCTGCTTGTTTCATTGCAAGACTACTTGTTAATCTTCAAATTATGTTTGGCATCTCACTATAAATAATCTGGGCTATAAACATCTCAGCTCTCAAAGTCTGAGTGCATTTGCCTACCATTCTGATTTGCATCTCTTGCTTACTCGGCCTGTTCAGCAGGTGTCAGTAGCCTGTCAGCAGCCAGTCCTTGGTGATGACTATGTTTGAACCTGGAATCTGACTTAGACACAGGTTTGGGTTTAACCAGCTGGAGCTGCCTGGCAGGTGGACATCCAAATCCAAATGAGAAAAAGTTACTCCAGAAGGTCTGGCAAGGAACCAGGGAAGTGGTTGCCATGAGCACACAGTTATTGAGAAGCCACAGGGAACCAGGGCTCAGTCTCAGAGCAGATGAAGTCATTCGATGAACCAGGTACATCCTTGCTCCTTATCTGATTCTGGATTTCAGAATGACTGTGTCCAACAAAGCATTTCCTATCACTGTGAGTCAGAATAGCCAAATCCAGGCAGGCAAGGACCAGTATTCACATGGGAGATCTTTACAAGGCCATGTCATCCTGATGTTAACAAAATGGTTTGGATCATCTTGTTCCAACGCACCCTGCCATGGGCAGGGACATCTTCCACTAGACCAGGCTGCTCCAAGCCCCATCCAACCTGGTCTTGAACACTTCCAGAGATGGGGCATCCACAGCTTCTCTGGACAACCAGTGCCAGTGCCTCACCACCCTGACAGTGAAGAATCTCTTCCTAATATCTAATCCAAGCCTGACCTCTTTCAGCTGCAGAGACAGGCAGCCTGCAGAAGGCTCAACACTGTTCAGCAATAAGTATCTGATCCAGCCATTATTTTGGGGCAAACATTCTCAAGAGCATACCAGCTTACGTAATTATTTTATAGAATTTAAATGAAAACAGTAATTAATCAGCAATATGTAAGGAAGTGACTCTCCATCTGACAGACATTCTCCCCATACTAAGAGACACAGAAGCAATTATCTGCATGCCTTTTCCTATGGAAGTGGATTCATGTTATGCCTCTGTCTCGGAAAACATTCAAATGTGATTTGGGATTAATTAAACCTCAAGACACCTGGAGGGCAAGTCAGAAGCATGTACATTTTCTGCACCAGACATTTTATAGTGTGGGAAAAGGAATATTTTACCAGCAAGACCTTTTAGTCTTGATGAGGGAGAGGAACAGAAAACCAGCTTGGGAATTTCAGGGCAGAGAGGTGGGCGAACCCAAACCATGAAAACGTAAGTGCACATAATTGCAGCTACCACCTGATGCAGCTGATCATCTCTTGTGTCCAGCAGCAGTTGAAGGGCTGAGAGGTTCCACAGGTGCTGCACAATGTACAGGTGACAGTTTCAGGTTGCCTATTATTAACAGAAGACCCCTTTTGGTGACAAATCTGGTGATGGCAGCAATTAAGAGTCTCAGGTCCTGTGAAGAGTCTCAAGGTTTCTCCACCCTCCTCCCTTGTCTTGTTCCCACCATTTGGGCAAGGAAAGATGTACATGGTCCTGCACTTCCATGTTGGAGGCACCCGCTGCTGATCTCTCCATCATACATGAGTTCACTTGTCAGAGTTATCAAAGTCTCTGGGAATAAATTCACCTCAGAGCAAAGCCCCAGTGTCCCTTGACTCCAGCTCAACACTTGAGCTTTCCCACTATATCAGCTAGCAGATCTCCAGTAAAACATCACTTTCATGCAGTTTCCTAATTGCTAGAGACTGTTGCCTAAAGGATTAGAAACTGGTGAAAGTTTTAGTGGAATGCTAAGAAGTTAAGAGGAAGAAAAGAGCCAACATTTTCCCCAAGGAAAAGGTCGAGAAAAGATGAGATAGCAAGCATGTCACTGTGCCCCAGCCAGAGCAGAGGAGCTGTCCATCTCCCTGCTACAGCCCTGCCTAGGAAAGCAGGCATCCCAGCAAGCCCTGATGGAAAAACTATACCATAATCCATGTTACCATGCACTTGCCTGGGGGAAAGAGCTCAGTGACACAGAGGCATTGGGGCTCGGTTAATGTGCTGTGCGTTCCTACCCAGCAGAGTTTGTTTGTGTGCCCAAGCCTTCACTGCTTTTAAATTAAGTTCCAGAGCCATTTCACTACCCACATAAGCTGCGGGACTCCTGCTGCTGCCCCTGCTTTCTGTGTTAGGGGACCTGAAGAAACACTTCTGACACCCATCTCTCTGCTCCCTATCCCTTTTCCACACCCAACTCTCACTTGCTGGAGACAGGATGGGTCTGCTAAGTTATGGGGCTGCCTGACAGCTACAATGAGGGAGTACATTATATTTTAGAGCTCTGTCCAACAATTGCCTAATTAATTCCCATCCCCCACTCCTACAACCAGTACAGACAGGGGGCATCTCAATTTTCTTATTCTCCCAATGATGGGAAGCCACAGCACAGTGAACTTCCACAATTCACTCCTGGGCATCACAAGAAGGCACATGGTAAGAGGAAGCTAATGCTGAGTGTCCTCCTTCCCCTGTAAAGTAAAATACAGGGATAAAAAAGGCATCTCATGAGTAGGACATATCCTCACCAGCATCCCTCTCCAGCACACTGTGCTCAGAGGACAATTAAATTACACTGCTGTTTCCCTTTCATCATGATCTGATTTACAGGGGAATTAATAGGGGCAGGGGAAGAGGCCTGCATGAAGCCAAAGCCAGGGCAACTGGCAGCTGTGAGCCTTCTTGAAAAACAGGAAGCATGCCAGGATGTCTTTATTAGAGAGGAAAAGAGGGAGAGAGAAAAGGGCTGCTGCAGGAATGAAAGGCAGATACAGACATCAGCCTTGTTTACAGCAGGGATTTTGCACTGGTGCAGCTAAACCCTCCAGTTCAAAATCTACTCACAGGCATCTGCCACCAGCACAGCTGGAAAAAAAAAAATCACACCTCAGACTACTTGGCAGCTGCATGAAGAAAGTCTGCCATACAAGAAGGGCTTTTGTCTCACTTGATCATGTGGCTCCAGAGGTCATACTGCACCTTTGACTAGTGATTTCCCGTATTTCCCTGAGGAACTGCTCCTCCCCTGAGCTCACAGGTTCGATTCCCCCATGCAGCAGCCTGCAGCAACCCTGTCTGCTCCTGACAGTGCTACCTTGATGGTGACCAAGCCTGTCACCCAAGTGGGACAGCAGGTGTCATGGAGACATACTTACTTGAATACATAATAAAATTCCAGCTCCTCACAAGTTGTTTGTCCAGGCTGTGAGTGTACTGCTCTGCAGATGGAGACATGGGAGCTGGTTCTTGCAGTGCCATTTCACATCCAGGCTGGTTATGGCTTGGATGCCCTACACTGCAAGCTCAGCCATCACTGCTGTTGCTGGCTGTGTTCCAGAAGCACTTTGGCAGCTTTGGGACAGCACAGAGCCACAGCAAGTAAATCACAGGGCCAGTGAGCTCTGTACAGGCTGCACATAAGGGTGCTTTTGAAACAATTCTCTGTGTAAAGTCAGATAAACTCCAAAAGCATGTGGTTTTATGGCGCTCCTGCTACTCCAGAGCAACCCATGTACCTCTGTGCTATACTGCTTCATGCCTGGGAGAAGTGCTGTGCTGTGGCACTGGGACAGGCCTCTGCTAACTGGGAACTGGGATGTATAGAAACTGCTGGAAACAAGAGGAACAGGGAAGAATGTTTCCAGGTCCATGTTCCCACTCTCCAGAACCCCTGCAGCACCTTTGCTCTTTGTTCTCTCTTATGTTCTATGTTATTGAGAATTTTTTTCTGCTCACCCTAATAGCTGAGCCCTTGGATGAACTTGCAGTGTCCAGACAGTGGAAAGGGAGAGGAGACATAGTGCCCCTGGGAAGCCATATCTCAGGTAATCATATTGACTGCATCCTGAAATTTACATCTCCACTGCCTCTGGCGCTGGAAAGATACGGTGATATTTTTTGCATCTAATCCTTTTTGGAGGTTGACTTATGATAAAACTTTTGAGATGTTAAGCTGGCAGCTCATGTTAACTCCCCTTTGTGTGAGGGATAGTCTCTCCAGATGACAGAACACATAACAGAGGAGGAACATCATTGTAATTTCTCTCCAGAGCTGGAGAAAAGCAACTCAGGTCATTGGCGAGTTTCTGAAGAAGCTTCCTGTGTATGAACTTCTCCTTGACATCAGGGGAATGGAGGTGATGGAGCAAAAGAAATGGATCAAAAACACTTCTGGAGTTTGGAGATTCCTTGGCAGGAAGAAAATGGCTCCAGACGTCATAGCGGGTAGATCATAGTTGTACAAAGGTGTAACTGCCTCTCAGGAGCACAAATAGAGGAAATGTCAATTCTTAATTTCAAAAATAATATTAGAAAAGGAGGGAAATAAGTAGAGAGCTAAAAGTTACTGCATTCAAAAGAAGCCAAGGATCTAAAATTGCCTAGTGAGTTCAGTGGTGGGACTGTGAGTGTGCTACATGCTGGTGAGGAGATGACAAAGCCTATCTGTACCTGATGAATGAACTAGCTGTTAATTCTTAACTTCCACGCCAATCTCCTCCCACCCTGTTTTCACCTGGGGCTGCCTCTCAGGGATGCACGGTTCTGATGCAGCTTTGTCAGTGGGACCAGTGCAGTGGGCTGAGTTATCTCAGGGGTCTGAGGACAGATGCTTGTTTAAAGGGGGGGGCTTATTATGCAAATAATACCCTGCTGCTTTGTTTTAATTACTGTTGCTTGAATTATGACATTAGCTCTGAGTGGCAGGGCCACTGCTGTGCTGTCACTGTCATTATCATCCATGTCCCACAACAGCCACCCAGCACACCTCCTTGCAGATCTGGCCTTGACCCTGATCTTGACAGGCTCATCTACCTGCCCTTTTTCCACTGTCAAAACAGTGACAGCATCGAGTTTTGTCTAAAATGTAAAGGGGAATTTCTACTGTCAGTAAAGCTCAAGCAACCCCTGATGACAATTCGGCACCTGAATGGTGTGTGTTGGTGAAGCATCACTTCTGCTGAGGTTTTACTCAGGTAGTGGTGGCATGAGGACTCTGGGAAACAGTTGTCCCAGTGAGCAACCCTCTGAAAGCAAGGGGAAGTGTGCTAGGAAAGGGAGGGGGAACTAGAGAAACCAATGTCACTGACTTCAAAGATGAAGGATTCTCTTTATACTCTGAAAGTGATTGAATAAAATGACTGGCATCATCACTGAGCTCAACAGGATTTTTCTGCTTGTGTTGGATTATTTTAGATGACAGTTTGATAAGCCTGATTGATGTTGATTTGTCTCTAAGAAGTGTATTACTTTAATTTAGCCTTATATTCAAAAATACTTTGAATTATGATACCATTTATTAAAGTTGATTTGCTTTATCCCAACAGATGTGTTAGCTTTGCCCAGCACTAGAAGCTTAATTTTTGGAGCGGAGTTTATAGTGCTGGTTCCAGCTGTGGGCAGAGCTGCCCTCTTGATGAGCACTTGCTCACAAACCACCTGGTCATGCAGGGACTCCAATCATCCCATCCACTTAGTAAAGGAGACAGCAATAACCCCTCATACCTTACTGAGGGACAGTTCCCTGAAGGACAGTACACACTGCTCTATTTCATACTCTGGATAAACCCCTGGAGTTATGAAAAGCACTGCTTTTCCTAATATTATTAAGGCAAAGGAGTTCCTAGGAGAGGAAGGAGAAGGAAAGATTACTGAATCCTTGCTGAAAGCAAGGTGAGACCTTATGGCCTGGGAATGCAGCCAGCATTAAAACCCACTGGACTAAGGTATATCATTAACAATGCATTGTTCCACCTCCACTTGCCAGTTGTGAACAGTGCTTGTACTCACTGAAACCTTCCTGGTGAGCTCCCATCTGCACTCAGCCTTCCATCGTAACAGAAATCACCCCTCATCTTCAGCCATACATCCTGGAGTCTTCCTTCTGACAGAAGTGCACCTGGAGACCCAAACAAGCATTTTGAGGACACCCATGCAAGGTTTTGTGCAAGTCATATCAATAAAAGATCAAGGCATCCCTTGGGATGCTGCTGTAGTCTTTGGCTGCAGAAGAGCTTTGGCTCTTTGCTCACATGCTCTATAATCTGGAAATGGTCAAGCACTGCAGCAGGTGAAATAAAAGACAGACTGACCTCCTCAGGCAGAAAGCAATTTGAGAAGGAGCACCTCCTTTAGTCCACCTGGGAATTGCTGAAGGAAATAGTCAGGAAATTTCAAGATTGTCCCTGGCAACAACAAAAGCCCAGGTTATTAAATCCCATGGCTGTATAGGGTCAACCATAGCCCCAGCTCCTTTGGTCCTCCTCTCATAGCTCAAGTGCATTGAGAGCACTCCCTCATAACCATCAGCTTCTCAATCCTGCCAGGTGAGGGAAATGTTTCCAAGATTTCATTTAGTACCTGTATTTAATCCATTAGTTCTCCCTGCAGACCTCCTGAAGACTGGGCTGTGATTAAGGAGAAGGTAAGTGCCCTGTTTATTGCTCTCCTGATACTTCTTCACTTTCCTCTACACTTTCATGGTTTTCATCCTACAGTCATGCAGTGCCTTGGAAATGTGCATGGGAGCCCCCTGCTCTGTCCCCTTGGGAGGAGTTGGAGAGGCCACCCACACTCCAGCAATACAGCTCCCGCTCTCCTATGAGGTCCTCTGAGATTCTGTGATTTTATGGAGTTACAGCCCTTGGTGTGAGAAAAAGTTATTAGCAAAATGGACTGAGAGTCATTTGCAAACACTTTTTCTCCTTGATTCCTTGCCATTAAGCTGCAGGCTTGAGTATAATTTGTTTGTTGTCTCAATTTAAAGGGAAAATTAATTATTTTTCATATTTTTCCTTTTCAAAATACAAGGGGAGGGCAGCAGGAAGTGGCCAGGCATGGAAGGAAGGAAAGTAACCATCTCCAGCAGACCACATTCGACGTAGAGTTCTTTCTGGTAATATGCTCCATGAATCCTGCCGCATGGCCATGACTCCTGTAAAAACCAGAGAAGACAAGCATGAGTATTGAATCACAACAGCTCTCTCTGTACTTCTGCAGCTGTCCCTGCTACAGCACAGGCTGCATTGGTCTCACTGAACACTTGGCTTCTTCTATAGTGCTAAAAAGTGCTGGATTTCCTGTGCAGATCAATCCATTGGCAGCTGCAAGGTCAGAATGGTTCCCATTTCTGCTTCACAGTTACAATCCCCAGGTGCCAAAGGGTCTTGCATATGGGACAGAGAAAGGTTTTGGTTTACTGACTCTTTCTACTCAACAAACATAAATAATCCCTCAGTAATGCAGAGGTTCTTTCCCTCCCAACATGGACTTCGAGTCTCGATGCTCTTTTTATTACCGAGTTAGGCATAAAACAGATTTTATGTTCACCGCACACTTGGAGTGCCCTACACACTTTCTGCAAACAGGGAGCTGTTCATCTCCTGTTCACTGGCTTTGACCACCAGAATAAATGCACTGCTGACCACAACATTCATCTGACTTGTCTTCTGTGTTTTTAATGGCTTGACCCATACCTTTCCTGGGACAGATACCATTAGCATGTGAATTAGCAATGCCTCAAGGAGGTCTTTCGTTTCTGGTAGCACCTGCATGCACCAAAAAGGTCCTTGAGCCTGCTGCATGAGAATCAAAAATTGCAAAGAATTAAAGAAAAACAAACCCAACACTGGAAGAGCTGAAAATGTGGCATTTTGACATATGTTCAGCTGTCAGAACCCATGTCTGGTGTCTGTGGACATCAGCACTTTTATTCCACATTTCAGACAGCTGCAATGATGTGACTGTCTAGTTAACAAAAACTCCAGTTATCATTTGCTGCTCTTGGCAGTAGCTTCTACCTAAACAGAAGTCCTTATCTGTTAACATTCCCAAAGGGGGACATGTCTGAGGAGGCCTGGGCAGCCCCCTACAGGCCTTTATGTTTGTTTCTCCTACACAGACATAAGAGCACAAATTCTGGTGAAATATTTGAGGAAAAATATACTTTTAAATGTCATGATTTAGCTCAGTTTCACAACTAATTGCTGTGAGATATTATTGCATCAAACCTTTCAGCATGGGGGAAGCAACAGTAAGATCGTTCAAATGGACCGGCAGGCTCCAAACTCCTGCTAAAGTTGGTTGCTAACTTGGGACCTTCCTGATGCCTTTATATAACTTATAAGAGGTTAGAACACTTGCAGAATATTACCCTTCCTTGCTCAGAGGCAAGGGACTACACCAGGGTAAATGCACCATAAGCAAACCCCTTCTTCATCACATTGTATTTTTCTTTGCTTGGATACAGCACCCGTGTGGCCCGGGAAGAGTATGCAAGAGTGAAATTTCTTTCATGATGCACCATTTTCTTAAGGCCAAATTTCCCTCTAACTCCATTTCCCTCTACTCTTCTGTGTTGTACTGGGAATAGTTTTCATCTCCTGACATCACCAGAAGGGCTGAGAGATGTTGAAAGCATACATCTTTTGGAAGAAAGCACTGTGTGGCAATGGAAGAATAATTGTGGTGACAGGGCAGGGAGAGCAAATATGTCTCTCTACCAAAATTTTACAGCCTCATTTACATAAAAAGAAAAAAAAAGCTTTTTTTCTTGTTAGAAGCGACAGGGAACATGAGAAATTCAGAAATTCTAAATATTCCCAAGGAACAAAAAGGGTTAAAAAAATAAAAAATCAAACTCACTCCTACCAAATCACATCTAGTTCAAGCAGCAAAGAATGTGTGACCAGCCTGGGGCTGATGCTTGTTTCCTACCCACTGCAGGAATTTCAGGACCTGAGCCCAGCCAGAGCTCACTTCTGGAGAAAACACAAACCTACCATTCATTAAACCTTTCTGCTGGGATGCGGCACAGGCTGAGGCAGTCACAGTCAAGACCTGCATGGTGCACATGAGAGAGCCACATGTCCCAGAAGTGGACATGGCACAAGCTGGAGCTGCTTGGTGGTGGTAGTTGTAAAGGCCTTGAAGCTTAATTTTAGATTGACACCTGTGTGTGATTGCAGACAAATTGAATTTATGACAGCCCATCAGCACTGACTGGAAAAACAACCAGCACCTTTGCAAAGAGCAGGTATTGATAATCCAACCAAAATGACCCAAACAATCACTGCCTCACATGGGGCAGGGCTGGTTCAGACACTGCAACCTAAAGCACAGTCAGGTCAATAGTCACAAACATTAGTGGTGTCCAAAATACTCGTCCCCCCACAACATATGTAATGAAAAAATAGCAAAAGCATGGACTGTGCTACCAGAGCCTGGCAAATTCGGCATTGGCTCAGGCAGACTTCCATTGTCAGAAGCGCAGAAAATAAATGCTTAAGACTAGGAGGATCTCTTTACCAGGAGGAACTGAGCCAGGCTCTCACTTCTCAGCTCTATGCACAATTTTAGCTCACTGCAAAATTACCACTGCTCACCCTCCTTCTTCCAGCAAGTAACAGGATGGCAGAGGCTGGCGATACAGATTCCAGGTGAAAAATAAGCACAAGCAGTATGTCAGGGCCTTAATCACATCTATATGGGATGTGATTTTTCCTCCTTGCCAGATGTACCTTTTTCTGTACACAGACATTAATGCTTGTGGAATAGCACTTGATCAGCCTTCATTTTCCAGCTGGATCCCTGCCCGTTTCTCTGGCTGAGCAGCCCAAGGTTTCCTCCTTCTGTCTGGCCAGCCCTAGGCAGGGCTGGTGCATTGAGGGCTGTGACAGCCGGGGTGAAGTGCACACAGGGGCTCCAATGCACTGCAGTGGAGCTGCTTCCAATGCAGCTGCCTCAGCCTCCTCTCTGCCATTCCTGCCTGCTTCATTAGCATCACACTGTTCAAAGGCATGGAAATTCCATTATATTTAGGTCACAAACATATTTTAAGCAAAAAAACTTATTATATTTAAAGCATCTTTTTCAGGGACTGTCTGCTGCTTCAGGATGGTTGCACTAATGTTCACTGTCCTTAATGTTTTTTAATGAGATACCAGGTGCTTCCAAAGTCTGATTTTTTGTTTGAATATAAATTAGGTTCATTCTCTCTCTCAGTCTAAATACTCGTAAATAAGAAACCACTTTCTGGCAGCTTATTTAGGTATCCCAAACAGGCAAAAGCCCAGATTTCCCTGGGTGACTTTGAAAGAGAGAAAATAGCTCTGCTACAGGGACAGGACTGTAGTACCCAACAGTCTGATGCTCTGGTCTCTGCTTCCTTTCTTCCTTCCTCTGCTCTTTCCAAGAGCACCAGCACTCAGACATTGCTCCCCACGCTTTGGGCTGCCATTTCTTTTATCAGTGGCCTCTCCATGACTCTCTGTGGATTCACATCTTAAACAGATTCAAGCATCTGGCTACGCCCCCTATATAGGCTGTACAAGTGATGATCTTCTTGGACTTTGTAAATATTGATCGTTATTCTGGAAGCAGCTCAGCAGAGAGAAGCTACTCTTCAGCCCCAGCCCCTCTGCTGCTGGAAGAGACTTGTCTAACAGTCAGTACACTTTAAACTGGAGTGTATTGTGATGTTTAGGGATCAGTCTGTCCATGCTTAGATCATTATCAAGCCTTCTGCGGACAAGCCTAGGGCATGGCTACCTAGACCAGGACTTCCAGTGGAATAAAGCAGTACCAGTCCTGGAGAACCCAAATTATCTGGAGCACTGTGTGACACATTCCTCTGCTCCAGCAGGGCTGCTGCTGCTTCACCCCCACAGCCCACCCCTGACAGCCTGCTAGCTTGCCCTGCTGCTGACATGTCCTTCCACCTGCTCATAACCTTTCCATTTCCATAAGGGCTTTGTCTTGCATTTGATTCCTGTGACAATATTTTCTCTCCTGCTAGGGAGGCACAGTGGGAGACAGAGACCCTAGCACAGCAGGTTATTTTCCCCACCTGGCCATCCTAAACTTCACAGCATGTCCTGGCACTGCAGGCATCACAGAGGCACAGATCCTCAGATGTCTCAGGAAGGAGGTGATGCTATTTTTCTGCCCTCTAGGATTCCTCCAGGGGACCTTCAAATCCCTTGACTCTCACAGAGCAAGTCTATTTAATCCAAGTCTGAAGGAGGCAGCAGCACAGGAAGAGTTGGCTGGAGGAAGCCAATTTTTGGAAGCTTAGTAGAAAAGATTGTAATGTTTCTGTTCTTCAGGGTTGACAGTGCACATTCCCTCCATCAGCAGCTTAGCTTATCTGCTCTGTCCTGCTCTGTACTGGGCCAGGGAGCACATAATTCCACTGCAGTTGTCTTGACCTGCAATGGGAGAAGGAACAGAGGCAGCTGCCATCCAACTGGGAGAGGTACCTCTGACCATTGGGAAGAGGAGCATGAGCAGCCTGAGAAATGCAGTTCTCTTTCCAGAGAGAGCTGCCCTCCCTTCATGTACCTCCACAGAACAATAGAATCATTTCAGCTGGAAGGGACCCACAAGCATCATCAAAGTCTGGCTCCTGGCTCTGCACAGGACACCCCCAAGAATGACACCATATGCCTGAGAATGTTGACCAAATGCTTCTTGAACTCTCAGATATGGGATAAAATACACTTTAGACCAGAAGCAGATGCAGAAGCTGGTTTCAGTGGGATTAGACAGAACATCCACTCAGGAAGGCTTGACAGTGTTATTGGGTTAGCGTTAATGCAGGACATGTGGTCCAGCAGGCAGGGGAAATGGCTGGGCCTTCCTCAGAATTGATGGCTTCATCCCTTGCATTAGCACCAACCTACTGGCAGAGCCTGGCTTTGCCTGCAGAGGCTGTTTTTCCCTCAAGCAATGTGTGCAGAGCTCTGTTCAGCTGCAGGAAGAGAAAGAGGGCACTATCAACTGTGTGTTCTGTTCATTCTAGCCATGCTTGTCATGACAGGGAAGCAGCAGTGTATGGTTGTCCTTCAGCAGCCTGAACTGGCAGGAGCAGAGCTGAGCAGCCATCCCTTCTAATGCCAGGAACTGTTAGAGAGGGCAGGAAACAATGACCTTCCCAGTCCTCCCGCGGGCTGCATGTGGTGGATGAGAGCTGGAAGACAAGCCCCACAACCACTGCTCAGATTTCCCCACGTGCAAGATGTGCCTTGCTGAATGACCAAAACTACAACTGTTGCACAAACCATAATGAAATGTGTTTATTAAGAAAACAACTACTTTATAGATTTTTATGCTGGGTATTTCTTCACTTCATCTTCACTAAACCTACAGCTTGATTTTGCACACTGAAAACTCAGTATACAGTCATACTCAGTATACAGTTGAGAGCACGAGCAGCTTTCTGCATTCAGGATTAGCTCTCATTTTCTGCTTTTGGCTCCTTGTAAATCTACCTGTTTTTCTTCCAGTGTTAATATTGAATTCAGCCAGATTAAATCTAGACAGAATGGGTACAGCACATTTTTTTCTGCTAGCTGATCACTGAATCTGACTTATCAGCCCTGTGACTTGATATCTGGAAGCTTGATACAAGATCTTGTAAGTCTGTCTATACAAGAACATAATTTTAACCAGCAGTACGATGTCTGTGAATCCTCTACCATCAGCCTACTTCAACTTTCCTTGAGGAAGGAGGAAAGAAATGGAAGGCCTAATCAAAACCAGCCTCTGTTTTTTCATACAGCACTGATGTAATGAAACATCCATCCTGGAAGTGCAGGAGACTCCACGAGGCATTCAAGGAAGCTCTGCTAAGGAGAAACAATGTGCAGTGGGATTTCAAATGGCCCTCTTAAAGGAGACTTAAAATTGTTTTTTTTTTCTTGAATCCAACAGATCAAAATGATAAGCAAACAGCATTCCCAACTAGGCACAAGATAAACTTAAAGATAACAAAGGCAAGAAGTTTATGTTTATTTATTCCTCTTTAAAATGACTTGAAGGAAATTTAAAACAGTATTTAAAAAAGGGGATTCAGAGTATGGAGAAGCTGAAAATCAAACCACAAAGGAGGCATTACAAGGTTAGCAGAACATAGAAAGCATACTTAGTATAAAACAGATTTACAGTCTCAGTGAACAGCAAATATGTACCTCCCATAGAAATGGAACAGCATATAATGCTGCCCCTACTCTCTGGAGCACAGAACTCTTTTATAATTTTGTTTTATTGTAGTATTGTGTAGGAAAACACAACAATTTTTAAAAAGCAACATTTACAATTGAAAGAGGAAAACACTGAAAATACTATATTGCTCTACAGGCACTGATAAATGTCTTTCTGTGGCAGAAGAGTGTGCCAAGAAGAACTCAAAATTGTGTAATTCCTCTTAAAATCATATAGCCCTGGTGAGATTGCAAATAAAACTTTGTTATGCTACTTCTCTGGCACTGCCTGACAGTAGCTCTGCCCACTGTGAACTGTCTGCATGTCTTCATGGACAGGGCTAGGCAGAAGCAACAGGCAGCAATATTTTAAAATGAAGTTATCTCCCAGCAAGTCAGAGCACTGGCAGCTCAGATCCATGGAGAGCATTTGTTACACTGACAAAAAGTGACTGCCTGCATGTGCTTGCTGTTTCAAGTTACACCTGACCTTGAGGTGCTGAGTCCCACTAGGGAGCGAAGGAAAGCAAGAAAAGGTTGCTGCCTACAGGCCTGCTTAGAAAGAGCCACTCTGATGGCCAGTGGCTGCTGGCAGAGGGTCAGCTACTAGTCCTGTCCAAGCTTGCCATCAACAGACAAGTGCTTCCCTCTCCTCTCCCCTCGCTGAGCAGACAGCTGCATGTTACATATGCCCTTCTCAGCAGAGCACTCTGCTCAGACTACGGAGCCCTTATGTCCCCTGGGAGCAGGGATGAGGACTTCACTGGGATCTGCAACAAAATCAACTTAAAGCTATCGGGAGAAAGAGCTGCTAGGGCCTTGGAGGAGGTTAAAGCAGTGCCTATGCAAGGCACCCTGAAGCAGATTTTTACCTTGCAAGCATCCTCACTTCAGAGACTCATCCTCCTCTTATGTGTTTTGGCACATGCAGCTCTGCTGCTCCCCTGCTCTGGCAAGCAGGATGCCTGCGATTAGCAGCGCTGTGCCACAGTGACCCTGTCTGCGCACAAGGGAGGGAAGATGCGCTCCAGTCTTCTGTTCTGCTAAAGAGTTTCTGCCTTAAAAAGTCACCTTTTAAAAAATGCCACGGCAGGGACCAGTTAATCAAACATGTCCTCAAACATGCGCTGCCCCATAGCTATGTAAACCTCTTTTTCCTCTGGTGTCATCTGGGCCACCAGCTCGGGGCGCTGGCTCACTTGGCTGTAAGAATGTGGACGACCAGCCACTGTGACAGTGGGGTCTTCTGCCACCACCTCAAACTCTTCATCCTCCTCTTCCTCCTCCAGCCCATATGTTGTGGTGGCTGTGGCAGCAGGGCGGGGAGGAGACTCCTCCTCCGACTCGCTTGTCTCGCTCTCCGAGTCACTCACATTGCCACCAGAGAGAGGAGCGGCACCGCTGACAGTGACAGTGGAAGCAGAAGGTGTCTTCTTCTCGTGGATGAGCAGGGCACGCATCACCTCCTCATTGTCATCCAGGGTTGCCCGGCTCTCCTCACGCTCCTGGAACGCATCCAGATCCCGGCCCCCTGCAAAGGGACACGAGGGAATGAGCATTTCCTCACAGAGATCTGTGTGATGGCCCTGAAAGTTTTCTTAGCCTTTATTAATTACTGTCACTGAGCACAGTTGGCCAAGTCACACCCTTTCTCTATGCCAACTCCTCCTCTCCCTTGAAAGACAGAGACAGCTATGTCTCACAATGGTAGAGCAAGTATTGACATTTCCTTGGAGTTGGGAGGCCTAGAGTCACTTTGGCTTCCAGCTGGAAGCCTTGACCAGGAGCACACTGCAAGTGAAGACAACAAATGAACAATGGGCAGGCACCTGGCAAAGACTTCCCTAGGGAGGTGACCAACTCAGGCATTATAGTGGAGCAGAAAGCAAAACAGTCCTTAAAATACAGACCCCAAGCCAAGGCCCTATCCTGCTGAGCTCCCTGCCTATAAGGATGAACACAGAGAAGAAATAGATCCAGGCAGACAAAGAATATGTGGAAACCATGTGTTATAAAACAACATTTAGAACAGCCTTGCCTGGTGAGCTCAGAGATGCACCTCTACCAGGCAGGAAGGGGAAAAGCTCTTACAGGAAGATGGTGGTGGCACAGAGCAGCTGCAGATGACAGCCTGCAGCCCAGCTGTACAGCACATCACTAACCAGTGCCTGCTCTCCAAGCTGAAACACTGCCCAGCCAGTCCCTGTGGCTCCCTACCTACACCTCTTAGTTGAAGGGGACTGCACTCAGTCCCAGCTGACACACCTGGCCTGTGCTCCTCTTTCAGTAAACTTGGCTGTACAATAGCTGGGAGGGTTCAATATGGCTCTGGTAGGCAGGATGTCTGCAGTTCATGGATTCAAAAGGTAAAATTCTGCTCAAAAAGTAGCATCACACAGAAACCTCTCCTAATCCTACATTTGGTGAGTGGGCTGTGAGTCCACCTAGAACCAAAAGAACTACAGGCGGTATGGAAAAAAAATAAATAATTTTTTAAAAAGCAGAACAAAAAATTAAATATGGAGGAAAAAAAAGGCCTAAAAAGTAGGACAGGCTCCCTGTGCCAAACTTTGTCTTACACCAAAAGATGCTGCCTATGAACAATTGCTGGAGCTGAGGTGTTGGCATTTTGCCTTCATACAGGCAGCCATTTGCCCATTCCTCCAAGACACAGACCCTCATGGTTTCAGCACCACATCCAGGCAGGTGGCTCCCAAGTTTTTCCCCTCCCCAATCAGAAATGTGCTGGTTACATTTTTCCACTTGAGATGAAAAAATAATGTGAAGGAAAAAAGTTCTGCTTTTAGCACTAATAGCCACGCAGTTTGTGGCCACTCCTTTTCTGTGTTAAAATAAAGGATAAAAGAACCATACCTAATTTCACCAGAATTGGTTTCATTGTAAATAAAGTTGTAGTAACGGGTGATGGCTACAACTAGTAGTATTAGAGCCCTGCCAAATTCCTGAAATAAAGAAAGAATAAAGGCATCGTGTTGGCAGTCATGTGCTCAGCTCACTGCTTGTGACTGTGGAGCATGAGAAGCTGTAGGAGAGCATCTCTGTGAAATACTATCATAGCTCATCACGGTAAGAGCTGTGAAACAACAACAGCCAGAGACAGCTCTACAAAGGCTGACTTTGTGGCTCAGAGGGGCTGTCTCTTGCTTGCAAGAACTGTTTCCACCAGATCCAAGCAGTGAATCTTTTCTGACAATAGTCCCAAGTTTCTCTCCTTCCTGTTTATGTGTTGCAGCAGCAATTTCAGACTATTTCCACAAGCTCCTCCTTTGATCTCCAGTAGCTGAGGAGGTTAAGCAGTGATGCCACTATCCCGTAAGGAGATACTCCACCTCCATGTCACTCAGTGACTTCTTGAGAAACATTTATGCTGTGTACATCAGAAATTGTCTCAAGGAGTTGATTTAAAACTAAAGGTGAATTGAATGTCTAGCAGAAAAATGGGGTGAGAACTCACCATGGCTGGTGAGTAACAACATCATCTGCTACAGACTGCAGGAGCGGGTTGTTCAACCATCTTACTTTGTTTAATCTATTTGAAAAATGTTTTGGGATCCATAACACACTTGTAAGGTATTACATGTGAACAAGTTCTTTAGGTATCTTCTGACCATTATATCACATCCATTTTCTTCACTTCTGCTACACCTAAATACTCCACTCCTCTCCTGAACATGGCACAAGTTCCAGGGTCACATACTCACACACAACTCCCTTTTGCCATCTTTTCTTCCTAGGGCATCAGTTTCAGTCCATAATCCTAAAATGACTCTAAGGATTGTATCTATTGAATCACTCTTGTAAAAATCATAAAAGGTCTCCATTTCCAATTTTGGCATGGAAATTTAAACAGCACACATACCAAAGCAGAATGTTTTGACTAATGGTTATAAGATCTTGACCATGGTCTGTGGACAACCTGACCCCAGGATGAATGAAAATAAAAGTATAGATAATGAGAAACAAACAGAAGTGAATAAAGACACACCTGTCATGGTGACAGACCCCCCTACTGTACTTCCAGAAGCTCTATTTCTGAGTGTTCTTCATATATAACAAGTTTTGATAAACAATTAGCATGAAGGCTGGGAACATACAAACACTGCTGGTAGATTTAGTAGACTTCAGAATCACTGAACATTATTAAATGCTATTTTTCAGCAGTGACCTATTAGGGAAACAGCTTTCTAGATGAAAGTGAAAGACCTTCATGCAGAAGCAGTAAGCTCTCAAGATGGAAGACATAACAGTTTATTAACATTTTAAAAGCCCCCACAGAATTTCACTGACAGCTCAGCTTTACTGACCTAGATTTCAATCCTTGATCTAAGGAAGTTTTACATCTGCCTACACACAGGTGTTCTGCAGAGTAGAGGGGAGCACACACTCCAGTGTTGGGGAGCAGCTGTACACAAATACAGCAGAACATGTTTTTGACAGCACTGTAAAGGCCTTGTATAAGCAGAGCAGTACTTCTGCCCTGTGAATTTCTTACCATCTTTTATTTCATCAGGATCATAAGCCCCCTGCACTGTGCTCTCACGCAGCCAAATGGGTCTCTCTCTAGCTGGCTTTCCTTCACTTGCAGACCGGCTCAGATCCTCCTGGTCCTCCATGCTGATGACGACATTCTGGGTATACAAGTCCTCATATGATGGTCCTTTTGCAGTCCATGCTTCCCGATGGTGTCCACCTGCAAGGCCAGCTGCTGCCCCTGAACCAGCACCAGCTGCACGCTCCTTGCTACATGAAAGTCAAAGAGAGAAAAACAGAGCTCTCAGAACAAGCCCCTCCTTAGACAAAAACACTTAAATTATGATTAATTATCTCCCATGATCTGCACTGAGAACTTTCATTCTCAGTTCTAACATGCTGCCAGGAATTTCTGTGCCGGCTTGCTGGTTTGGGGAGCTTATGGATCTGTAGTGGGAAAATGGTAACATCCACCACAGACACTGAAAAGAGGCAACACTAGAGATGCAAATGCACTTACGTTAAAACAAGAACAAAATCCCAGAATTCCCCGAAACAAAAGCCACAGCAGCAAAACACAGTCAAACAGTAGTCTGGTATTTGGAAAAGCCTCTTTTTGGCCTTCACACAGCAACCAAATACTTCATTAAAAAAGCACTGAAGTTTAACCAAGGCAGACTGTAGGCCCAGGGACTCAGCATACTCAGAGCTGTGAACTGCTATTAATCACAGGACTCCTGAAGGAGTTAACTCACCATGAAAAACACAATTCAAACCTTTGCTTGAACTATGAGTGACAATGCACAGGAAAATCACCTCTCCAGTGTCTGTACTATCTACAGATACAGCCTTGGAAGGACTGGGGAGTCCAGGCAGAGAAGAAAGAAGAGATAGAACCATCAAACCAGAGGACTAGGGCTGGACAAAAGGTTTTGTGTGCTGATGGAGTGCAGAAGGGGACAGAAAAACTGTCTTCACTGTGGAAAAGCTGGAGAAATAAAGGTGCTAACCCTTGTGAAGGGTATGGCAGTCAAAGCCTAGCCCTCCATTGCTCTCAGCACATTTCCCTGCAGGGTCCCTTCTAGCTCAGGAGACTGACAGAGAAAAACATTTCTGCTTGGATCTGATCGAAAGAGGGTATCAGGTGAAATATTTTCTGCACACTGATGATGGCAGTGAGCCTAAAATACACCCTGACCTGTGCTGCTACATATGCAAAGAGTGGGGAGAGCCAAATGTGACTGTTCCTCTACTTCAGAATGAGATTTCATCTTTTCAAAGAAACAAATCCACTGCAGACCACACCCACCCTCAGCCTTCTAATTTCAGTCATCTGATTGCCAGGGGTAACTACAGCTTTTCATGAGGAACAGCCCTGCCTTGACTCCTTCTCTTGTCCAGAGTAAATTCATCAGGGAAACTCCACGACACCAGCTGAGCTGACAGTTGTCATCAGTGAGCATGGTTCTGTCGCTGCTCTCTACCCAGTGACCTTTTCTCCAACCAAGAAGCTTAAAATAAAGTTGCACTTGGATAAGACTTGACTAATATGCAGGTTTTTTAACAAGGACATTACCCCTGTTTGATGAACTACTTCTCCTGGATTTTTAGGGGTAAACAGTGAGGGGAAATTACACAGGTAGGTGAACATTGCTCTTGCCCAGATAAAAAATATTGGTGTGTTCAGCCACAGTATTGATCAAGAGCTACTCACAGCCTCTCAGTAGTGGAATGGCTGGGATCTGTTAAAAAATATTTCACAGCATCAGTGTTAGCATGTCTCATGTCCTCAGCAATCCTGCAGCCAGCTCTGCTAGAGCTTCACAGCAGCCTTGAATTTTGGGGCAGAAGGCTCATGCGCATGTATTGCTTATGTAACCCAAGGAACCACACAGAGACCTTCTTCCCAGTGTGTTATTTCAAGTGTTGGTACCTTTCAGCTCTCCAAGACAGGCGTGTGTTCTGTGAAAAGCACCGCTCTGCTTCCCACACAATAGAAATCTCTAACTAGCATTTCCCTGACAATTTTATGTAATCCACTTTCCTCACAGGATGCACAATGCAGCTCTCCCCCAAGCTCTCCCTCCCCATGACTACAGCATGACACTAAACCCTCAGTAGTGCCAGGAACTACCTAATAATACTTTTGCACAGAAGCCCCTGTAAGTGGGCCTGAAATTGACTTTTTTCCTACACAGAACCATTTAGCAGCAAAACACTTATTCCATGATGTCAGGAACATTTCAAAAATGAAACATTTCTATGAGACACCTACAGTACTAATTGCTTCACGTGATCTACTGCAACATCCCACACTGAGCCAGAGCCATCTAGACACTTTCTGTCTAATTTTGGACCCCAGTAATCTTTGCAAATGTGCCTCAATTTGTGTCTTTTTAACATCTGTGACACTGTTGGTAGGTGTGAGCACCACCCCAAGACTACCTGAGCAAGGGAACACTCCTTTCTGCAAGAAGAGGACTTACTGTTTAGCAAACTGTTCCAAAGTACAGGATTAGACACCATGGACCAGGCACCAACAAAAGGCCAGGTGTGGGAGCTGCCCTACCAGCAGCACAGAGCAGATGAAGGGATCTCTTAAATCTCTCTTTCTCTGTTAGATCCACAAACTACTTGTTCCCCACCTTGCTCTAGACTTCACACAGCCAGCCTGCAGGCAGGAACTGTGGCAGCTCAGTGGCCCAGATGTGGCTACATTTAGTCTGTTTTATTCACTCTGATGGAAATCCCTTAATGAGTGGTTTAGCTGCCTTTAAAGGCAACACAAATAGCCCTTGACACAGCTGAGGTATGGCCCACAGAAACCACACTGAGCAGTGGGCAAACAACTTGAAATTTTCATCTCAATCCTGCCCAGACTATTAAGAAAGGTCTTGGATAATGGGGATAACTCTTTTTTTGCCACATTGGAGATAAAACAAAGCACATTTTCACTGTGCTGCTCTTAAGAGCTTCAACTTCACAACAGACAACCCATGGTTCTTGACAACATAACCACAGAAAATTAATTCTGTGAAGATCTTTTGTCAACTGAAATGATGCTATTTTGACACAAGGAAATAGAAGGGTTATTAAAATCCACAATTTCTCAAAAAACACAGAAAAGGGCTCCAGTAAAGCAGGTTTATTTTGAAACCCGCAGGGCTAATTCATGTTCTCCTGCAATTAAGAAAATTAACAGCCTCTTAGGAAAACATAAATGAAGATCCACCCAATTTCCAAGGGCAGGTGAATGAAAGTTATGCAATGCCAGTGGGGCCACTTAGAGCTGTAACTCTCTTGAAAATACTGAAGTTGCCCACGTTAGTGCAAAGAGAAGATGCAGGCATTTTGTGACCTTTTCAGATTGTTTCAGAATCACCAAATGTCAGTTTTGTCAATGATTTCAGACACTCAAGACGCCATAAAAACAGAGAGGATAAATAACCCAGGGTTTGGCACTTTAAAAAATTTCACAGCAGTGCTTTCATGGAATTAACTGCTTTGAATTCATAAGAGTTAATAAATAATTAAATCACTGTATGTGCTGAAGCAAGTTGTGTTCAAGTAAGCATTTAAAAAGCTCCCTATTTATTTTGTCATTCCTTGCACAGAGTAATTAATCATTTACAATGTTTTTTAAGTATTTAAGAGTCAAGTAAGTGGGTGCTGCTATTTAATCATGGGACTGCACCAGGCCTCTGCTGTGGTAATTTCCTGTACACAAAAAGGGAAGACTGAAAAATTACTCTGTTTTTGGTAGGGTTATCCCAGTTCTACTACTTAAATTACTGAAAAGGGATTTTAAAGCAAAGTCGAGCCATTCAGCTTGGGTATAAATGCTTCAAAGAATTCCCCATATTGCCAAAGACACATTAAGTGACCTTGGAAAAATCTGTTCTGCTCTTTATATTGCTTCTGTTTTTCTATCAGAATTGATGAGGAAAAATAACTACGTTCATGGCTAGAAAAAGACTATGAATCAACAAAGAATTTTTGTTATATTAATTAGAAGCTGTCTAGCATGAATATATGAGGAACATTCTTTTTCAAGGTTAGCTTGAGAGAAAAAAAAATGAGTATTCTGCCTGCTCTCCTATTAACTAAAGCCAAGCACCCCAAGGCACTGTGGGAATACTTCTCTTCATGGTACAGTTCTTTCCCCCATGTGCATAATTAATTTTTTTTAAATACAGAGAAGTGCATCACATTTCACCACAGCTGACAAAACTGACAGCTCCCCACATCTTTTTGTATTATTTAAATATCATCTGTTTTTGTAAAGCAAGGCATGTTCTGAAAGAAAGTGTCATTTCCCATGGGTAAGAACATTTTAAGTAGTTTTTGATTCCAACATGGTCTTTTCCTAAAAAGGTGTGTAACAAATTGGACAGAAACAGAAGAAAAAAACCCTGCTTTTTACAAGTAATGTCTTCAAACTAGAATATTGTAATATGAGGACTTGAAATACAAGGTGTGGATTGCAGACAGCTTTGTTTCAAAAGCTAGGCAGAAGCAAAAGGAAGAGATGAAAGGTAAGTATTAGAGAGATAGAAGACAGCTTAGCTGGTACCTTCAGAGCTTTGTCAAGCAGCTGCAGTTTGCATTTTTAAAATATCGGGCCAAGGGCTCGGTGTGCATAGTAGCTTGCAGCATGGCAAGCAGTAGGCAATTCAGGCATCCCACCTCACAGAAAAATACATGCAGAGGGCGGACCAGAAAACAGTAACAGTGCCTTGTTCAGTAAAAAATAGTTACAGCCCTCTGTCCCCTTGTAAACCACACATCCCTGGGGGCAATTTATCAGTTGTTTGCGTAGCTGGTCCTGTACAAGTAAGTCCTGCACAAGGTTTGGGAAAGCCTCACAGAGCGGAGGAATGCTCTACAGGGAAGCAATGCAGTGAGGAAAGACCAGGCATGCTCCCACCTCTGCTTCAGGGCAGGAATCTCTGTGGGCTCTGGCTCCAGGATTTCATAGGCTAAGTTAACATCTTCCGTCTCACGAAGCAGTGCGTAGATGGGCTCAATCTGCTCGTTAAACCGCGCAACGAGTGTCCTCGCATCCTTTTTGGGCATTGCCGACTCATCTTCTTCCACTTCAGTCTCACAGAACGTACAGCGGAAAGTTCCTAAAATGAGAGAAGCTGTTCAGTGTTGGCAGGAAAGCAGCAGGCCGGGCTCCTCATGCAGCCTTCCCGACAGCAGTGCCTCGCTGTTCCCTTGGCTGGATGCTAAGGAGTTTTTCTGCCCTGAAAACCACACATGGTGTACCTGGTTATTATTCAAGCAGACCACGAACCAAGCATTTTGATACCATCCAGTGATACCCAGCTGGGTACAGTTTCTTGCTCTGAAAACCCCAGATGGGCTGCAATACCTCTACTGAGACATCTCCTGATCTCTCTCCCTCCTTGCTGCACATTTTAAATGTCAGCTATGACTGGGCTGTGATAAAAAGCTACACAATATCCTCTAAGGAGTTCAAATATAGTCTGTTTCATGTGCCTGCCCTGGTATCTCTCAGGCCACGTGAACAGGCTGACTTCACAATAAAAAGGGGTAGTTTTACACTGCGCCAACCAGCCTGCAGTCACTGCTAATCTAACCGTTGCCACTTTGCAGCTACTGCAAAAAAGAGATGGTTTCTGTTTCAGGACCAAAACAGGCAAAAACATCATTACTGCACAGCAGTTGATGCAAAAACCTATCCCTCCCAACTCCCATATTAGCTTAAAATTATGAATGGTAAGATAAGAATCACGTGAATAGCAGTTAAAAATAAAGTTTGTTTTGCAGACCTCATCAGGATCTATAAAAACAGGTCATAATGAAATGGCTACATGGCAAAGCAGCTACAACAAACCCACTGAACTCCTGCACAGCAGCTTTTGGGTTTCATCACTCCATCTGTGAGCAGGGCCCTTGGGGCGGTACGTGCACAGTGGGACCTTTCCATCTGGTCTGCTGGAGGGAGCAGCACACTGTAATGACTTCATCTTGCAAGTGCTGGACTGAGAACATACCCCTGCCACCTCAGAACAAGGAGTCCAGAGTGATGCTCACAGGAGCCTTGATTTCTCTTGTCCCTAGGTCATATTTTTTATTTATCTATTCTGTGACACCCGTGCACATCTAGCCTCACCTCTCAATAACCCAATGAAGAAATGACAAGATCTTTTTACCAATAAAGAGCCTGAGGATAGGTCCTGCCACAGAAATTATAATCTCAAGTATAAAAATTAGAATTACAAGCAGTATTAAGTCTGCTATGTCACCAATGTTATGTACAAACACACTAAAAAGAACAGGGTTTGCCCAGGGCACTTGGGCATGATGTAATGAGACAGGCTGGCAAGCCAGGGCTTCTGGTGTCTCGGCTCGCTGCTTATATAGATTTGCTAGTGTTGTCACTTCATTTTTCAGCACACCTCCTTCCTGCCTGCAATACAGCGATAAAAACAGACCTAACTTCTTCAGCACTGGTTGTGAGGGCTAGACAATGCTTGCACTTGTCTCAGCAAACAAAAAAGCACTGTTTATGACAGAAGGGAGATCTGTTGCCTCTCTCCAGTCTGCAGAGACACAGTTTTGTACCCTGGCACCATGTGAAGTAGCTTTTGCTTGTTGTTACTCAGAAATTAATGCATGTTGTGCATATGACCTTTAATATGGACACAGACACATTTCCTGCAATAAATCTTCTCTTTAGAAAGTCTTACTGACATGCAAAAGCCACAGCAGCCAACAACAGCACTATGCAAAGTAAAAGATAAGTGGATACAGTGCTCTTCTCTCATATCCAAGTATGAAACACTTTGCTTATTTTTTTCTAGGTTGTAAAAACTGTCCCAGCTGATTCAAAACTGTTCATTGTATAAGCTCTAAGCCCAGCAAAAACTAAACCCAACATTTAGACTCCTTATTCCACATCTGAAACTATCAGTGTGCCATAAAATTGAATCAATTTAAAAAAATTAGCACATCTCAGTTCCCTTAATGGACTATGGGAACAAACCTAGGTTAATGAAGAACACTCCCCTCATTTTTACACGCCCTACAAAAGTCCTGTGACGTGTTCCTGAGACAGCTCAGACTCTTCACACTTCCATCTGTGAAACCCATGAGTATCTGCAGAAGATTAAGGTCATAGGGAGAATGGTTCCAATTCAGAGTACTAAAAATTCATAAAGTAAATACAGCTCTAACGAAACAGAACTCCTAAAGCTAAAATGGATTTGCTGCAATTTCCACCCCTCAGGGTTCTCAATAAGCAAAAAAAAGTTAATAGATAATTTATGTAAAGAATTTGGGAATGAGTGAAACAAGCTTCCTCCATTAATATGCTGATTTTTTTTCAAGGTGATGCAGCATTTCACAAGAGGCATATGTGATTAGAGAACTTGGAAGCTGCTTTGCCATGGCAGATGGCATTTACAAGTTGCAACCTCTTTCGTTAGTTTTTAAGAGGTCAGAAAATGTCACCAAAGCTTTTATGACATGGCACATCACATCAACAGTGACACATGTTCCTTTCAGATAGGAACTGCATGTGGCAAACATGAAGTGGAGGCCATCCAAAGGCTGAGAATGGCAATGTTTCCACTCAACGATGTGTTTTTTCCTTTAGCCCTTACACAACAGAGTTTTTCAACTACAGAATGCTGCATAAACCAGGACTAACAGATATCCTGGAGCAAACAAACATGAGGGTTTCCTGCATCTTGGAAATGCTTACAGAAGGCACATATATCCCCTTCTTTGAACACATGCTCAGGCACTCAACAGACCTCTCTGGCTACACATTAAAAACCAGCCATCTGAAAGAGATCTCCCCATATGCTCCCAGACTCTGTGGGGCAGATATGCTGGTAAATCTGGATCCTGAAGGCTTACTAAAATTAAAGCAGCTCAAGCTCTGAAGTATGGGGCCAAAATATTTAAATGACTTGATTTCACTTGAGAGACGGAAACAGTCAACCACCCACATGCACTGAAGGCAGGATGTCCAAGTGTGCATGCTGCATCTGCTACAGTTAACACATTTAACTGGCTATAGATTCCTGAGTCTGAGCCCAGCCTTGCTTGCACCCTCATCAAAGAGTTCAAGCCTCAACTCCAACCCAGCAAGGGGTCTTCCACTCTGTCCTTTGGGATGCTGCCCAAGACTCTCACTACTCTCTCAAAAACGATTTCATTTTCAACCTCAACTTATTCCCATTCTTCTCATACCTAATTACAGTTTTGCCAAGAACTGTACCTCATCTCATCTGGTTTCCATCTTGCTGTTAATCCTTCAGATGTATTTACAAACTGCTGTCTTATTCATCCCTCAGTCTTCATTTTGCAAGGCCATATATTCTTCTTTACCTTGTAAAAGTGGCCACCCCTTCCTCTGACCTTGGTAACAGCCTCACTGGCCCTTCCTCCAGTTTGCTCTCATCTTTCAGTTGTGAAGACAAGTATAGAAAAGGCAAGTATAAACAAGTGTCCGGATGAGTTCTCCCAAAAGCTCAAAGGCATTAGTGCTTCTCTGATAGCCACTGAGACCTTTTAAAATCACAATTTAAGAGACCATTAAAGTGCTGCCTCAATTATCACAAGACCTAGCAATGTTCCCAGATCTTGCTTTTCCTCTGTATCTTTCCTTCTTTGTAGTTTCCAGTTGATGAACTCCATGTTTATAGCAGACATTTGCATTAGATGGTAGGTGCACAACACTGTACTTCATAGTATAATCTTTCAGATCCTTTATATTCCTCCAGCCTTCACCCTCATCCAATTCTTTATTCTTGACTGCAACACAAAACATTAAGCTAATTTATTTTCAAAATTTCCCACAACCTTATTTTAGAAGTAGCATTATTACCATTACGTGGTGAGTGAGCTGAGGCACAGATGGCACAGTTTCAGAAGTATCTGCTGATTTGAGCAGTACTTGATTTGAGATGCTTCTTTTTCAGAACAGAATGTGCAGTATTCTTACCACTCGTCTTTCAGGCTCTAGGATTGGGCATGTCCAGTGAGTTAGGTACAATGGTTAATGACAGCCTCTGAAAAGCTTAAAATTACTAGTTCAACATCACACAAACTCAGCTGGCCTGGAGGATCAGATCATGTTCCTGTGGCTTCTACAGACATTTTCTTCAAGTAATTCCCTGACTATTACACTGCATTTTCCCTTTTTCTGCAGCAAGCCAGACAAAAAATTGCATTCTATAAGCCTAACTCCTCTCTCCCATTGAGCAAAGGATGTTTTGGCACAGGCATAATTATGTCACAGGGAAAAAGTAACAGGATGCACAGGCAGCTTTAGTTCAGCACTCCTTAACCCCTGAGTGCTTCACCTGATGTTAAAAAGAGAGTATAAAGACACCGAGGAAAGGACAAGAGTTTCCTAGGTGCTTATCACCAGGAAGGCAGACAAATGCCTTCCACCATGGGATGCTGTCCCAGCAGCCATGTGGTTCATCTGCAAACCTGGAGCCCTCAGTTCTGCACAGGCCTCTGCCACTTGACTTGCCACATGACAACCTGCTAGCGCTGCAGAGGAGCAGGGTGCTGTGCCAGCCTGCTTCCTGGAACAAAGGGAGGATGAGAAGGAAACACCTTGGGTGCTGCTCTAGCTTCTTGAAAGAGAGATGTTTTGTGGGAGTCTGCTAATCTACCTGCCAGCCCCATGCCTAAAGTTTCCTATCCAGATTTTCCCATCCCAGTTCTGGGCTTTTCCTTCTCTGATGGTCCTATTCTTCTTGCTAGTTAAGTCTTGGTCTATCTGTCCTGCTTTTTCAGCCTGGGCATCACTCACTTCTCCAACTTCTCTGTCCATTCTTCTTTTCCTGGACTTCTTTTTCCAGTTTCAGCCTCTCCTCATACCTATGCCTCTCTGCCCCACACTCTTAGATCAACTAATTCTGCCTCTTGATTTGAGCCCTGGTCATCAAACTAATTTCCTGTTTCAAGCCAGAGGGATAGAAGATTTTTTCACAGCACAACCTGTCATTCAGAACAATATTACACAGGCAAAAGAATATATATTTTTCTGGTCTCCCATTTTTGCATCAGCCCATTCTTCAATATAGCCAAACTCTTTCAAATTACATTTTCCTAAGCAATTTAAACATAGTCAGATGCATAGAATGGGAAAAACTCAGCATACAGTAAATGTTTGACAAAGTTTTGAACAGAACAAAAATCAAAGAACAATTCCTGTGCCTGCCCTCCACCAATGAGCTAATCTCACATAAGGATCATACTTCACAACCTAAGTAATAAGCAGTGCTGTCAGTAAAAATTATAATTAAGTTCCTTTCATTTATCATTGATTTTTAAGATTTACAGAGCTGTTTACAGCAGCAACTAAAGCTATATATCTGCTGAATCATTAAAGATACAAAATAGTAGGCCAAGTGGCTATAACAGACCTAGATCAGCAGTTACCACAATGTACTCCACATTAGGCTATAAGGACACTCGATCTACTAGAAGTGGCAACCTGAGGGGTTAAGCAAAAGCAAAGAGAGTTTTAATAACCTTAATGGACAGATCTGGTAACAGAGCTAATTGTTAAAACAGTTGATTGTTAACTGGATTAATCATAATTCAGATTAGTCTGTGGCAAGTGTTGCCCTTTACTGACTCCCAAATTTAAACAGACTTCTCAGCCCTCATCAAACTGTTCTCACCTCAACGAGAAAGCAATCCAGTATGTCTGAGTGAGAAATGCACTCCTGCCACACAGAAAGATGAGTCTGCTATTAATTCCATCAGGTAGCCCCTCTGGCCCCACCCCTCTTTTCTCTCCATACTGGAAACCCATAGTCACTAGTACATTTCTATTCACATATGAATTCCAAAAATGCAGCTGCTTTAGGAAAAAAACAAGAGAAACCCACCAGTAAAAGTAGTCTCCTGAATACCACAGCAATACACCACTCTCTCTTGCAAGAAATTCAGTGATTCTACACATGCAATAAGAGAGCCAGTTACAGAGCACAGTGTGTTACATAAAATGTAATGCCACATCTCATCTTTCCAAGATAGGTTTCATGGGCCACTGGATCTTAAGCTCCTGGGGCCACTCCACAGCCCAGGGATGATTGCAGTACTCTCTTCTGAAAAGTGACACAAAGTTTAACCACTTGTATTAGTCATGTTTGGGATACCCCAGAACAGACACTCATTGCATGAAAACAAACACTGGACCATGTGTAGAAAGTGTCAGCATTTTGGGAAGATTCACTGACCCACTTCTGTAATAAAACATCCAGTTTTGCCATTGAAATCCAAAATGCATCAGGCTTCACCTAATTTATACTTTCTAACTATAAAGAAGATATGGGCTATTGCAATTGAGATTGGTCAGAGACAGTGACAGAGCAAATCTACAACACGTGGGTGATACCTGAAAGCATAGAACTGAAAGGTTCATGGGCCAGTGCTGCCCAGAGATGGTCAGTGCAGGGGCTGCAGTTTGGAGCCAAGCACACAGCACCCAAATCACCACACTCGTTGTGTCAGGGTCGAGCAGATGCAGACTACTAAATACAGATCCTGCCCCCAAAACTGACAGCTCTCTTAGTAACAGGCTCATGAACTACAGCATCGTCTCTACCCCCCTATTCCTTTTCTGAAGACCTAATACCAGGTACATACAATTACCATTATGGGCAGGAGGCACAGCAACAACCAATACCATACACTGCTGGACATATCCTATTGTCAGATCCTAGACAGAAATTTGCTAAAACATCTTTTCTATCACAATTCTGCCTCAGATGAATGAGGAAGCATGTGGAGCGCACATTAGAAAATGTCAAGCACAGTACTTCAGCTAAAAATGGGGCTAGGAACAAATAATGTTACTAATGCTATTATCTGAAGAAAGATTTTAATCTGTTCATTAATTTTCCACACTATCTGAATTATTAAGAAAGTTGTGTAATCTACTGTTTACAAATGGGATCAAGACTCCAAAATGAAGGAAAAAAACCCCCTCGTTTTAACTTTATGTGCCCCAAATCTTGATCCAGTTTTCCTCAGGTCTGTATATATTCTAGCATAAATCCTTCTGAGTCAAGAGCTAGGAGATTGATCCTTCTCAGTGTCAGACCATAAGGATTTAAAATAGGTTTCTGGGAATTAGAGAATGAGCAATGACTGTTCACCTTCCAACAGCTTGTCTTCACTGACCTGCTGTTCAGTATGAAATGGGACTGTACAGTAGAGAGAGTAAAAGCCAGGTTCCTGGAACAGCATTTAACTCCCTAACCTACAGGCTTGGGAAGGAATCATACATACTCCTGCCCTCCAAATCAGCCTTTGAAAATGGGTGATTTAAAAAGGCTTATTCTATGAATTTTATAAGTAGAAAACCCAGTGTTTCACCATACAGTTCAACAGCATTTCATAATACATGCATACCAAGATACTGACTTTTCAGGACCTATTTTGAGCCTTAAAAATGCTTCTAAAACATTTTGATATTAAACACATTTAATATAGATTCAGAGTATTGAATTGCCCACCAGGTATTAAACAGAGAGTAAACATTTCATTTGGGATAAATGTCAGTCAGTTTTCTTTCAAAGCTTCTATTCTTGTAATATAGATGTAACAGCCACCTCATTTAAGGGCACTCATGCAGTAGCACTATTTCTGATTCAGATGAGGTAATTCTGCCAGAAACATGTTCAGAAGGTTTCAAAACTGCAACTCGCTAACATATGAAAAATGATCAATTTGTTTAAAAAACATAAACAAGATGGTAACATAAAACAACAAAGGGAACTCTTCAACACAGCAGGAATGGCAAAAGATGAAAGAAACATTTTATAACTGTGATTAAACAGTGTCTCACTATAATCAGGAGGAAATTTCACTTAGCCAATGTATATGTTCATGTATTATTTATTCTTCCTGAGAGTAGTGTGTAAATGTACAAAAATTGAGGGACTCGCAGTCCTGGAAACAGAAGGTCCCTCTGTTAAGCTGCAGAATAGGTTTTACTCTAGCAGTTACATTATCCTAGGCATAATTTGCAAAAATGGTGGTGCTAGAATGTTATTACAGATGGCTAAGAATAGAGTCCAGCACTCATTCCGGACCCTCTTGGCACAAAATGAACCCTGCAGTTAACAACAGAAGGAGGAATTGCCAAGATAAGACACCCTTGGCAACACCTTTAAGTACACAAGGCCAGCGTTTTTCTTCCTTGAAAGTCTCAAGTGTTTGGGGACAGGGAAACAGAAGGTTTCAGAGGCTTCTTCTGGATTGCCCTGTTTCAGGCAATGGCAAATGCTAAATACATTCCCCATGCCCGAGATCCACTTGTTAAACTACACCAGCACTTCTGATTTTCTGAGGGAGATCTTTTCTTCCATGCTCACTGCCACTACCAAATCCCTTTAAAATCATACAACACATTCCCTGAGGAGAGAGATTCAGAACTCTGGCACACCTACTACGCTACTTAACAGTCCAAAAGGGCTTAAAATTCCACTGCTCAGAAACGGCAACAACTTAAATCCTTTACTTTCAAATTCTCCTCAGAGCATTCAGAATCAGAGTTATTATGTAATAAGAAAAATCTCCCCCATCACCACCCAGGGCCACCAACAGAGAACAATACAGACTAATAAAACAAAACTAAAATGTCATTTTCTCCTCATTATAATAAACTCCAGTTAAAAAGAAGGGCACCCAAGGGAACACACAATGGATGCTGAGACTTTGTATTTCATGCAAATCTGCTCATGTACACACCAGAAATATATTTAAGAATAAAGAGCAAGAACAAAATCCTTAAACCATGGTCCCAAGGCAGTATTTGAAAGGCTAAGGGGCCCAATATCAGAAGCGTGTGTTTCATACCAGTGCTGGGCATGGCAGCAGCTGGAAATAACAAGAGAGAAGAATTAAAGCAGGAGCTCCAAGCCAGTGTGCTGTTTCCAGCCTTATTTTCAACAGCATCACATAATGGAATGGGTCAACACCAAGAGGACAAGCTGTTCTTAAGCTTTTTGTTTCCAAGAGGCTTTGGAGGCCTTTCACAACAAACAAAGCAAGTTTTTCTGATGTTGGTTACTCAAGAATAAAGACAGACTATTATCAGAACAGATATCACATTACCCTCCTTCCTCAAGGTCAGAAATAATTTATGGGTAATATTCACCAACTATTTACTGGTGGAAGAGTCCATGCTCCTACCTTGCAGCTTTCAAAGGTGCCTCAGCACTGCAAAAATACACATCAGTATGTGGTAAGAATGAATGCTGCTTTTCAGCTGACTTTCTGCTGGTACTGCGAAGCATTTTCTACTCAACTAACTTGGATTCTCAGCAATACATAAGGTAACAGATCCCCTTAAGAAACTTCTGCACATACCCTTTGCCTGGAAGTGCCACTTTTTAACTGCTGCCTTCCATAGCATTTTTAACAATCTATTGATCCATTCTGTATTTCTCACATTTCAGCACATGAAGCCTCACTTCTTACCTTCCATCAAGGAAACAGTAATACTTTTTTTTTTTTTTTTGGTCCGTCAGACTTTCTTTTGGATAGTCATGCCACCTACTGTTCTCTTTTCTCCTTAATATTATACCTTTTAGAAAATCCTTTGCACAGAAGTTCTCTGTTCTTGACACTCAAAGGAAACGACTTTTGCCTTTTCCTGTGAAAACCACATAGCACATGAAACCAGTCCCAGCACTGTTCCATGAAGGGCCACCTCTCCTGGCTGGGGAAAGATTACAGCCAAGTCAGCTCCCACCTGCAGGACTCCCTGCACATAACCTTGGCTTCAGGCCAGAGCTGGCAGAAGGGAGTGAAGAGAAATCCAAAGAAGTGTGATGGAAAAGCTTCTCCCAAAGACAGCACTTAGTGCTTAACCACCTTTCCTCCCTCTGTCCATGCAGAGCCATTAGAGTAATGGGAGCAGCCCTAAAAGCTTGGGTAGTGCTTCCCAGAGGCTACTAGGGAGAACCCCATTTTCTCATTAAATGTAAGGGAGAATAAATGGAATGAGAAGGCTCCTCAGGACTGAGCTGAGATCCAAACTGCAGGATGGTGCCAGAATTGCCATGAACAGAAATAAGTTGGCAGTTTCTAAGTGAAATTGCACAGATTCCAGGAGGAAACCTGGAACATAAAGGAAAACTAACACAGACTAGGACTACAAAAATGTTTAAAAAATAAATTAGGAGGAAATAACAGGGCACCAGGTGAAACATGCAGGAGAAATTGCTGAGGCTGCTCAAATGCTGGCCCATTACACTAGGCAGGATCTCTTGTGAAGCCTGGACTGAGGTCCAGGTGCCTCTCTCCCACACTCCCTCAAGGAAAGAAAGAAAAAAGATGCATTTTTTATGCTCTCTATCCTTTTCTTTTGACTCATGCAAAGGGAACCACAGGGGTCTATATAGGTGAGAGGGACTGAAACAAGAGTGTAGCCTGGTGAAACAGTCAGAGGTCCCTGGGGCTTATGTTAATAAACAGGATTTCTGCTAACAACACTTCAAAGACCAAATTCCCAGCACTCTCACTTCTACTGCCTACTTAGAAAGGTGCTGTTTTCAATTACTGTTCTTCTTAGAGGAGAAATATCTTTACAGTGAAGGGCAATTTTTGCCTTCTGTACTGCAGTCTCTCATCACAGGTTTCATGGTAAAACTGACTAATGCTCACCCGTGGAGTCAGGCGCCTCCGCACTGCAGGGTTTGTACAAAACCTCACCATACCAGCATCCAAGCACTTAAAAAGATTTAAAGAACAAGCCACCCCACGTGCACACAACTTCTTTTAAACCATCCTCTCACTCCAACCATATGTATACCAAAAGCAGCAGCTCGGAAGGGCAAGGGCAATGAAATAAGCAGGTTCCTGAGATTACTTCATTTAGCAAAAAAAAAGAAATAACGAAGGACATTTCAGGTGCTACAGATACCAAAATAGCAACAGCCTGACCTTCGTGCAGCAGAACACATGAGAACTGACCAGAACCAAAGCCAGTTGAGATTAGTTTTCCAGTTCAGTCTGACCTATGCTCAATAAGAAATACCCCAGTAAAAAAAAAAATATTTTAATTCTCATCGTTTTCTACACCAAGAAAGAGAAAATTACTTGTTAGTATCAGGAATATTTTAACAGGGCTCCTGATCTACAGATTACTGCTGCTGCAGATAACTCACCAGTGACCTGCCATATCACTCAAGGAACTGTTTAGACTGATGAAGTTCACAGTAATGCCAGACAAAGCAACAAAAAGCCTCCCTGACACCTGCAAATTTTGAGAACAGAGGCACCACCTCTCTTTATGCCATTCTATCTTATTTCTAACACATCAAATTAGACTATGTGAAAAATAAAAACTGAAGCCTTGCCTTAGCACCCCCTGTTACATACAGACAGAGCCCTCAGATTATGGCATAACCTAAAACAGCACTACCTTCTTAACAGAAAGTTTAAAAGAAGAACAGATCAAAAGTATCAAGAAATAGCAAATTTCATCTAATTTTTTGTATTTTATACTGTATATTTGTGGAAAATGCGCAATTTAAGATAGACTGTACAGACCTGACAGTCTTAGATAAAAAATATTTAGCATATCACTTTCCAAAACAAAGCATAAGTTTTCCACAAATTACGCCCCAACAAAACATAACTTTGGACATCAGCTAGGGTGGACTCTTGAAAGGAGACACCAGACATAGCCTGGACAACAGAAGCTGAATACACAAAATAGAAAATTTGGTTTAATGCGTTAGTAGATTAGTAAAATAGATAGGTTATCTAAGTGGAGTAAGTGATCAAAATTTACTGCTATTTTTCATTACAAAACAATAACCAAAAATGTACTTCCTGTTTTATTTCTTAATTTGATCCATCACTGCTACTTCTTAAACCATTTCATTAACGTCTTTAGTGAATAAGAAGGTAACATGGGTAAACTACCCTTCAGATTGCTAAAGCATCAGAACTGATACTGCCTTACAGCTCAGTGGGTAGAGTCAGCTTTTGCCTTGTCTGTTTTGTGAGTGTAGAGATTTAACATTTGTGAAGTGTTTTGAGCACAGCAAGTGTCAAGTCCTTTCCTCTGACACTGATCACAAATCCAAAACAGGTACATTCATGGATAACGTTTCATACTAGCAATAGAGATAGTGCTTGTAAAGGTCCTATAATCCTCTTAAATCTTTTTATTTCAGATGATCTACAATTCTGGAGAAACAAATGCAAGAAGAAAGTGACCAAGTTTTCCCAATTGCTTTCCAGAAGCAAATCATACCTGCAGATATATAAAAGAGTGAAAGTACATTAAAAAAAAAAAAACACCCCAAATCCTAAAAACATTCCTGTTTTTATTATTAGAATTTTTTCTCCATCAGAAACTTTTTGTGTCTTCAAAACTAGTGCTTTTCCAACAATTTATTTTACTGAGCTGTTTCTCTGCTCTTCCTTCCCTCTTCCCAGGGGGAGCAGTGGCTTCACTGATCATGTGCCACAACAGCTCCTGATTAATTCTGATAGACAACCAGCAGTTAGCTGGCACATCATCATCATTGCCCTAGGATGAACAATAATCTACCTCACCATCTGCTCCCTAATTTATTTTTAACTAGCCTCTGCTGCCTCCAGTCCAGAGAGTGTGGCAGAAAGGGCAGCCTTCCCCTGGAAGTGCTGTGCTGGGATACAGTGTCAGGTGCTAAGGGAGGGAGGACCCTCCACTCACATACACCTCCGAACACCACAGTGGATGGGAAACAGCTGGATAAATGCAGCATCCAGGAAGGAAAAGGCTTCTACACCAGAGAGGCTGGCAACTGCCTGTCCTCCTACAGCAGATAAGGCACACCTGCTAGTTTTTCTGTTCCATAGGCAAGTTACACAAGGTTAGATGAACAGGCCAAGGTTGTAGAACTAGGGGAAAGTTATGGATGTGGACCAGTTACTGATGGGAATATGCATGCTTACTTTTCCTGAGGTCCACCCAAAATTTCAACACAAGAGCTTTTTTGATCACCTCAGTACACTTCTGAAAGTTAAAACTATGCAGCATTCACAGACAGACCCCAAGTGAGCTGCGCTGCTGTGCCAATTAGTGTACGACATCCCTGGTGTAGCACTGACTAAATTCAATAACTTCCTTTGAGATGGAGCACCAAGATGTTACATCTCATGGAGAAGGTAGCTGGGGGGTGGGAGAAAGACATGAGCACAGGCTTGATGAAGGCACAAGGAAATTAAGAGGTTAATTTTGTGACTGCATGACTCTGCTCCCCACCTTCAGGTACACAAGCAGAGTCCAGAAGGTGGTGATTACAGGGTCACTGTGGCTGTGTCATTGCTCACAAATAACGCTGTCACCAGCAACTGGCTGTAGACAACATCATATGTGGGAACTGATATGCTGTAATAGAGAAAAGAAGGAAATCAGGTGGAACCTAAAGCTTTGTACAGCTGGTAAAACAAGTTACACGTCTCTGATACACCATCAGCAAGAACTGATCATGATTCCTCCACAGAAAAGAGGAAACCATAAATCTCAGAAGGACAAACAAAGAGTAAAAAGATCAGATCTGAGGAAGAATAGAAACAGATAGACCTTAGCATGTCTCTAGTCCAGCCCCTATAGCACAAATGAGGGCAATCAGACCTGACTTTATCTACTGATGTCTAGAAACCTCCCAAGGGTGGAGACTGCACAACATCTCTGGGAAGTCTTGCTCAAAGTGAAAAGGTCATATACCAGTTCAGACTCTCTTGTCCTCTAACCTGGCATCACTCAGAATATCCTGGCTTTGTCTTCCTGGAGATCTCATAATTACAAATGCTGAAGAACAGGTATTAGATTTGATGCAATCTGATGCTGGACTGCCCTGAAAAACACCCTCACCAGGGAGAAAGGCTACAGGTGAACTGACAATAAGGAGGATGCACAACTAAAAAATATTCTCAATATTCTCAGCAAGTAGGAATCAATAATTTGGCATCAGGGGGAATGAAGTGAGGCCCTGATCACTGTTAGTATTTTCTAGTGAGTGTCAGATAACTAAATTTTGTGAATTTAGCTCACAGTTTAAAGGGTAGGGCTTGTCACTGCTGTAGGAGACAGAACTGCCATTCCAAACGGAGAAATTCTTAGAATAAGTATAAAGAAATTCAGCAGAGATTGGGAGAAAATATAGCGCTTGGGTTAGGAGAGGAAGAAAAAAAAAAGGAAAAAAAAAAGAGAGAGAAAGGGAGAGAGAAAGAGAGGAAAAATAGAAAAAAAGAAAAAATAAGGAGGGTGACCAGAAGGGGGTAATTATTTTGGCAGCACACTGCAAAGAACCTCAGGTTCATGACACAGGACAAAGCTGGGAACCAAACTTCTTGTGCTGCAAGGAAAGTAAGAGAAAATCCAGCTGCTATGTATATTAATAACTATACCGTGCATGACTATGACCTGTTACTCTCCACAGTATGTTACCCTGCTTTATTCTTCCCTATGGACATTTCCTCCTGATAAACCAGGTACAGCTTCAGATTCCATATTTGAAGATAGGGAACAACTGTAAAAATTCCAGATAAACAAAATGACACAGCTTAGCACACATTTCCTTAGGGAAAAATTGGAAAGACGGACTTATCTAGTTTTAAGAAGGTGGTGGTAGAGAACTGCAAATTTTAGTTATTACAGTAATGAATACAGTGACAAACCTTTCATTTCACATATACATAAGGTTACTCCCAACTTGAATTTGGGGTAAAAAAACTGAGGATAGAAAGCCTGGAATATACTAGCCATGGAGGTTAAACTTACCCTGCTTCAGAGAGGAAGATGATATGGTGATCTCTTTTAGCCCTGCACTGTATCTGAAAACAACCTTCAGCATATTCTGAAATGCAGATACTTTTACTGTATACTCATTCCCTATTTTGTATCTACTTTTCAAAGCAGAAACACACATAATGTTTTTAAAGCCACTAACATAAAACTGACAACCAAGTATGAAAAACTGAAAGAACTTCCTACCCACCACTGAGGGATATCTAATAAATAGAATTGTTAACAACACCTTTCCTTGGAAAATTTGATTCTGCATCATCCCTCTGGTTTGCAAATGCTCTATCTCTTGTTTCAAGCTTTCTCCTGTACATTTTAATCAGCAGATTGCCAGTTCTAGATTATGTATTTCCACTATTTTTATTATGGAATTCAGAGAGGCAGGTTCACAGTAACTGAAAGGCACCAGAAAGCACACCCCTCTGGAGGCCTGTATAATCACCCACTCTCCCTTGCCTTCCTGTTAGCTCCAATAATTGATATTTTAATCAATACCTCACAGAGCCTGAATGCCATTCTTGCTGGGACTGCAGCAAACACTTGCACCAGTGCCTTACATATGGACTGACAGAGCACCTGCTAACCTCTTCAAGTGAAAGTCCCAGCTGTGTGTTTTATACTTTAACAGGTTATTTTTTGTCTGACTTGATATCGAACATCTGTTGATGCTCTGTTCCTGTTTTGCCAGTCTCCAACACATGCAGACTGAAAGAAGAGTAAAAAATTGTCATAGGTTGATTCCTATGACAAATCCTTGATCTTCACATTTCTCTTTTCTTGCTCCTAGCACACTCCCTTAACAAGGTATGCTGTGAGGCACGCACTCACCCTTTGGGAGACTGGACAGAGAGAACTTACTGATTTCAAAGCTCGAAGGGAGCTTAATCAAACTTGAATTCATCTAAGTGATGACCACTAAAAAACCCAAACCAGTGACAGGCTTGATCCATCACACTTTAAAGCAACTTCAGGGGTCAAGACAAAAAATTATATGAGGAATTTTACCTTCATACTTGAAACAATGTACAGAATCTGAGCCCTGATATTTGTGATGTGCTTGCTCGTCATGGTTTTAGCAAATCAAAATATAAAGCACAGCTGAATAATAATGACTAGCACAAAAACTATCATAAGTGATAGAGTTTGGTTTCACAAACAAGAAGTTTTACTAATGAATAGTTTTCTTGAAAAAAACTAGACCCTGTTATTTTTGTCGGACAGCTCAATTCAGTCTCTCCTGAATGGGATTGTTCTACACAGAAGTTTACTATACACCAGACCATATGTCAGCTTAGCTTTAGCTTGGGGTGGTGTTCAGGTGTTCTAGAGTCACAAAATGAAACTGGCATTCCTGTAGTGCACATGACAGGTAGAAAGAACTTCCACTGAACTTTGGACACTTAAAACCAGACAAGAATACAGGGGCTACTGGTCTGCAG
This sequence comes from Cinclus cinclus, assembly GCF_963662255.1. Lineage (NCBI taxonomy): Eukaryota > Metazoa > Chordata > Aves > Passeriformes > Cinclidae > Cinclus > Cinclus cinclus. Next base: position 28,240,067 of record NC_085047.1, on the reverse strand, counting down.
GGCTCCCGTCAATGGCAGCAGAGAGAAAGATGCTCTGTTTACAGTTTTATTCTGCCTCAAATGTCCATGTCTGCTGCGTAAATGACTAAAATTAGGAAGATTAATACCTTGTCTAGTGTCAGTGCCTGTGCTTGGGAAGATTCTTGCCCTCTCTCCAATTTGTTGAAACATTTTCTAGTGTTCTGCAAATGCGGTTTTTTTAAACAAAACCACTGTTGATGCTAATTTTGGCTTCCTTCCAAAGTCTTCAAAACAATACAAGAGTTACACACATCAGTCTCTTGAGCTGCATTTTACTTTTATTTTAGCAGAATTTACTAATGAGTAGTGCCACTCTAAATACCATATTTTGCAGGCAGATGAAAGGTTCTACAGTTTTAGACAATAGCATCAGAAAGAAAATAACAATATCCCAGCCTTTCAGGTTTTCTCTGAGGATGATAATTTAGAAGTCTTAACTCAGTCTCTTTATAGGTTTGCCATCAAGTTATTTCCAATTAGGAACACATCATACACCCACTCATGCAATTTATTTACATTTAGTTATACTTTCATAAGACCTCACTGTAACGCTGTCAATTCTTGCCATCAGAGAAGAACATTATGACACAATTATTAGCTCTTTTTAATGAATTAATTTAGCTGCCAGTAATACCAGCACATTTTAACATTATACATGAAAAAGCAGCTTAGTGCAAGCATACATTATCTGATACAGCATACAAGGCAGCAAACTAATTTGCAAAAAAATAGTTATCTTGCATGTCTTCTAAGAAGGGACATATGCAGATTGTGTCAACTGCTTATATACAGAAGAAATAAAATTGCAAACCTACTTTAACAATGCTAACTTTCTGATTTTTTAATGTTTTTCACTTTTCTTAAACCCAAGCCAGAAAACTCTGTTTAGATATTTCATGTTAATCACTGCAGTAACTTTTAAGAGTCCAATATCAAAAGATTTTTTACTCTGCCTTGCATCTTGAATTAGTTTTTGAAAAATCTAAGAAACAGTACTCTGAGTACTTCTCTATTCCTATATTAAACTCACCTTTTTGCAGAGCAAGTTTTCATCAAAATTTATCTTTGCACACAGCTAAGCATCTCCTTATTTACACAATCCAAGATCCTATCACTTTTGCTGGCTTTTCTTTTAACAAAAAGCTCCAGCTTTCCCAAATATTTCCAGAATAATTTTGCCTCACTCACAACAACCTGAGGAATGAAGCAAATTGTTCCGGTTCCATCTGAACCCACAGGGATGTTTTGCCTTAGAGCTATGACAAAGTAAGGTAAGAGAGAATGAAAACAAAAGCAAAACCTCAAACCACATAACCTTGCTCAGCTGCAACTTGCAGCATTAAGAAGAGAAGAGCTTTTAATGGGAAGCAGGCACAAAAGCAATCACTTGTTATCACTGCAACCCCAAACAGGAATAGTCTCAACTCTCCTTGGGCAGAAGATGAAGAACAGCACTACAAAGTTAGTGGCATCCTCTTCTGTGTGCTCCAAGGACTACCTTTCAGCTAGTTCATAATGTAAAAAGTCACAGCAATCCTTTTATCTGATGCACGTCCAAAGGGATGCACTGAAACAGATGAGACAAGTTAAAGATGTCAGAGAAATCTCAATTTCACAACAATGTATTCAGAGCATATTAGGAGTTTACTTCAGGGTCAAGGAAAGCCAGACAAAAGATGCCAGTGGAAAGAAGAAACATTGTAATTTTTGACAAAAGCAGTCAGCAAGAGATCAAGGTGCTTTATTAAAATCCATGCAAGTCTTAAGAGCACAAAACACAGCCTTTCAAACTGACAAACAAACCCAGAGTCTGATTTAACTCTCAAACAACAAAATCATAATGCTCTGGATTAAAAAAATAAGGATTAAAAGAATTTTTAAAAAACAAAAAAAATCCTTACATGGGCAAGGGACTTGAAGTTGTCCTTGGAAGAGAAAAGAGAAAGAGGAAATCTGAAGCTCCAGATAATTTTTTTGATTGCACATGTAATAATAATAGTACATACATAATGTAGTAAAATGTAGACTGTAATAATATGCTATATATTATGAAGCATATACAAAAATAGAATTAGGAACAAGATAAAGATGAAAAACTGGTTTAGCTTTTTATTGATGTTACAAAAATATTTTCTTGGTATTCCTCCCACCTTAATGGATTGTTTTGCACACATCCCACTTGGAGACTGCTGCAGTTGGCCTCTTCTCTTCCTTCCTACTTCCAAGGACATTATCTAACCTCTTGCAGCTCAGTGATGAATAGCGATTACCTTGAGTTAATGCAGAGGAAAAAAAACTAACTATGATGGCAGTGATCCAGTGAATAGAATTCAGGACTGCAGAAGGGTGGAGGAGAGATGATACTCAGCCCATTTTGTTAGGGGCTATACTCCATAACACATTCAGGAAAACTGGATATTGGTGGAGGCTAAGGCATGGAGGAGAATTTACTCATAAGGAGGGAACTGATCAGAAGTATGAGTTATTAGAGAAAAAAACATCAAATGTTAAGTTTTAGAAAAGTATAATGAGATAAGATAAAGGATAATGAGAAAAATGCAAAGCAATCTATTTTGGTTGGGAGAAGAGAATTTTTAACTGCTCTGGATGCTTATCAGAAAACTAAAGAAACATTGCCCAGATAAATTAATCACAAAATGATTGCACACTTGGTGGAGAACACCACTTTTAGAAAAAAAGAAATCATTGCTAACTGTTAGCCTTAGAGGGAATTTCAAGAGTCTATCCTGGCTTACTTAAATTTCATACTTTTTCCTAAAGATTTTGAATGTAGATTCTTAGGTGTATATGTATGTACTAACGAGACAAATTGGAAAAGGTGGCAAATCCTCAGTAGAAGACAACTGGAATGAAAAATTGTCTTGATGAATTACATAAACTGTCATTAGTCAACAAGATGATAATTAGTAAAGTCCAAAGCATCAAATTATTTTTCCATTACTTTTTCCATATCTGCACTTGACTTTCAACATTGCCTACAGATTATAGCTATAATCCTTATAAAGGCACCTTCAAATTGGCAGAATAGGTATAAAAACCAATATCCCCTATCATCTTTCAGGCTTGGCAATATTGGGGCACCTACAAAGACTGATGCAGACAATCCAAGTGAGTGCCTATGCCTGCAACTGCATCACATAGCATATTCTCAAACAAAGTAACTTCTAAGAGATCAATTCCAAGTTTTAACTCCTGTAACCTAAAAAGGCATATCACAAATTATATTAAAGGATTTTGCATCACAGCTGACAGTAGATCTTTAAAATAGTCATCACAAGTTGAAGAATCAATGTTTTGACATCATGAAATTGTACAGCATACTTGCAAGCAAACACTGTCATTCCATTAAAGAAAGTGATTCTATACAGCCTTAATAAAATAACCCAGTAAATGCATATTAAAAAATTATTGCAGAAATTCTGATGCAGACAGAGATCTGAGAAGAAAACAAATTACAACTGCGTAAATTAACTCTTAGATTTCCAAACCTGATTTCATGTCTTTCAGCATTCAGTACTTTACAGGGTCTTAATGCTCTTTCAAAACTGATTATAAACAAACATATGGGCATTAATTGCAAATCTTTGAGCCCTCTTGGGGAGTTTCAAAGAGCAGGCCTGCTGTGCTGTTTAATTCCATTTGCTTGCCCTCTCCTTAAGAATGCACTCATGTTTGGTGCCACAACTGGCACAACTCCAAGGCAAATTGCCATCTTGCTATTAGAAATACACCAGAGTTGATAGAAGTGAGCTAATAAATTAAAATTCAAATAAAAAGAGAAGCAAGCTCTTATTCCTTCCTTTTACAGGTGCAAGAGCAGCAATGCTCCAATGATACTGAATCTGAGTTATTACCTGTACTCTGAAGAGGGAGAAGCGAGGTATAAGTGACTCATTTAACAAGGTAACAAAGTCTCTTCCAATCCAAGAGAGCAGGGCAAGCCAGAAGAACCTCAGTAATTTGTAAGCATTTGCTTGTAATTTTGTCATCTAGTTAAATATAAAATTTCAGAACAGTGCTGAAGACCAGCAGAGACTCATTGGTATTTCTGAGGCACTGGTCCTACCGACGTGGGATACAGATGCTCAGCTGCACAGAATTGGAGTCCTCCAAAAAAATACTTGATAAAAAAAATTCTGCTCCAAAAACTATCAGTCTAACCAGGCAAATCAAGCAAGTGTGAGGAACAAGTGTTATACATTTTCCATCTGGAAGACAGAAAACTTAAGTAATAAGTGATAAAGCCATGTAAAGATGTGATAGAAGGGGGATCTGTGGAGCTCATGCCCAGTTTGAGCTGTGGTATCTAAACAATATAGTCACCCAAGGAGCATTTAGGAGGAGCTAAAAGCTGTATGCTGATGGGCACAGGTCAAACTCAGGCTCAGTCACATCTTCTCTGGTTCTACAACTGTAGCTCTTTCACCCTTCACTAGACTGTAACAACTGCAGTCTTGAGAACACACAAGGCAGATCCTGAACACTCCAATTCCTGAATGAGTACTACAGATTCAGATGACAAACAGGATCATGTTTTGGAAGCAAATATTAAACTGCTGAGAAGCACAGCAGCCTTTGTTGCCTGAAAACAGCAAGTTCCTGTCAGCTTTACAAGCTACTGCTTTTGTGGGTCATTAGCTCCAGCTCCAGATTAAGATGAATCACCAAAGCATTTACCAGTGGCAAGACTCTTGTCTGAGAGGGAGGACCACAGGCAGGATTGAGGAACTCAATCCTCAACAAAAACATTCCAATCTAGACACCTGATGTTCAGTTATCACATTAAAATATTTGGGTGATAGCAAACAGCTCAACTCTGTCTTGAGAACACACAGATTTCCTTGAGTTAAATTCTTTAAAATGCAAAAAAAAATTAAGACAAAAACAGAAACAGCCCAGAGTTTTAGCTGATAGAGCATCACATACAGCACGTAAGAATGATTGCCTCTTCCTTCATCAGCTTCTCTGACATTTTTAAGATTGTTACATCAATATTTTTACACAGCAATACAGATCAGCCAATTAAATTACAGCTCCTGCTGTCTTCTCATATGAAAAGAATGTTGGGTTTTGTTTGTTTTTAAAATTGATGTGGTCTGTTCCCAAAAACAATCTTATATTTCTATGATCCTGCTCATAAAGCAGGAAGAACCATCTTAAGTGAAGATTCACAAATCACTTAATCCTTTGTCTTTTATGGTTAAGTCACTGCTTTTTAGGCTTCACGGTAGATAAGCAAACCCCTTTTCAATCAGTTTCAGCATCTCAGTGCAATTCTTACAAAAATTAAAAAGGTATGTCTTCTTTCAACTCCACTTAATTACATTCCAAAGTTGCTAATCTCTTTGCAACTTAAAACTACGGTATTCAAGTATTCCCATAATGATGGGCATGAGGAGTTTATATACTCCAGTCATGCAGTAAAACTACTAAAGGCATTTATCTACTTGTCAACAGGATTGTTTTCAGAAGCAGTGTAGTTTAACTCTTTTTCCCCAGCCTGAAGTCAGCAAACTGGATCATACTGTTTCAGACTAACACCAAAGGGAATCCAGAGGAGATAACTTGCCTTAGCTTCGCCTGTAAGCACAACCAAAGTACCTGATTATTAGCCACTTCTGTTAACTCATGTTAAGTCCTCCAGAAGAAAGAAAGAATAAAACTATTAAACAGCCCAAGAAGAAGAAAAATTTTGACTGTGAAGAGATAAAATGCTTCCATGATGCAATTTTAGACTGGCATTTTCAGAACAGTTTTGTATTACTGAGCTTTCTCCCATTCCATCAAAGCAGCTGCCTGTTTCCTTCTGACACCCAGATTTCTTTTAGCCATTGAAGAGAGGATGCTGTGTTCTGATGAAATGCCCCTCCTGGCCATCCCTGGTAGAGAGAATTAAAAGCCTTGCCAATCCTTTTGAAGTACCAATCTTCAACAAGTAGGTTTCATGCCTCTTGTTATTGTTGCCTCTCTCAGAAGAGCACAGCTTAGGTGGAACACTGAACTGTTTACTTATCTTCTAAAATGTACTTGAGATCACATGATCACTGTCTGCACTTCCACTCTCCTCCTCCTGCATTCCCAAATCTCACACTGCTTAAGCAAAAGAAACTTGGTAACTCTAGATTGCAAAAAAGCTCGTTCCTCAAGTGGCAGAACTGCTTACCTGAACATGGGTCAACAGATTTTCCTTCTTCAAGCTCCATGCCTGACCTGCAATGTGCTCTGGAAGGCACATATCTGTACAGGACAGGAAAACTTGAGCCTCCAGATTGTACCCAGCCAGCACTCTGGGAGAAAACACACCCAGCTGTATCACTGATCTTAAATGAAAGCCAAAAAGATACCAGCTTTTTTCTGCCTAAGAGCCAAGTACAGCTATACAAAGACAGTCCTGGGGCCCAGTCAGCAGTTTAAAATACATTTCACTAGACCACTGTACAGGATACAAGTTAATAAGCTCTGCCGGGGGCCACAGCAGGTTATCAGTGGAGAATGAGGCATGCAAGGTGCTCTAAGGGCAAAGCAGTGCTGTAACTCAGCTGTGAAATAGCAACTTGATCACAGATTGCAGTGTGTATATGGAACTGCCCCTATATGTATTTATTTCTTGACCATAGTTTAGGCAGTAAACTCAAGAAAATTTAAGACATCAACCAAATTTCCTTCAGCACTTCACAACAACATTAACCTACACTTCATGCTAAAGTTTCACCTTCCTGATGAGCTGGATTTGCAATTAGAAAACAATTTAACCTTTAATTGAAAAAAAAAAAAAAAAGCAGCACCTTGAGAACAACTTAATATTATCTAGAGGAAGACCATGTTGCTCATTCATCTCAGTGTGCAGATCATTTTTAGCTCAACTAAATTAAAATTACTGTAATACAGTTTTAAAGCAAAGACATTTCTCTTGAAAGGTAAATTAAACATTCAAAAACTGGACTGCATGAGACACATCAAATTATTGGCAATTTTCAGAAGAGTCAGATGATTTAATGTGCATTCACTATAAACTGAAGAGAGGAATCCTTTCCTCCTTTCCAGAAGCTATTTTTACTCCAGCTCATATGCACAACCTCAGCAGCTCTGAGCTGACAGAGTTCTTCCTTTGGTTCTAACTGTGGATAAATTAAACCAGACACTTAGCCAAGAAAAACACAACTGGACAGAGGGATTATCCAAAGGAAGCCCAGTGGGAACCACAGATAGGTATTTTTTCTTTCAGTCAAGAACACTACAACAAAATACCAACTGAGCCAACACACTATACTCTTAAACTGCAGTCAGTAGCAGAGGGACTGCAATACAAGTTACAGGATTCTCCATAAACTCTCGATCTGACTTAGAGATGCCCATGCCTGAAAGAGCATTTGCAGATTATATTACCAAGGATGCAGTTTCAAAAGAACAAGTCACTAGAACAAAAGAAAGGAATGCTGCAGTTCAGCTTTCATCACTATAAATGGCTTAGTAATATTTACAGATTTTACAGAGATCTTCTTGCTGCAATCTATTTCAATTTGCAAAGCTAAGAGAAGTTAGTGATAGCCTTTACTTAAAGGGCAATTACTTCTTGTACTTCAAATAATGAAATGCCCTTCACAGATAAAACAAAAAAAAAATATGAATCAATACTGTTAGGGCATGCATTTATCAGACAGGTTAATCTAAGAGAGACAGCATTCCAGCCAGATGTCAATGTGGAATCCAGGGAAGTGACCAGCCAGCATTCTACAGGCAGCAGCTTATCCTCTTTGACTGATGTTCTGCATAGCACAGGTTCCAACCCTTCCTTCACCTATTTCTCCATCAAGCTGGGAGATCCATGGTTAGACCACCTGGTTATTTTCCAGACAGGGTACCCAATCCACAGGGAATCGGTTGAAGTTACAGATGTAACCTTGAAGTCACTCCACAGAGTATTTTTATTTTGAGGAAAACATGCATTAATTCTGCTATGTTTTTCTCAGTTTTCCTTTCCCTGCGGCTCCAAGGCTTATAAAGCTGAAGCAGAGTGAAGCTGACAGGAGTACTCTTGGAGATTTTGCCAGGAACTTGAATAGAAATAGAAAAACTAAGCAGAGCATGGACACTTTCCTACTTCTTGTGTTTGCCAAAAGCTCTCAGTGGCAGCACAGACAAAGTGTGCTTGTAGAGTCAAGGAAAATCACACTCATGGGTTTTCATGCACTTGGAAAGTTAACAATGATAGCAAAAACACAACTTCACAGAACATGAAGTTGTTCAAAGCAGAACTGTTCTGAATCCTTTCTTTTTCAAGAGAAGTTTTAGTATATCTATTAAGACTTGCCAAGACCTCATTTTGGCTGGTTAAAAGTTGCAAATTGTAGTAGTAGCATCACCTAGCACATACATGGCATTACATGGCAGACAGATATCCAGAATGTCTGAAAATCATTTAACTCAAAGGACAAGAAACAAGAGCATAAAGTTCAAACAGGACTGGCTACACTGTGTGAATATATAGAATAAATAGCAGGAAGTTATTTATCTTTTCCAGTGGCTGGAAGGGACAGAATACAAGATATGCACTAGAAATGGACACAAGAGCTCTCCAAGAAAGGGTAAGGCAAAAAAGCAGGGGAAAGGGGAAGCATAATAAAAATTTAACAAAATAGATAGGACAAGCTCAAAAGGAAATTGAATCAGATGAGGAAGTCTCGAAGCTAACATAGAACTTGCCTGAGGAAGTGGGAATTCAAAAGAAGATGAGAAGACAGATGTATTCCGAGCAGCTCACTAGGGATGAAATGAGGAGCTGAGCACTCAGGAGAAAAGGCAGTAACTCCAGAAGTCAGCACACAAGACCAAAACAAAAAAAATGAAAGACTAGTCAAATTTCTAATCTCAGGAACAGGGCCAGAACCACATAAGCACTCAGCTGCACACAGGCTGGCTGAATGTGATATTAAGTGCCTTGTGACAGATACAGAAAAACAGTCTCTGAATGTGTTATGTGCAATTCTGTTAGGAAGTACACAAAGGACATGTGAGAGGGTGACAGTAAAATAAGAGGGTTAAAATTATATTCAAGGTGTTGTCTTTCCTTCTATAAAACTGATATTGTCACCTTCAATTTGTTCTTCCCAAATTAAATTTCTTATCAGTACACAGAATAAGAAAGGCATCCAGATACACAGTATGTTGCCATTACAGTGCATTTATAGGAACAGTGAGGCATCCACACAAAATCATCCAACAAACCAAGAGCAAACTGTGGGAGGACAAAGAGCAGACACATAATTAACTGCAGTGATTTCCAAAAGCAACAAAATACTTCAGTGATTACAACTGCAATTAAGAACATCCCAACAAGCATCACCTTCCTCATTCACATTACCCACCTGTCTTCCATCCTTTTCTTTCCACTACTATTCACACCTTATCAAACTGAGTACTATGGTGAGGACACAATGTATAGATGGACACCAGAGATCAACTCTAATTACAACGTACTGGTAACATCAACATTTTTCTTCACAGTAACAGAAGTGAAAGAAACACAAGACTGGGGAAAAATTATATTGCAAAGGTGGAAGAGAGCAGTGGAAAAATTACTTCATCTAGCCTTACGCTTCCTAACATCAAATCCACTTGCTGCACTGGTGAGTATCCTAAAACAGCTTGCTATTTAGAACACCTAAGGAAATCCAGGGCTGAATACCAGCCCTGTGATGCACTGCAGAATCTTGTTTCTGCTGCTCCTTTACCTCCACCTTACTCTCCCTTTTGCAGTTTCTAGTCACATACTTTCTTTCAAACTGACCTTGAATTTGACAGAACTCCAACACTACACTGGATTTATAAATATGATTAGGGTATGAGAAGAGGATACATTAGAGACCTTCTCCAGCCAGATCCAATTAATCATGCTATAGAAACACACATCCATGAACATAATTTCCAGTGTTGTGACATTCCATAGATTAAGCAAGCCAAGCCCATCTGTACAGAGAAAAGAGAGAGCCCTCTGCCGGGTGAGAAATGCAGCTCCTCCTGTCCTTCCCCTACACTCCACTGAATGCCCATGGGCAGATTTAATTTCCCAAACATCCAGTCCACAAAATGGTATCAAGTTGCTGAGATTGACCTGCAATTCAAGGGATTGGCCTGCAGAACCCAAATTTCTACAGTTTCTACATTTAAAAGCACAGAGGAAAACACTCCTCCCATACTTTTAAGAGACTAATGTAATATCCTATCTCTAGGTGAAACAGGAAAACCCAGTGTTCCCTTATGCCAGTGTCCACTGACAGCCCAGGTCTGGTAGTAGACCAAGTTCAGCAGTGTTACTCACATCGCACATCTCGCAGATGGCTTTTCTTACTGCTCCTCAACCAAACTCTTTCCCTGTTTACTCCCTGCCTCGAGAGGCAGCCCTTATCTCGTTCAGGGGAATAGCTGAAACTTTCTACCTGCTTAAGGCTTTATCACAGCAGCAGCTGCAAACTATTGCTCAGTGCAGAATGAGGAATGATGAAATACCAGACAGCGGATAATGGCACAAGGGAAAGGCAAAGATCAAGTGCTTACACTAACATATTCCAGGAAAGCAACAATCTTTTTCCTTTCTCAGTCAGACTATGGGAAAAACAAAGCTAAAAGTAACACTTTTCATTCATCAGCATTACTGTTTTTCCTCCTGTAGACTACAAAACACTCACAAAGTAGCTGCTCAGCCTGTAACAACCCAGTCTGCACCAACTTCCCATCTACAGGCAAACTCTTTGATCAGGAAGTTCTTCTAAGGTTTGCTACAAGTTTCCATTGCAAACTTTTGCACAATAAAATAATGCTGTGCTCACACTTGTTTGCTTCTAAAACCAGGGGTTCCTGATATTCCTTCTTTGGAGGTAACAGTAAAAAACACCAGAGGACAAAGTGTGACAGCTGGAGATCTGTTCAAGTTCATGTAGAGCAGATGGGGCTGCAACTCCGGACTTGGGCATGCCATGCTCAGAGTTAACAGGCACACACACTCACTGGTCATACGACCAAGCAACTCCTTCAACACTGCATGCACTTCTTTTCACTTTTTGAAAGACCTTGTGAGCTGAAGCAGCAGAAAAACTCCAGTTTTTGGTGTCATCCTGACTTTCACTGTCTCACATCCTGTCCTTGAACTTCCTTCAAGTACCAGATAAGAGTTGTTCAACCTTTGACAGCACAGAAACCTTTGGAGATTTTTTGGATTGAGACTTTTAATGGCAGAGAAAGAGATGGATGAAAAAAAATCTTATAATGCTTTTAAAAACAGAGAGAACACACTCTCAAAGAAACACTCCTATTTAAAAATCTACAATTAAAATTACCTTAGTGGTAAACACACTGCTGTGTTCAAAATATTTTTTACAAGTTAACTGAATAGTAGTCAAAGCACATCTGTACCTACAGGCCCTGAAAACACTCTTCTCGTTATCAATTATTTTCTCTCAGCAGACTTGTGTCTACCCTCCAAAACCATCAATAATCATATTTTCTGACTAAAAAATAAACACTTAGGTTTATTACAGCATTATTCAGAGATGGAGTAAAGAATAGAGCCAAAAGAGAGCTACTTGACCTGTAAGAAACAAAGGTTCTGCTAAATCCAAGAGGTAGGCACAGATGCTGTGGTAAAAATTAAAGAGCTCTACAGATCCAAATTATGAACAGGCTCTTCATAAGCACTCTTAATTCACAAATTCCAGTATAATGACCACAGTCATGGAGTGGTTCTGGAAACCTCTTCACCCTCGCTAATAAGGAAGGGTAAGAGCAACCCTTAGACAATTCTCAGACACCAACCACTCAGAGTTTGCATTTGAGCTGTAGATAGGAAAGAGGAAAGCAAATCAGAAGAAAACACAGGACATCTAAATCACACTCATCTCTGACAAGGATAAAAGGCAGGCAGTGAAAGAGGGCATTTTTTAACAAAAAAACTCTCTCTTTAGGTGCAGAGGATGCCTTCCATGTCCTACCTGCTCCATGGATTAACAGATTTTGGCCCAGCAGGCCTTTTAATTCACAAAGTTTTATCAACATAGCTGTAGTCTAAGAGCAGCTCAGGTCAGCTGTGACTGAAGCTATGTGGCTTTCAGCTACCTTTCAGCAGTTGTATTGCCACAAGTTTCCCTGAGTGGGAGAGATTTATCTTTAGCACTGACAGGAGCTAAAGATATTTTTGGAAAAGGATGGCTCTTCACTGTCTAATAAACCTTGTTTCACTGCATGCCTTGACCTCACGAGCTTCCTCTGTGAAAGACCCAGGGGGTCTCTCAGGTCTTTTATAATACAGAATTCCAGAGCAGCAGGAAACATGCAGACAAGACACTCCACTGCAATATAAAGCAGACATACAATAGTATCATTGTGCGTTATCTAGAAGAAGGTATCATTGACTTAAAAATAATATAAAGAGAAACAGAATATACTTAAATTCTAGGCAGCTATGTTCTTACTGAAAGTAAGTGAAGGTAAACTGACAATCTTGTTATTTGCACAAATACTGACAGGACTCCTGGGAATAGCTGAGAAAACAACACTTAGCTGTGTCCTTCATCAGAACATAAAACACTCCATGTGCCAGTGAATAACTTCACATTGTGGACACAGTCAGTGTCTGTATTGCAGACAGATCCTTGGTTGACCATATCAGTTCCTGGAACACAGGCCCTGGTATCAAAGCCAAATCCCAGCATTATTATTTTCATTACCTCCTTGACAGGCAATTCTTTGCTCTCAGAACTCACTGCCCATGCAGGCTGGGAAGCAATGGCCACAGGCCTTTGCTAAGTGCTAGAGGTACCTTGGGATCAGTGTCTCACACTCCCCACTGTGTTCTCTGCACAGGTTCTCTACTCTCTCCTTAGCAATGAAAACTGCAAAAGCACCATTTCCCTTCAGCCCAATACACACAACCATAGCCACCATAAATGATAATTAACTGTGGATGGCACTTGGAGTTTCTACACTCAGTGGTGAGCACAGAAATTCTGTGCTGGCACTGCTGGTTTGGTGCTCCACAAGGAAGCAATTTCTACTCAGCGAGCTTCACTGGATTTCATCAACAACTGTTACCTGACTTAGTGGATTCTCCTCTAGTATTAAGTAACATCTTCATGGTTGCTTAAGTAAAAGGAGTTTCACAGCTTTTTTACCTCTGGAGGGAGGAAAAAGGGAAAATGATAGGCTGAACATTTCTTGGTGCTTGCACTTGGCAGATTGAACATCAGTAACCCTAGATTAAAAGCTTCAGTTGCTAAACAGACAAATTTATAGTTTCTCATTATGTTAACAGACACAAAACATAATACTTCAATGCACCTGAGAGCTCTCCTGACTTCTGTACTCTTACTTCTCTGAAAAAGTAAAATCAGGACAGAGAATTCAAAAGGAAAAAAAAAATAAAAAGTAAATTAACACCTATCCTCCCTGCCTTCCCCCCAGAATAATCCCAGATTAGATTACTAGTGAAACAACCTCAGCAGGTGTACGAGTTCTTCCTTTTATTCCCTGGCACAGAAGCACAAAGTAGACAATGACACCCAAGAAAGACTCTCATTTCATACGCATGAGACAGACACACACACTTCCACTGAGATTTGCACATGAATAAGAATATTGTTTACTCCCAATCACAGACAAGTCTGTAATTAATTTCTTTTAACTTTCGTAAGACTGCCTTGCACCAGGAAACAAAGTTGTGCAATATAATGCACTAGGCTATTAGAGTATTAAACAGCAACAACTCACTTCTTGCATGGCCAGCTGAAATCAACTCTACATATACCCTCTCTGCAAACTACCTGGAAATCTAACAGTTTACTCACAAGACCAGGTTATACTGAAAAGCCATCAGCTTCCAACAAGGACAGATTGCCTTATTCACCCTTGACTGTGACTGCAATAAGACCTCCGTTTCTCTCCTGCTTGTCACCAAGATTCCTATTTGTCTGTATACACTATTTTCGTATTCCCCTCAAACATATACCACCTGCAGGAACAGACTGCCCTCTAGCTCTGACCAAGCTCAAACAGAATTTTCCTAAGGCTCTGCTTCCTAAAAAGTCCAGCACCCAGAGCCACATGAGGCAGCAAGAGTACTCTGTCAGCTGTACCCTTACCTGTCCTGGGGTCAAACAGCTGGTTGGCCTCCAAATCTGTGAAAGTGCTGAAGCAGATGGGGCATTTAAAAGAGGCTCGGTTGGTGGAGTCTCTCTCATCGGTCTCGATCCTGCGGCGCATGTGGTCCAGCTTGTACTTGACCACATTGACAAGCAGGCGGTAGTTGATGAAGTAATAGTTGTGGCGCGTGGTTTTGCCGTCAGGGGCCGTCTCAACCCTCATCCTGCATTTGATGAACTTGTCACCCTTCAAGGTGTTGAGGACAGCCCTCAGCTGCTTCCTGTCGAACTTCAGAAGCTCCAGCATGTCCTCCTCCTTCACGCAGGGGTTCCTGATGAGGATGTCCAGAGCCAAAGCATGCTCAATGCCATAAAAGCCACGCACCACATATTTGGCAAGGCGTTTAAGAGCTGCTGGGACCTCAGTGAGGACATCTGGGTCAGTCATAGCAGGTCCAGATCGTGAGTTTCATGTATACTGCAATGGAAAAAAGGCAGATGGATCTCAGCTAGTCTTCTAACTTCCAAAGATGTTATTTATCTTACCTAGAGGTAAGAAAAGGATGGGGTGTTTTCCATTTCCCTTTCCTAAGCCTTGTACTATCTCCTTGGGTGTCATAAATGCTACAGAAATAGGAAATGATACCCCTCATTCAAAGCAAAATGACATAAAAATTTTTAAAAAGCACACAAGAAATCAGTACCAAAACATACAGCAGATTTCATTCGTATTCAGTCACAGCCAACACAGCTATAGTAAGAAAGCTGTCATGAAGCTGAGCTCCAGAAGACCTGCAAATTGGAAAAAGCAGAAAATGGCTACAGCAAGAAAGGTCCTAAGACAGCCCGAGTGTGGAGTCTGAGTGCCTCAGCTGACATCACTTGACCCCAGTGTAAGCAGCCCTGTCTGGTCTAACACCTCAGCCATCCCTGGGCAGAGATGCACTATGAGGACAACTTGCTGTACAGGCTGGTATGCATCCAAGCAAAAGCTCCCAGCTGCACCATGAGAACAGATCCTTGCTCATAATCAGACCTCAGTCAACTATCTGCAGCATGAAAACCATTAGCAATACCAACTCCCACATCACAAATTGCTTCAGCCCTGTTCTTATACAAGCAAATAGGTCCTTTTTACAAAGAACAAAACCTTCATTTAAAGTCCCACTCTCAGGCCTCAGAAGCACATGAATAATATAGCATAATAAATGAAGCAAAAATCAAGACAGATCAAACATGAAGTGATGATGTGTTTAACAAAGACCAAAGTATTCCATGAAGTATCCTTTGAGTTACTTACTACCACTTACCAGGCTGTCTGTGACAAGACAATTATTTCTCAGTACTCTATTTTCACTTCACTTTTCTTCACCATAACAACAAAGGGCACAAATGGTCATTTATTAACTAACTATTAAAAGCTTCTGTGACATACATGGCAACACATACAAAGATCACATGCAAGGAATTCCTCACATTTTCACCCCTGCCAGATTTAGCTCACATACACCAGCATTGATTCAAGGGAAGAATAAAGCATTAGAGATGCTTTTGAAACACCCATTCAGAAGGTTGCACTTCCAAGCTAACATCAAATAAGACTCTTAATTATCTTTTTCAGTAGGAGTTTCTATGCTACTTTAGGACATGAGTAATCATTTCTTAACCAAAAAGTTCCTTCCCCTGAAGAAAACATCCCTCACTCTAATTTATTTTTTTTCATCATTTCAATGCAATTTTTACACATGAACTAATATAATAAATTGCTAAACTCTGCCAACCTCAATTTTCAGTTCCGTTAGATGTTTCACACACTGTACATACATCTTCCCAGTATTCAAGCCTATCAAATAAAGCAAAAAGTGACAGCAGAAGAAAGGATCTGGATGAGTATCCTATTTTTTTTTCATCATTAACATAAAACCTGTGATAGGCCTTTTCACAAACACCATCACACAACTTTGTCTACTCCCCACGCTAAGCCATCCCTCTGAGATCACCAACTCTGTATGTAACCAAGCAGCTGCTGACTCACTTCCATCAGCTAAGACTTCTCAAAAACCTATGATCATTTATCACAGTAGCCTGCTTGGATTTTTTTCCTTCTTATGAGAAACAGTGTCCTTTCAAAAAAGTGTAGCATTATCCACTGAAGCTTTACTCCTCTTCCACCCCTACCCTCTGCTGCCACTGAAGAAGGATGTTCCTCCCAAGGGTTATGGCCAGTACAACTGCAAAGTAATTAGGCTGTGGAATGTAAAGCTTCACAGTAAGTAAATTAAGATCATCCTGTCTTTTCTGCCCCTTGGATAAGAAAACCACACCTTTGCATTCTTCTTTTAAAACACCTCCCTGATTGAGCTTTTCTTTTCCCCTAATGTAGAGCTAAACAGTATTCACAGTGTTCAAATTGAAACTAACTGAACGACATTTGCTGACTGCTGGTGTGCAGGCTGAGAATAGCTTACAGCAAACAATGCCTGGATGTCCAGCTACAGCTTCCCTTTAAGGAAATCCAATTAAAACACATCTATCACACCAGGAATTAACTGTTAAACAAGTATTTCTAGAGTCAGCCCGCTTTTTCTTGCATACCAGAGACACAATGACTTATCTCACACAAAGGAGAGCTTTATAGAGCTTTGTATTGCCAAGTGTTAGCAATAAATGATGCCCCATCAAGAGCTAGCCATGCAGTATTTTGGAATCTGTAAGTCAGACCAAATCTAAATACTGTCACAGGATGTTGTCTTTAAAGACCGATGTCATTCCATGGGTATTTTTTCGGTCTTTCAGTCACCTAAATATAAATCTTTGTTTTGACTATATCTGTCAGCAACATACCGACACTACAAAACAATGTCAATGCAGAAGCTGGTGGGAATCCTTGATTCATTCAAATTGATTAAATCTTACCCAGAGTTAAAGCAAAGAATAAATGTAAAGATCAATTTTAAATAAAACCTGCACCACAAGAGAGTAAAAAGTCAATTTTTTAAGTCAAAAGCTTGTTAAGTGCTGATCTGAAGAGCAGACAACCTTCTCTCTTCAACAATCCACCTTCCCTAAAACTTCCTTGCAGAAAAACTTGCTGACACAGCTTGCAGGGGCACAGTGACTTTCAGACAGTTGAAATTTAAAAAAAAAAATGGAGAAAAATGTTTTTAAATAAGCACATCTCACTCTGGACACCTCATCTGAGAGCTGATGGAAAGCACTGTCTCTGCATTGATAAGACAGCTGCAGATTTCCACAGACACTTCCAAAACAGGTTTAAAGTACAATTTCAGGAATAATACACTCAAACAGCTTAAACAGAGACCTAAAAGGGACCAATAAATGAAACCATCTCTAAGAGTTTTCAGCAACAGTCAGATTTAATACTATTTCTTAGTGTCAATCACTAGAAAAATATTATTTTTCATCTAGCAGGACTAGGAGTTTTAACACCATTTCTTCTACTCTGCTGGAGATTTTGAGTGATGTCCAAATCTGTGTCCTCAAGTAACAAAGGGCATCTTGACTGTGATACTGTTTTCTTCCAGGTGGGGACATATGAAAATACAAGCATCCTGAAAACACCAGAAACCATTCTTTCCTGTTATCCTCCACTTCAAAAAGTGGATTAACACACCAAGTTCTAAATCCTGCAGAAGACAGTTCTTAGGTGAAACAAACATCTGCCTAGTGCCATCTTTGAACCGAAAAAAAAAAAAGCAAGTACATACCACTACCAGATCTCACCAGCCCAAGCTGATGTCTGGTCCATGAAGAATCTAAGGCTTTGAAATCCTGAACTGTAAATTCTTAACATCTTCCACCAAGCAAAAAAGACAATGAGTCAGCTCACAACATTCAAACTCAGGGGACTTTACCACTGCACCCTTTAGCAATGATTTCACCTTCCCCTGAAGCAGTAAGTCAAACCTGAAATAATTACGTGTGCAAACAAGTATGTTAACACCTTTTAACAAGGTTCTAATAGATGTGCATCTGTTTCATAATAATGTCTGAACTGAGCTTAATAATTTTATGAACATCAAGGAACATTTTCAGGGGAAAAAAAAATACTCAGCTATGCCAGTAAGCACCTGCAGCATCAATAATAAGGCACACTAGACAGCATCATATTCAGAAACAGCCAAAAGAAGAACTTCCAAATTTAAACATGGACTTTATTAAAATAGACAGTTGGTGGCAAATTGTTCTGGGTAAATACATTAATACAATTCAGTATTATGGGCACAGGAAGAAAGCAGACCTGTCTATGGTAACACAGTAGAACAGCAAACCTAAATACACAACTGTTAGGTTTTTAAAATTGTTGTAATTGAAAGAATTAATAGTGATGTGTCTATAAAAGGCAACACCAGAAAAAGAGACTTACACAACATAATCAGATCTGCTGGATGAAGAAAATCAGGGTACCTTCTGCAAGATTATACCTAAGGTTGAATAAAATGTATGAGGCCTTCAGCATAACCAGAGATGCCAGAAAGGATGTCAGGGGGGAAAACAAAAAAAAACCACCTTTGGTATGGTGGGATCAAAGGCCACACAAAAGCCAGAAACTGAACTGAGCAAATACCTCCACTTTCAGAACTTTTCTGATGCAACATCAAAGCAACTGAACTCTTCTTCTCCACATACAATAATTTCAATGAACTCTAACAGGAATTATGCTAATGAAGTTGGATCTGATTTTCTTCCTGCTTTTCCTGGCTAAAACTGAGACAAAAAGTGCTAGAAGGGTGATAACCTAGAAGACACAATGTAGATGAAAATAGTACCAGAAAATATGAAAACCTACATCAGCCAGTGAATTAATATGAATTTTTATCCAATACTGCAAAAGTAGATCATCCTGTTTCAACATGCAACTTTTGAGACTTACATTAATTTTATCCAGAAAATTCAATGGTCTCACTATTCATATATTTGACAGAGGATCTTTAAAAAGGAAGAAGACTGTTCTTCAGTCTAATACAGATATGCAAAGCTTTTGTAACACCCCAGATCTCTTTCGGGGGAGTACGTGGAGTTGCAGGTTTGGCTGTGAACTTAAGCTATCAGACACACCATTAACACTTGCACAGGTGCTTCCTGTTTTTCCCCGTATGTATTTAGTTGGTGCTCTTTTCCACCAAATCTTTGAAACCAGCTTTTGATGTTTTGCTTGGAAAACATTTCTGCCAGCTTCTGACACACAATTTTTAAGAAAGTGGGGGAAAAGTTACTTGCTTACACCACTGACATAGTTTGTTCAGGTGAAATCAAGACCAGGTTATACTAAAATTTCCTCACCCATAAATTTGGCAGGTACACCAGGCTTCCTGGAGCCAGTGCAAGCCATTTCCCACTCCAGGTGTCACTTGCAAACACCAGATCCCAGTTTTGTAGTCTCTCACTAACCAGATTTAAAATTCTGCCTTTCAGAAGACGATGAGGTTAAGCTAAGAGAAGCAACCCTGCATCTTCCCAAGAACAGGAAAGGAAGGCATAAACTTCAGAACTACAGTGGGAAAATATGCCATCAAGATTTTCAATGTCTGTACAACATAACCTCAGACACTACTCATCCTTTCCAGAAAAGGGGTACAAGAACCTTCCACTTTCAAGTCTTGTTTTTACTTGCATTTCTCTGTAGTAAGCCCAGAATTGCCTTTATCCCACATCCGGTGCAAAATAAAGTCTTCTTTATTTTATCAATAGCTTAGTGAGCTTCATTCCCTGGAGAGTTCATGAACACTGCTGTTCAGCCTTCCTCCTGCACTACCCCTTGATGAGAAATAGTGCATTTTCATTGCAAGTCCTGCCTTGAAGTATGAGGGCAGAAAAGAACAATCTGCTTTCACTGAAATCCCATCTTCTTGTTGGCTTTCCACAAACTGAAACTAGGAGACCACAGGCACCAAAGGATTTTCCTCACTCAGGATGAGAACTTGTGCTGCAGCTGCACACAGAAAGGCTGAGGGGCCTGGCTGAAATGAGGGCATTTCCCCATAATTTCACAAGTAAAAACACACGGAGACAGATGTAATAAGGTCACAAGGTTTGACAACTCCAAGCAGAAAATGAACAATGCAGGCTCAGGATGTAATTCTCAATCACATTTATAATTTTAACCCAACATAAACAATAGCAAGGTGTCAAGAAATTAAAGGACCACTGGTGTGCACATATACAAATGAATGAAATTTCCTGATGCAGTTTAAGTCAAATGACTCCTTCCCTCACATAAGGAAGCCTTTATTTTCCTTCCTTCCCTTTAGCCACAAGCCCCACTCCTCTGCCCTAATTCTGGTAGTTCACTATTCATGTAGCAATGTGACTCAAGTTGATAAAAAGCAAAAAACTAACATGTCAAAATAAAAAAGTTGGACATTTCAGAGAGGGCAAAGGGGAAAAGTTCAAGAACTGAATAACTTATGTTACCAGACTAGAGCTGACACAAAACAGAGAAAAGAATGCATGCCTAAGGATGGGGAGCTTTACCCACATGGTGGCAAAACTGACTTATCTGTAATGTGAAGCCACTGAGAAATTTCAATTATGGATACCAGAACCTCTTACAATTTGCACTCTGATCTGAACCTACCAGGAGAATACGTGTTATTTTGGAGATGTGTAAGACTGGCACTCACGTAATGTAGTTGTAAGGTTTTGGGGGTTTGCTTAAATGGAAGAAAGCAAGATAATTTCTCTCACATATCAAGCCTAGGAAGTCATGATTACACCAAAGCACAGTGGGCTCAACCCCAGCATTCCTTTGAATGTTTCTGACAGGAAAAAAAGAAGAAATTGCTTTTCACATTATGGATTCAGCAAGACCTGGAACACCACACTTTTCATCATGATAGATGATGTAAGCAATATTACCTTTTGGAAATTCCAGAAAGACAACAAAAAACTACGGAATTATTTGGTTCAGTATAGTTTTAGTGCATCAGAGCACAAGCAAGTGGATATATACCATGGGTACCAGCAGAAAAGAAACAAAGAAACTAAGTAACAAGACATCAGATTAGCTCTAATTAACACAGTTTCTTGTTTAGAAGAATCCCCTAAAGCATCCCCTGAGAAGGTGAGCTGTATGTCACAGGAAGTGGAAAGCAGGAATGCAATTCCCATCAAGCTTCATTCCTGCCAGAAAGGCATGTGCTCCTCTCCCAGGCACAGGGCTCTGCCCTCACAACGCCATCCTGTGTACCAAACTGATCAATCAGAGGTACAAAAATACTTTTTTCCCTTTTTCCTAAGTTTTTCAACAGTATAATGAGCTGGTGATGAACTCTGACATCTGATGACACTCTGGTGATGAACCAGCACAGAAGAGAGGATGCCACAGCACTGGAAAAGATGAAAGAAAAAACTACACGTTTTGTGAATGAAAAATATTAAGCTACCTAGACTTCATGAAAATGCACCTTAGCTGTGCACGGCTGAACACCCTTTTCAGAATGCTGATGTTCCTTGCTCATTCTGAGCCGGCTGGAATGGCACAAGCCTGACAGCTGGACCCAATTAACAACAGCTCGGTGCCACTATGAGATGCGATGTTTGCCTGCTTCTCAGGGAACCAGCACGCTCCTGAGGGCAGAAGAAATGTAACACACACACACACACGAATAAAATAATAGTAATAATAATAATAATAAAACTAAAAAAATTAAAAAGCCCACACACCTCACCTTGCTGACCTGGAAAATTGAATGTTTACACCACTGGCTGTTTTAGCTCCAGCCTGGCAAACAGGAACTAGTTCGCTTTACCAGTCAGCTACTCCTCGGATTCCCATAGCCCTGCATCTCCCTTCAAATTACAAATTAGATAGACCTCCTGAACGAGAACAGCAGACCAAGCTTTAACGCCAGTCAGACGGGAGAATCCCTATGCCGTCTACACAGCCTCCCATTCCCCACCCACTTTTATGTGTTGAGGCTTAAACATCGATCCCTGTAGGTTTCTGTAGGGCAAGAGGAGGCAAGCAGTACCGCTTTAAAAAAAAAAAAAAAAAAAAAAGACAAAACAAAGAAGCCTCAATAAGCACCGCAGGAAGGAACAGCAAACGGTGGGAAGGAGCCAAGACGAGAAGAGGGCCCAGATGGGCACATCGTGCGGGGAGCATGGGCCCCACGGCCACTCTGCGGCACCCAAGCGCCGGGCCGGGGCCTCCGCGGGCCGCAGGCACCACCACGCTCCCCGGGGCCGGCACTGACCTGGCGCCTCTTCCAGCTCTTCCCGGCTCCGGGCAGCGCTTCCAGCGGCTCCGCCACCCGCGCCGCCGCCGCGCACGCCTCTACCGTCAGCGGCACCAGCGGCGCCTGCTCCGGCCCGCCCCCTCCCTTCCCGCGCCCTGCGCACCGCCCAGAGGGGAGAGTGACAGGGAAGCAAGCCAATCGTCTTCTCATACAGACAGCGCCTTCCCGCCCTTTCGGCGGCTAGACCAATCAGAAGTGAACTACGCTGTTTTCTCCCCCCCTCCCAGACAGCCAATAGGCTGAGAGAAACAGCAATAACGTGCGCCGCTATTGGCGGGCGCCCCTGTGGCCGGGCGTTCTTGCTAGGCAGGGTAAAGATGGCGGCTCTGGACCGGGTCAAGGTGCTGGTGCTGGGCGACTCCGGTGAGTCCGTGTCCCCCAGCCGTGTGTCCCGGGGCTACTCCTTGGGGACTGCTCCTCGCCTCCCTCCCCGTTACCCGCTTAGGGGCCGGGACCGCCCGCGTTCACTCCGTGCTGCTCCCGGCCTCGCCACCTGTAACCCTGGCACCGCCTCCCAGGAGTTGTTCTCTCTCTGTGCACTTGCAGGTGTCGGAAAATCGTCGCTCGTTCACCTCTTGTGCCATAACCAGGTGCTGGGAAACCCGTCCTGGACAGTGGGCTGCTCTGTGGATGTGCGAGTAGGTGACGTGCACGGCCCCTTGGTGGCAAAGGAAGGGCCTTGACTTCTTATTTTAATTACTTAACGCCCCGGAAAGAGGTGTACTTTGACCATGTGTTTTGCTGAGGGCTTAATCTTCTGATGCAAGTGGCGTCAAATATGAGGCAAGCACTTGTGTAATTAAGTTTTGACTTTCCAAGGTTGTCACAATCAGAAAACACATTTGTCACCCATAGCTCTGCTCCCTGCTGCAGTGGTCCCTGGCGTGTTAGGAGCCATGGAGTGGCCAGTTCCTTGAGAAACAGGCAAAGAGTAGCCAAGTTGTCAGCTAAACACACTGGGGAAAAACAGTTTGCTCGTTTAGATTGTGGGAGCACAGGAAAGCTCTGGATGATATTCTTGTGTTAGAAAAACAAATTAAAATGTAGGGTCTGACATGCTTCAGTGCTCTTAGACCTGGGTGAGGGAATTAACAGGAGAAATTTATTGTTGAGACCTGGACACCAGGAATGCAGAATTTATAAACCACAAAGATATGTTACCGAAAGCAGAGCTGATGAAGAAGTTAACAAGGATATTTAATAAGACTCTCCCTGTCTGGCAAAGAGATAATAAAAGGCTGGAAATATGGGCTAATTATCATGAGAAGTGAAAAATCGATAACCAATAGAAGGTTGAATAATAATTAATGAAGAGAACTGCATAACTTGTAAGTCAGTGAGCACTAATTCCTTTGTTTGCCACAATACATAAATACTTGTAAGTTTTAGTGACTGATTCACATTTGGTGAAGTGCTACTTGTATACCTCAGTGCTGGATAAATTAGTGTTGATTTTCTAATCTAACTGTGTTAGTTTATTTCCTGGGTTTTGGTGACAACTATGACCATGGGGTTGCTTCTCCTCCCAACTACTTGCTGCAGGACCTGCTGTGGGAAGAATGAGGATGTTCACTCAGCAGTTCTTTGGCCCAGCCTACAGCCCTCAAGAGACATTGATAAATGCTTTTTTTCCTTCCTCACTCTTTGCTGCATTCTCCTTGAAATGCATTGCCTTAGGTTACGAACGTATTTCCACAATCTGAGGAGAAGAACGTGGCAGTCCTGTTTGATTGTGCAGCAAAACTACTCAGCAGATCTGGGGGCAGAAGTTGTTGATTGATTCAGTTGAGATGTCAGAATTTGGGTAGGAAAAAGATGTGGTCAGCTGGAATCCAGGTCTGTCACCTATGTTAATATTCTTGCAGTGCTGCCATGTGGGTTTTAACAACTGTAAGAAGTCAAGACCTGAGTTTTTCAGTTTGCTTTAGCAAAACGCTGTGTCTGAGCACGTCATGAGAAGTTTGGTTTGTTAATACTGAGATGCAAAGGATGCTCTCTGTTTGCTCACCAGGCTCACTTGAGATGGTGATCTCCATCTCTGTGGTGTCCAGTGGCTGCTGCTTGACTCATTCTATCTCTCCTCCACTTGAAAGGTTTGAAATAGTGTCAGCATAAGAATTTCCAAATTTCTACCCAAGTGCAATAATCCCTCCACCTGAAAGTGTAAGTGTCACGTGGATTAACTCCTGTGACGTGGTGGTGTTGTTATGTATGGTGTGTGTTTTTCATCAGATCCATGACTACAAAGAAGGAACTCCAGAAGAGAAGACCTATTACATTGAGCTGTGGGATGTTGGAGGTTCCGTGGGCAGTGCCACTAGTGTGAAAAGCACACGAGCAGTGTTCTATAATTTGGTGAATGGTAAGTTTGCTCAGTGTAAATATGGTTTTACTACTGTTTCTGTTAGGAGCTCTCCCTTGGTTCTGGGGCAGAGTTCCAGGTAGCCTGGCTGAGGGCTACATTGTTCTCCTTTCTGATTTATACAGGGAAAAAACTGATACTGTTCAAAGGCAGAATTTTTTGGATTCAGTTGGGAATGGCAGATATTTCAGGCAAACCTATGCAGATGAACTCTTATCAGCCTTACGCTTCAGCGTTGTGTGGCTGGCACAGCAGGGAGGCTTTGAAGGTGCAGTAATTGCCTTCACCTTTCCAGGTCTGATATACTGCAGAAATGTGATTTTTTTAATTTTTTTTTTTATTATTTATATTTTCTTGTATGTTTGGTTGTAAAACCTACAGCAGAGATATGATTGTTTCAATTTTTATGAAATTTGATAGTTACATCCTACCCTAGCAAATTTGGACTGTCTTCCATAAAATTGCCGTATGCTGGTAATCATATTACCTCTGCTCATTTAGCTTACCAATTTATTTTTAAGACTTGAATCTTGCAACTTGCTGAGTATGTAGAAAGAAATATTTTGTACCATCTGTTGAGATATTGTCTTAAAGGCCTTAGTAATTAATCTGTGTCTTTAACAAGAGCAAATAAGAGATTATAAACATAACAATGCAGTATTTCAATTGTTACTTTTTATCATCCCAGGATATTTCACTAAAAATAGATGTTTATCAGACTATGTGCTTCTGAAAATCTGGCTCAAGTATTCTGTTTAATTCTCTTTTCTATTCCCACTCATTTGAAGGTCTTTCAAGAACATGTTAATCCACACAAATAATAATAAATAACAATAAATTCAATAACAATAAAAACAATAACAATGAAAACAATAACAATTTTTTTAAAAAATAAATAATAAATAAATACCATGTTAAACTGCACAATAAACATTTTTGGTCTGTGATTAACTAGTTATTTCTGCCTCCTTTCTCAGGGGGAAAACTGTGTTAGGTACCTCTTGCTTATACTGTTAACCAGATTTCTATATATAAGACTTGATTTGAATTGTGCCCTCAAAGCAAGTCTCTTTGGTATATGAAAAAAAATGTATTTCTTTTTGATACCAAATCTAAATTGTGCCAGGGAGTGTGGGTCAGACTTGGAAATACCTTAAAAGAGTCCATTAGGAAATGAAATCTTGGTCTTGTGCATCTGAATTGTAATTGATGACATGAAAATAGAGTTATTTATCTCCTCTGCCCAAAGATACTAATTAGACAGCTTGCATATGAAGAGCATTGACTTTGGCAGTTACCCTTGGGTCTTGTTTCTTTCATTAGATTAATTTCTGCATTAGAGCTTGTCTCACAAATATCCTCTGCTTGACCTGATTTAAGAAGAGAAGATGAATGCATTCCTTCTGCCTGACTGCTTGTGCTTTCTGGGTTTGCAGTGGTCTGAAAACCAGTCAGTGTTTGGTTGTGGCAGCAGCTGTGCAGGCTGCCGGGTTGTTGACAAGGCTGGGTACAGTTTGGTTTTGGATTATCAACACACATCATCTTTGCTGACTCCCTACCTGGTGTGAGGACTGTGATAGCTGAGGACAGTGACTGGGCAGTAGGGCTTTGGCTTGCAGACCTTGTCGTGGGAGGAGCATTTCTTTGAATAGTCATTGGTCCTGCCTGTTCTTTTTGGATGTTGACAGTCTTTTTCTGCTGGTGCAACTAAGTGTGCAGGCTTTAGGTGAAGCAGATAAGGGAACTGACCAATCAAAGACATAACTGAGGGAGAATGTGTGGAGGTGGTGAGTTTTTCTCACAGGTAGTGCAGCAGTGTCTCTGGATCTGTTGCTGTAGGCCAAGTTATGTTGTATGAGACGTTTTCTCTCTATGCTGTGGGTGGACACACAGCAGAGTTGCCTTTTTTTACTGTTACTGAGATAAATGAAATAGGGCCATAGCTGTGATATGCTGGGAGCTCTCGTGGGAGAGTCTGTGCACTGTCGTGTGGGGTACTGGAAAATGTTCATGGAAATGTGCTTTGTTCATAGTGTGTGCAGTGGGTGGCACCTCTGGGAGTTAAAGTGAAAGACTAAATTAGTAAGTTTTTTCCACCTGTAGGCTGTGAAGTGTTTTGAGAATGAATCCTGATGCAGACAAGGGTTATAATTCCATTTTGTCCTTGAATTGATGGTAGTTTGAACTCTGGAGGAAGTGGAAACATTCCACATATTGCAGAAGGTGTGAATAAATGGAAGAAATTTGCTAGCAGGAGTTGGTAATTCAGTTAGGAACTGTGGTTTTCTGAAGTGGGTGTCTGTTAATAGTACATCCAGGAAGCTTGACTGTCTCAGAATTTACATTTTGAAGACTCACGGTAATGAAAGATGCTAGAAACTTAATCTGAAGTACAGTAAGTCTTATTAATTCATGCTTCTACCAGCCATTTAGTGGACTATGAAATTTTATCAGTGTCTGTTTCCCCTTTGGATAT
Organism: Cinclus cinclus; assembly: GCF_963662255.1. NCBI lineage: Eukaryota > Metazoa > Chordata > Aves > Passeriformes > Cinclidae > Cinclus > Cinclus cinclus. The sequence goes on along the minus strand of NC_085047.1, from coordinate 28,212,797 downwards.
CTCCGTAAGTATATAACATTAATTCTTGAAAATGCTGGAAAGCAATAGTTCTCTCTGAACTCTTTTGAAACATAGAAAAAGCCTTTAGACTTCATAGATGGTGTGACAAAAACTAATTGTTTACCAGAGAAAGGCTAAATTTTCTGCTGTAGTAATACAGAATTTCAGTATCATGAGAAGTAGACAGACTCGGTGAATGTCTGCAAGTCTTTTGCAGATTAAATCCTGAGGTGGCTGTTTGTTTCATGCTTCCATGTGATTTTTCTCTTAGCTGATTCTTGATAAGCAGCTTTACAAACCCTGTTGCATCCTGATACTTTCAGCCTTGCTTATTCACTGTAACTGAATACTGTAACTTATACATCCCTTACTCCATTCTCAGATATCTGGAAACCTGCAGGTGTCATTTTGGTAAGATAAGGAAGAAAATAATATATCTTTAAATGGCATCTTACTGTCTTGTATTTCACTCTAGGGATAATTTTAGTGCATGACTTGACCAACAAGAAATCATCCCAGAACTTGTATCGCTGGTCTTTGGAAGCACTCAACAGAGATGTTGCTCCAACAGGAGTTCTTGTGACAAATGGGTGAGTGAACAACATACATGCAGAGCTCAGACATGGTAATTCCAAGCAGTTGTATAAGTCATTGTTCATCTCTGAAGCTACTTGGTCTCCACAGGAAAGTAGGTATGGTTAGATTTGGAAGAAAGAAAGAAATGGGGAATATCAAAAAAAGTTGATTGTTGATTGTTCTTTTTCTTTTATACTGCCAATCAGGCGATTCTGACAGCACATTCACAAACTGAGTATCAAAGACCTTGCTTTAATGGAATAAGATGTTTACTGTGTCCTTTATTTGTCTGAGGCCTCTGTGAGAGTAGGTCCAGTCCCTGTTACATCAAGAATTCTCTGTCCTGAGAGATGCCATTGTACAGGAAGTGTCATGGGATGGTGTGTCTGTGCAAAGAGGCATTCCCTCCTTGCACCAAGACTGAGGAAGTTCACTTCATACAAATTTGGTTTGGGTAATGGGGGAATTATTTTAGGAGTGTGGCTAAAAGAGCTTAGAAAACTCCGCTTAAACAGCACATTCATAGTTAGTTCTCTGACACCTTGACAAGGATTTCCTCCTGTACCTCTGTTCTTCCGTCATCCATCTAGTCTAGGTTTTAAAATCATTGCTAAACCTCACACACGAGCAGGAAGGCAGTAATGAGGAGTAGCTTTTTTTGTGGGAGGAATATCAGTTGTTTATTTGTCTGTTCTGGTACACAGGTGTTTCTGTAGAAACGTAGGAGATGGGAAAGAGTATTTGCAGTGTATAAATTGCAAAGTTCTCCAGTGTCTCCACAGATAGGTTCTTCACAGTTGTTTTAATTTTCAAAAGCTTAACTTCTGTCAAGGACAGATGTTCAGCCAGTAATTCCTTGCTCAAGTTGTTGCTGGTGGTTGTAAAATTATTTGCTAGAAAGCTTGCTTTAGGTAAAAAATGACAGACAAACGATTATCCCAGCTAAGGAGAATGATTGAAGTTTGGATTCCTATGTAATGACTTAGATGCAGAAGCTCTTCCTTAATTCAAAGAAATTGCACATTTTAACTTCAATAAATGGACCATTAGTAAATAAATTACTGTTTTGTGAGAGGTGAAGGGGAGGTGATGTTGTACTTGTGCCTACTTACATGGCTATTGCCTCATTCAGAATTGTATTTGTTTCCCTCATCAGTGACTATGACCGTGAACAATTTGGTGATAACCAGATCCCACTGCTGGTAATAGGTACTAAACTGGATCAGATCCCAGAAACTAAGAGGAATGAAGTTTTGACCAGAACAGCATTCTTGGCTGAGGATTTCAATGCTGAAGAGATAAATTTGGTTAGTATCCTTGTCATCACTGTTGTTTTTCTTTTATATAGGAGTGAATCCAATTTTTAGTAAGCAAAGATGTTGCTACAAAAATTTGGCTTTTGGAGATTTTTCCAATAGCGCCAGTCATTTACATTTCAGTTGGCTGTGCCCGTTGCTTGATGAAACATATCTTTGTTTCACTGTAGGGAAATGTAAGTGGTATTTGATAAGGATACTTATGCTTAGAATTGTTGGCTGGGAGTTAAATTTTCTTGTTCATAACTCTGACATAGACTGTTTTTGAATGAAACATGAAGATGACTTTATATAGATGTGCTGTGTGAATGCTCGCAATCTCAGGTGTAGTCTGTACAAATCACTGCTTGACTGTTTAGCTGCTGGTGGAAGGAAGATGTAGAGCATTTGGGGGCATTGCTGGGAATTCTGCAGTTGATTCACAATGCAGTTGGTGTTTTCTCTGAAGTGACTGTGGAGCAGAAATCAGCAGATTCATTATTTTCCCTTGCTGATGGTGTGTGTCAGGGGAAAGAGTATGTTCATTTCCTTGTGTTTGGCTTCTTTGGAGTAATTTCCTTGTGCTTGGTTTGTTGTTTTTTGGGTGTTTTAGGACTGCACCAATCCTCGTTACCTGGCTGCAGGTTCATCCAATGCTGTCAAACTAAGTAGGTTTTTTGATAAGGTAAGTCAATGAAATTATGTTTTATTATCCTGTGTATCAAATGCTGTCTGGGATTTGCACATGAACAACAGTTTAAGCTGCTCCTTTCACATTCCACTCTCTGAGTTGGTTCAAGCCAGGTGTGGCGAGACCAAAGATTGATCTGCTTTTGGAACCCTACAGGAGATAGCTGATCTGCTTGAAGATTTAGTTCCTGATCTGCATATAGCAGTGAAATAGAATTCACAAATGTGCAAAGACACTCTGCTTATGCTTTTGAAGTTGTCAGGTTAGAGGGATTGCAGTATTCTGAGGTAGTATTGTGGGGAGATACAAGATTGGTTAGCTCTGTTGATTCGAGTTAAAGCAACCTTCAGGAATTAAGAAATTAATTAAGATTATTACTCTCCCTTCCTGGAAAAGAGACCATTAAGGTCCACTATGCCAATGAGGGCAGGAATGCTCTGTTTAAAGCGTCCCCTGGGCAAAGATAGCATGGTGGGCTACTGTGCAGTAGTAGGAACCACTATCCCTGCAGAGAGGGAATGGGAGTAACTGACTGAAGCAGAAGATACACAAACCATCACCTCCATTACCCAGCAGGGCTAACTAAATTAAGTGTGTTGAAGTTGAGGATAATTAGACAGCTTAGACAGCTTGTCTAAGAATGGCTGTAGGTGGCCATGTAACTGCTGTGTATGCTAGAGCAGTGCACTAAAGCAGTCAGCCTAGAGCAGACATGCGGGGTCAGACCTTGTCCCAGTTAGCCAAGAGTTTCAGTGCTCATGTGTGAAATGTTGGTTGCAATCAAGATTATGCATGTGCTGTGCAAGCTAAGATCATTCTCTGTTGTTCACAGGTCATAGAGAAGAGATACTTCTTAAGAGATGGCAATCAGGTTTGTCACTTTTCCAGCTTATTTGTTTCTTTTCTCCCTGTGTAATGTGAACTAGTGACACAGGCCTCTTTAAAGCATGAGCTTCGTGCAACCTAAATGACAATCTCTGTTGGTAATTGAAATTCTTTTATCTGTGGGAGCATAACTGTTAAGGCTAGACAGAAGAATGGCTGACTTTTGTCAGCTGAAGTATTTGTCTGTAAAGTGATTTGCAGTGAAATACTTAAGTATGCTAACATAGTAGAAGTTGGAAGAATGGCGTAAAATGGACAAATATGATTTCTTTCAGCTCTGTCAGCTTCAGGCTGCTTGGTTGCAGATTTAGGCTATAGATGCTGTCCTGAAGGTCAACAAAAAGGCGTTTTTTTGCACAGCTGGAGCTAGATTTTATGTTTAATACAGGTAGTTTCCAGAGGCTCAGTAGAGCTGCAAGGAAAATTGCAGTATGATACCAGCTTATAATTCATTCTTGAAGGACTGAATTAACTGTTTTCAGCCAGCTGGGGAAGTACTAGCAAAATGACTTCTAGTTTGGGCAGGCCACTTCATCTTTTGTGCTCCCCATATGCGATCTACCATGCAGGGAGTAGTGAAGTTGCATTTACCATATGTAAAGGTGTTGCAAATTACCATGATAAGCATCTTTGAACTACAGTCACACCTGCACATTGTTAGAGGTAGCTGTGAAATCCACCCAAGATGGTTGGGGGAAGTAGTCACAGATTACAAAATACTTCCTTTCTTTGAGCACTTTTGCAGTGCCTTTTAAAAATAAATTTGCTTTTGCCTCTTTCAGTTCTGCATGTAGCTTTTTTTTCTTGCCCTTTCCTCCTCTCCTCCCCACAGTATAGTGAAAGGAAATTTCCCTTTAATGGGAATAATATCTTAATGCAGAAATCTGCTTGTGTGCTGGTTGTCTTTGATGCTTGATGTAAGATTTTTATTTTTATTAATTGATCCTATTTAGTGGCTAGCCAGGGATTAACTATGCATTCCTTTTGTCTGTGTGCCAAAGATTGCAGCCCTGCTGATGACTATCTACTTCACTGGCAGGAGCTCAAAAGCTTAAAACAAGTCTTAAATATCGAACAGTCATGTTTAAAGAAGCAAAATCTAAATTGGAAATGGAGACATCAATGCAACCTCTTAATGTTGTCATATGAAGTTACCTACTTAATGTAACTCTTACCGATGTGTTTGTGGGTTTTCTACAATAGGTCACTAATAATTCGTGTTTTGAGGTATTTCTGTTATAAACTTCTTCAAGATGAAAAGAATTATAAGTTTCAAATTGTTCATAGCTGTGACTTCAATCAGCTTTGTGATAAATAATTGTTACTCTTAATTAGTGACTTTGATGTAAAAAATGCTCAAGCACATAACATTTTACAAATGGTGTTCAGGTACCTTTTAGTTATAATGATTCCATTTTTCCTCTCTAAATTCCCAAAGCAGTTTTCATGAGGTGAACAAAATCTGCCTGATTTTATCCTTAGAGATGATTGCTTTTCAGAGATGAATAAACCAGTACCTTAGTGAATACCTTATGTAACTGTTTGAGTTTTGGGCCTGAAAACCCCAAGTAAATTTAATCTGTGGAATTTTTAGTGGACTTCTATTTTGGTGAAGCTCTTTAGCTCTCTGTTTACCAGTGAAGTATGTAACCCAAGCAATCTGCTATGAATTGTAGATTATGTTTTCGTCCCATAATGTCCATACAAATCCATGTTCTTCTGGCATGATTCAGTTTTAATAGACTGTATTTCCTATGAAGGTATGGAATTGTTTTGGAGGAGTGTGTCTACTGGGTCTGCTGTTTCTCCTTGTGTGTAGTAAGGTAAAAGCTACTCTGGCCTGTAATCTAATAGTTTTATGATGCCAGTAGGGCAGATAATGCAGTATTGGAAAGCAGCACATCACTTTTTTGGGGGGTTCACAGATACATTGGATTGAAAATCTGTCTGAAATACTGTTAAAGCCAGAGAAGCTTCTGATGGTTTCAAATCGATTTTCTTTGTAAACATCCATTGTCACTGTGTAAGCAGTGTCTGCAGATGGGCTGCAAAAGCAGGAGTGCTAATCCTTTGTGTTGTTGCAGCTGTTTCTATCCTGATGGTTTTCTTTAAGCTTTCACCCATTGACAAAACTGTACTTTGAACTGCCAGTGAACTGCTGCTGCCCGGGTTTGAAGGCATAAAGCCTCAACAGCTCTTTGACAGGACATGGTTTATATTGTTTCATAGTTTTAGAAATGAATGGAGGAGAAATTCTTGTACGCATTTGAATCTCGGGGAAAATACAGACTTTGAAATCTGTCATTAACTGGGTTAGGATTGAGGCTTTCAATTTCCCTTGCTGAAAAGTCTTAAGGAGCCCCACAGAACAGGTGAGCCATAGTGAAGTTATGCAGTGTTTAATTAGTGGTGCTTCTCTAGCAGTCTGCTGAAGCACTGCGGCCCTAATTCTGGAGATGGTGTAGAAGATGTTGCAGTTGGCTTGGTAACAGTGTGGGCTAGAGGGAGCTCTTGCTCATTCTGACATGACAACTTATCTTCCCTGCCTCCAGATTCCTGGCTTCTCTGAAAGGAAGAGGTTTGGAGGAGGAACACTGAAGAGCCTCCATTATGACTGAGCACTGAAGAAGTGGAAGACGACTTCTCCGAGTTCCTAATGACATTCCCATTCCAACTGGGTGCTCAAAGACAGTAATGCTTCTGTCAAGCAGACCAAAATGATATTACAGCTGGCTAGCCTGCTGAAGGCTCTGTTGTTGGAAAAGACTTGGGAAATGTTTTCCAAAAACCTAATCTGGAGCCTAGAGTATTTCTTAGGATTGCAGACCGTCTGGATCTATGAGAACATCTGGGGAAAGTGTGCAATGTTTAATGCCTCTCACACTGCTGTGGGAAACTTCATCATGCACAGCATGTATATGTGGCATCCTTGTCTCTGGAAAACTTATGGACTGTCTTTGCAATGATTTGCACTCATTTACCTCTAAAGGAAAGATGACACTGAATGGGCCTCTCATGTACAGTAAAGTGAGCAAAACTTAACAATGGGTAAGGGGTGGTCTGGAAAATAATAGAATGCCTTCATTAAATGGAGTGTTGTTTCATCTAGAGCACACTGTTCATCCCTATTCAAAAGGGATAAAAGCAATAGACAAGATAATGAAAAAAAGATTTAAAGCCTTAAAAAGAAAATACTAAGTAGAAAGCAACTGGTGTTAGTTCTGCTGCTTAAATTAAAATTGTTTACTTTGAAGAGGGCAAAGTAAATCAGGTTCTCCTGTTTATCTTTTCATAATTGATTGTGGTCTTGTTTTTTTTTAATTAAAAGGCAATTCTTTGAAAACTGATGGAAAAATTGTGTTTTCATAGAGTGCTTATTTGGAACAAATGTGACATGGTCCTGCTGAGCCTGAGGACTTATTGGATTCAGAAAACATGAAATATAAGAACATCCTCTGAATTAGAATGGATAGAAATTTAGAAGGGATTTAAAGCTGTGTAAAAAGTAGAAACTTAGCATGATTAGGAGGAGAGTTCTGTGATCTAGATGTTTCCTTTACACAGTTAGCACTGAGGATAAAGGAGACGTGATCTGGTCTGATCGCCTGTACAGCATCTTGTTTTCTTAAATAGCCCAAGCTTTGCACGGTTTCTCACCTTGCTAGAATTCCATGGATTGGTAAAAGTCTGATTTCTGGCAGTTTCTTCTTTCCACTCCTTCCTCACAGTCACCTCTAATGGTTAAGCCTCTGGCAAAGGCTAAGAGCTGGAGTTAGATATAAATCGAGATTAATAATAAATGGGGATAGAAGAAAGTAAAATGCTGGTGTGAAGTTGACAGGGAGCAGAGTTCTGCAGTCTCTGGATTAACCCTTGCCTGCAGGTCTTCTGGCAGCTGCTTGGAAATAAATGGAAACCTACTGCCACTAATCAGGCACAAAAGTGACAGCTGGATTCACCAGTCAAACTTACTAAAAATACAGATGCTTTGCTTTTTCTTAGGTCATTTCCAGAAATGTCTGGGAGCAGTTGTAAACATGAGTGCAGCAAGTTTTTAGATGCTTCTAGTGCTTTAGTTTACAGTTAGTTCACAACCAGAAAAACTGACGTACCAAAATACTCATAATTGAGAATGCATGTCTGAGCTGTGCAGCTCATGAAAGCACCAATGTCTGTCTCTAATCCTTTGACAATGAAAGCTGGAATTGTTTTCTCAAGGTCAGGTGTAGTCGTAGAGTAACCAGATCTGGGCTTCCCTCAGGTTCCTAAGGAACTGCAGAGCAGAACAAGAAAGCTATAGTGCTATTTCCTCCTTCACACTGTGGCATCTTTAGAGTGGCCAAAACCCTGGCTGCAGCTCATCTATCTGCATGTTTTAAAGTAGGCCTCTAGCCCAGAATAAGTACATTGTTTATTTAGATCTCAGCGGGTAACCACAATTAGGTATATTTTTTTCCTTCTTGGGACAAAGTGATTTGTAATGGAGTTGTGCATGTTGATGATGTTCCATTTCTTTTTGCAGGAGGTTCCAGCTTCTTGTCAGAACCAGGAGTATGTGAGCAGCTGGAGTTAGTTACATTGCTTTTCCACCTTACCTGCTTCAGCTGCCCAAAAAAGGTTCACTTCCAAACTTAGGGATGTGACACCAGACAACTTTTCTGTATCACACTTGCTTTATGTGTTTTACCTTTCTTTTCTCTGCACACACACATCCCTTCCATGACCCTTCTGTCTGTCTTGCTTCTGTTTGCCTATACCTCATTCTCTGTTCTTCCAGCTCGCTTTCTCACAATTACTATCCCTCTTTCTCACCACATCTGTCTGACCCTTCTGTGTCACAAGAAGTCACAAAGACTCCTCTTTGTTGCTTCCTGCTCTGATCTCTGGTTTCCCCTTTTTTTTTTTCCATTTTCCTCTCTGTTTCTATCTGCCATGCACTGCCTCTCTTGCTGTATGTACCACTGAAATTTGGTTTCTCTGTTTTTCTTCATCTCTGGTTCTGTCTGTCTGTGGTTACTATTACATGCACACACATTTCACAGCAAAACATTGTTACCCAGTCCCATTAAATTCAAGCTACTCAATGTCTCTGTGTTATTTCCCAGGCAGAAATACGTGCCCAGGTGCTGTGTTCCAGAGGTGTCAGTGAAGGTGGCTCATGCATGTACATGTGAGATATGTTGGACCTCCCATGCATATGCAGGTGAAGTGTAGAGGAAATAAACCATGAGCCTTGCCTCTTCCCAAGGGGCTTGGCAGAGCTTTCTGGTTGATCAATGACCACTCTGATGACTGGAGGGATAGTCAGAATGAATGAATGTACATGGAAAATTTAGAAAGGATGCCACTGGCTTTTTAAGCATGTGAAACCTATCCAGTATGGGGGTTTTGGGTACAATCTTAATACAAATTTTCATTATTGATTATATTTAGAGAGGCAGCTGCAATATGCTCCATTTGTCACAAATAAGAGATGAACTGCTGTGTTGTAGCCTCCAGTCAGTATTGGTCGGTTGTGGTGAAGTCAGGGTTTGGGTTCTCATTTCTCAGTGGATAACAATTTTAATAACAATTTTAATAACAATTTTAATAACAATTAAAAACCGTTTCTGCTCTTCAGCAAAGAGAGCTTAATCCTTCTATTTCTTTTTTTAGTCAGCTCTTCTTGTTAGAAATCATGTTTCTGTCTCACTTTCCTTACAAGGATGCTGGTTACTTTGATTCCTTTGTAGGTTTGAGCGAGTGTGTGGCTTAGTGCACTAGTTTGCTTCAACAAAAAGCCATTATCATTATTGATGAACCTGTCACTGGCTGGCAAGTTATCAGGAAGTGTGCAGAGGCAGAGCTTTCATTAGAGTGTGCTTTGCTGCAGCACTCTGTGTAAGGTACTCAGACACACAGATTTTAGGAAAAAATATCACATAGTTATCGGGTGAAAGAGGGGAAGAAAAATCAAATCAGTTCTCATCTTTAATTTCAAGTATCAGTGGCAAAGTTCTCTCACCTAGTGAGGACCTGTGACATGTAGCTAAAAGTATTATTCTTAGTGTTCATTATCCACTTGTGCTACTTTTTTTATTCTGATATCAGTAACTGTGGAAAATGTATTTCTTTATGGTACATGAGTACACAAAGGAGAAATTAGTAAGAGTCTCTGTCACTACCAGTGGCCATGTGAGCAGCATAAGGGATTTCCAGTTGTGCTGGCAAAGCTGCAATGAACAGCAATACCCAGGACCTGACTCTAAACAGATCTTGAAATAACATGTAGCTCCCTAACAGTGAGAGTGATGATGCCTGAAACAGTTTATTGGGGGAAAAAGCCGATGTGTCAATGTTTAGGGTTTTTCAGAGTAGCATTACTTGCTTTGGGAAAGGTGTGCTTTAGCATAGCTTTGAGGACAGGTCCCCAGCGTACTTGTAAGGAAGGTGGTTTCGATGTTCAGAGCTCTCTGTGGCAGCATAGAGACTGTGAAATCTAACTTTGGCAGCTCAGCTGCTTAGCCAACACCTGGTGCAAATACCATTAAATACAAAAATGTGTTTTCTTTTTCCTGCTTTGGCAGGAAAGCATTGTATCACCAAGGTACAATTTGTTGTGCCCCTTGGCCTTACCAGTGCACAGGAATGCTGGTTCCAAATCTACTGAAATTGCACAGGGAAGTTTATTCTCAGCATACCACCACAGACTTCTCTCGAAAAGATGTACACAAGACAAGCTCATAAATAAAAACACATGCTCTTTCTTGACTATATCAAAATAAAGTCTGGACTGTATGAGCAAACCAACTTAAAAATCAGCCATATTTTTGAATAGGAGGAGCATGAAGTGAAATAGTGGGTGATTAACCCATGCACGTCTACATTCCCTTTGACCTGAAAGTTAGTGTTTACACAGTGGAAATGGAGAGCTGGCTTTGGGTTAAAGATTATTTAAAGGACAAGGATGCCCAGTAACTGTGAAGGCTATGACTATGATCAGAGCTTTTATCTTTCTGATACCATCTGCTCTTCCTCAGGCTTGTTCTGCTGTGGCTTATGTGGGTTGTTTGATGGATTGTTCTACCCATGCTGAATTAAAGGTCAGATCGCAAATTCAGGGGCTGTCCAAAATTAGCACCAGAGTGGGGAAGGACAGAACAAAGCAAAGTGACTAAATTTTTTGCTGACTTCTAAGAGTGGTGACTCTAGCTTGCAGGCAGAAGCATCACAGCAACATGAGCATGTGGCTTCCCCAGCTTCTCTTCATGCAGCATCTGCTTTTTGGCAACCAGGAGTGTGTGCTTTCTGCTGCAGACAACTTTTATGATCTTTCCTGAACAAATAAATGATAATAATTAACCTGTCTGGCATCTCCTGCTGAACAGTCCCAGTAAAATGACAAGGACGTATTTCGTAAGAGCCACTCTACAGGAAAGTACATGTTATTAAAAAGAGCCTTTTTTAACACAATGCTGTTGCCAGTGATAGAAAATAAAGTATAAACATTACTGCTTTATTTTGCTATATTGTGATTAAAGGTTCAAAAAAGAGATTAAATCTCCCTGTACCTAAGTAGTACACTATCAGATATAAAAAGACAGCTGCTCTAAAGAGCTCCTGTCCCATTTAGCAGTGTGTTAAAAATTAACAAGCAAAGAACAGATGCAAATTGGGGAAGTTGGGATCACAGCGACAGGAGTGAATGAGGATGTTTATTAAAATATACATCACAGATGCGTTTTAGCTGATGAAGATAGGAGGAGAAGCTGGTCCTTTTAGAAACGGTATATATCACTGTGAAAAGCAACCGGTTGTTGCAACTGGAGAGGCACAAATGCCTCAGAAAGGATGTGCCTCAATCACCCATTATGTCATTTGCTCACAGGATGGAAGAGCTTGACTCTTGGACAATGCCTTGCTGCAGGAAGCAGTACTGAGCTGTGATATAATAACAGTTCACACCATGGCCCCACTACCTGAATCAGCAGCAAACAAAATGCCTTGTAATGCATATGCTGTGAATTCAAATTTCTTTAGTCCCCTTTTTCTAATGGATCAAATACAAGCTGCTTCAGCTTTTCATTGAAAGGAAATCTTTTCCATTCTCCTTGTTATCCTTCCTTCATCACCCAGATGTTGAGCACTAGCTGCTAAATTTTCAAGCAAGCCCCTTGGTATTTTCACGCTGCCTCTCTGAAGTAGATGAGCTCTTTGAACACCTCTTCAGATGCTTCTGAGAACAGTTCACAAGTAATAAGTTCACAAGTAATGCTGGTGTGCAGGTACCATCCAGTTTATGTGCATCATGTTGCAAACACAGTGGTATTGATGTCTTTTGCTTTTTGACATATGTCTTTTGGGTCTTGTTATGTCTTTCGTAGCTGGAATCTCCTTGAAGTAAAGGCCAGGTAAAGACGTGCACTGGATAATGTCATGAACCCAGAAAGGTAGCTGAGAAAACACTGAATGCTTTTAATGCTCATTCTTCCAGATTTAATTTGTTTGGTTTATGTCCCATGATTATGCAATAACAATTCATCCTGTGTTTTTGTGTTTCATATTTACATGATAATGAATACAGTTACTAAAATATGAATGAAGTACATCTATACTTCATGTTACATAAGATTTATAGTCAAGATTTATACTGCAAGTAACTAAAGGGGTTGTTTAGGCTAAATCACAGAATCACTGAGCCTGGAAGTGACTTTTGGAGATACCTTGTCCAATCCCCTGCTCAATCAGGGTCAGCTGGAGCAGGTCAACCAGTACCATATCCGGATGAGTTTTGAATGTTTTCACTGGTGGAGAATGTATAACCTCTCTGTGAATCTATTCCAGTGTTTGACCACCATTTAATATTCACATCTATGGGCAAGAAGGGAAGTCCCCATTGCTACAGGGGCCAGTCAGTCTCACCTCCACCCCTGAAAGGGATGCTTCAAGGCAACTAATCCTGGAAAAATATTTGCACACATGAAGAACATGAAGATGATTTGGAGTGATCATTGTGAATTTATGATTTCCCTCTTGAATGGTATGGGCTAGGACAGAAACACAACGTGTTAAGATCTTTTTTCCATATTTCAAATAATTTGGAGATCAATAAATTAAGTGGCGTTTCAACAGAGTCTTGCAAAATAATGAATGGAATGGAATGGAATGGTTAGCCTAATCAGATGGCTATCAAGTAAGTAAAGTGACAACACCTTGTCCGTTTTTAGGAAACAGCAACAACCAGGAAATGGGCGTACATATAATTAAAAAGCAACACCTTTATTTTTACTTGCCCCATGAGAAGAAAACAAGAGAATGGAGCCTGTAAAGAGATGTGAGCAAGGTGAAATGTAGGTTCTCAAAGGCAAATGTAAGCTAAAATGTGATGTTCTCTCCTGCTGTGTGTCTCACTAAATGGGGGTCTTGGAAACTCCTGAAACTCTACAACTGCAGTTTTCTAAACTGTAGTCAAATGTGTAGTTTGTGAAAATTACACATAAGTGAGGTGAACTTTTTACTCTTAAATCTTGTCTGGTAGGAAAGGAGTCTGAAGGGTAGGTGACAAGTGCCAGGTACTTAGTTTCTTTGGCAATGATGAATCGCTGCTCAGTGTGAGCTAACATTCACAATCTCTGCCTTGTCTTGGAGAATTCCTCTCTGCTGGAGCGATTTTTTATGGCAAAGCTAGGGGAGGTCAGGGTATGGAGAGAGCCTTCTTGTTGTGTAGAAACAGAGACCTGAAGAAGACATAACTTGGAGATTACTCAGTCTATATTCTAGAGCCAAGGAAAAGTCTCTCTCCCTCTCTTCCATCCAGAACCACTCTTCTGCATAGACCCCACCTGCTCCTCCAGGGCAGCCAGCCTATTTTGCCAACTCCTGAAAGTGGCAGCTCTCAGTGGCTCAAATGTATTACTCAGAATGGTGTGAGGAGCTACCAGATTTCAGAAAAGCAATGGTTTTGTACTGCCCTTCTTGCAGCCCAAGCTCTCAGAGACTGCTATAGGGGTTACAGGGGCTGGTAACTGCTTTGGAGAGGGTAGGCTTCCAGGATGCTCTAGGAGAGGAAGAGACATTAATTCAGGATCGCATTAAAATTTCAGTTTGTGCCTCCTAGAAATTTCCTCCTGGCAGGAGGAATATAAGCTGATATAAGCAGAGCAGGTGATGGAAATGTAAAAAATGCTGCTTTTTATTATCTATTTTTTGTTTTTAGAGGGGCTTTGAGAATTCAAAGTAAAAAAAATCAATTGTGTTTTTCCCCTGTAACTTCTGGAGTGCAGAGCTATTTTCATTAGTATTCTGTAGCTAAATGCTGCCACTTCTTCCCCAGCAACAGCTTTCTTGAAGAATGTTAACATTTCAGAATTTGTAAGTTCCTCTTACTAACTGTAATCACAGGAATACAAAATCCTGCCCTGCTTTTGGCCCCAAAATGCTGTGTAATGATGCCACACAGTGTTTCACAAATACCACTGCCTTCACCACGATGAAGCTGTGATCTCTTCTATCCCCAGTGTAACACAGCTCAGAAGAATTAATGAACAAATACTTGTTACACTTTTAGAGGGTTGTGTATGAAAATTGCTAGAGGTATAATTTATGAAATAAGCATATAAAACAGTTGCAAAATGGCTTTTCTTGGTTCTAAACACCTTGTTCTTTCCCCCTCCCCAAGTGTGGGAACTATAACCCCTTTTCTAACATCTAAGGGGGAACAGTGGCGATGAGGAAACCCAGTCCCTCTCACCCCCTGTTTATTCAGATCTGTCCTGGGGTTGGTTCTGCAGAGAAGGGCGTTTGGTTAAACACAGACTGGGCTGAGCAAACAGGTTGAAAATTCCCTTGGACTTTCTCACTCCCAGCACTGTCAGCCTGCCTCCAGCCCGGCTCAGTTGATCAGTGAGCAGGCTTTGCTTGGCAGGCTGTGTTGGCCAGATACCTGCTCGGGGTTTGTGTCTGCTCCAAGAGGAGGATAACAGGAGGAGGATGGCGGGCCTGCAGGTAAGAGGTTGAGTGCCTGTGACCCACAAGTGCTGGCTGTACAACCTTTCTCTGCTCACACTAATTTTTTGGGGACTGTTTCATTTTATTGTGCCCCTCTTTTGTGTGTCAAGGTGTGTTTTTAACACTTTCCTGGGATGAAGTATTTTGCTGTTTCATTTGTAAGTAAGCATTTCTCTCCTTCTTCACCTCCTTTGGAAATCATTCTTGGTCAGGACCTCTTCATGGTGGGAGTTGTCTTTTCCCCACCCTCTGCATGCACCTCTTCTCCTGTCCTGGCAGGGGGTGTTTCCCCCTCAGCCTATGAAATCTAGCTGGCAACATCTGCCCAGATGTTGCAACCCTGGCCATCATCTTCCCCAGCAGCCCTGGGGAGCTGCTCCATTCAGGGGTGTTTCTCAGTACCCCTTGCAGGGCACCCTGGAACAGCAAGGCTGTGGCCATGCCTTCCTCTCCAAGCCCCAGCAGGGCAGCTGGCAGGAGCTTTCCCTGCACCATTTGCCAGAGCAGAGGGGAGCTTTGGGACAAGGGTGTGATAGGGTGGGTTTGTGGCTCAAGCATAGGAACATGAGACTCGCAACCCTGAATCTCATCAGCACCTCACCACTGTCGAGGCCATTGGGTTGCCTGAGCTGCTGCAGGAGGTAGGAGTGGCAGTGCCTCACCTCAGAATATGGTGAGTCTCAAGAGCTTGTGCAGGATTTCATATTTCTCCCTGGACTTTTAGGATGTCATTGTTACTAAGCCTGTTCCTAGTCCTGGAGGTACATGTGTGTGCTCGTTCACCGCCTTCTGTAATGCTCATTATTTTACACAGTGCTCTTACAGGTCTCATTCATCTCTGAGGAGTGCTATCTCCTCAAACAGTAAGATTTCACTGTGCTTCCTCCCTCTCTGTCCATGACACTTCCCAGGTCTCACTATCTTCTTTTAGCAGCAGGGCAACCTTGCCCCTGTACCATTCCAGATGAGGGTCATGGCTGTGACTGCATCTTCCATGTCCATCTTTGACTCACTCCTAGCAGTCCCTAACACCTTGTAGGCTGTTGTGGCTGTGGCTGCAGGCTGAGTGTGGGTCTTCCCAGAGCTGCTCATGAGAACAGGCTGCTCTGCCAGCAGCTCCTCTCTGAGACATCACATGTGTCCCTATTCTGTCATCACCTCACGTGCCCCACCTTCTCTTGGTATCTCTCCTCCAAAACTGTTGGTTTATCACTCCTCTCCACTCCCCTGGCATCCATCCTTCTCTTCTCTTGTCCACAGTGTCATGTCCCAGCCTGCAGCTGAGCAGCTTCTTTCAGGAAAGGTCTGGCCCTGGACCATCTCCAGCACTTTTGGAACAGAGGGATGTCAAAATATCAGGAGAGGTGGCAGATTCTTTTGGGGGTGTTGGCCTTGCAGCACCAGGGCACAGCTCTGGTTTGGCTTCAGCCTGCAAGGAGGCTGTGGAGCCCCACACAGAGGGTGAGAGACCTGCTCTACTCATTGTCCCAAATGCTTGTGTCAGTGTTTCTGCATTTGTGTTAAACAGTTCTGACTAGTCTGAGCTGATAAAAAGTGCCATGATTCTTGTCAAGCGAGGAATGTTGTTTCCCTGTGTCCTGCAGCAGGAGCTGATAGAGAAATATATTATGCAGTGTTTGAAGAAGGGTCTTAATTATTTTGCAGACTGTGTGTTCAGACTTCAAATACATTTTTCCCATGCCTGCTGTCTAATCTGGAGAACAAAAGGTTATGGTTTATAGGTCAGAGCACGACACCCATTGTGAGGACTCTGCTTTACATCCCTGTTATTCAAATCAGTGGGACTTGCTGAATTTTTTATATTGTGCTGGGCTTTTATCTCTCTCATTTTATCGAAAAACTACAAAACAAAAACCAAAGTGGAGTCATATGAATTCCTACAGTCCTGTTGGCATAAAAATCTCCAGGAACTTGAACAAAATAACAACAGTAGTTAAAATCAGGACTGAAAACAAGGAGCCACAGAGACTATTTTGTACAACAGTGAAACCAGCTGCTCGACTACAATAGTGCCCATCAACCTACCCAACCTTCAGATATCTAGGAACTCTAGAGGCCAGGGAGAGACCTAGGGGGAGGTGCTTTTGGTCTCAAATCATGGTGCCACTCCACAGAGAAGGGTCGGGTTCCATTTTCACAGATTTTTCAGCCCAGGAAGGATGCTCTGCTGCTGGGCAGGCAGAAAGAGGTCATTTCCCTTGGCTTGGGGGCACCCTGTGCAACACAAACTGAGAAGAAGGTGGGAGGTGGGCTTAGAGGGTTGGAAGGGAGAAAGGCCATGACATGTCTGGCCCTTTCACCACTGCTCCTACCCAGCCTGTATCAGCAGGGTCCCTGCATGGTGTCCCAGAGCCATGGAGCATGATGATTCCAAGGCATGCAGGAAGCACATGTGGCACAGGTTTTTGGGAGCTCATATGATGTTTGACACCAACTTTCTCTGGGCATGTAGAAGAAAGAAGTCTCTCTGAGGTATGCCACAGGGAAAGAGAAAACAAAACAGGGAATGAGAAAACCCACATCTAATCTCCAGGCAAAAGTCTTGGAGCCACACTCAGGGTGGCAAATAACCAGCAGGGCGTCTCCCCTCCAGTGGCTGCAGTCCTGCCAGTGTCTTTTTTTCAGCCCTCAATGCAGTTACCTGAGAATTCTATTTTTTTTTTCTTGGCAAGAAAGAATTTATTTAACCAAACAATGATGCAGCAGCTTCTGCTGCCACTCTCGAGGTAGTGGGGCAGTGCCACCTTCTGCAGCCCGTGGTGCTGCTGGGAAGGCAGCAGTTCTGCATCCAGCCCATTGGGAAAGTGCCTCCTGCATTGCTGCACTGGGGCAAGGTGTGGTGAGCACTGGTGTGGGCACAGAGCAGCTGCTGCCACAAGAAGCTTACTGCTGAGTTGGTTTTCTTTCTTTCCTCTCGCCCAGCCAGCAGAGGTAAAGGGATTTTTGGGGATGTGGATGGGCAGTTCATATGTGCAGGTCACCAGCTTTTTAGTCTGAAGGACAAGGGATGGATTTGTCACAGCAAAATCTCTGTGCCTCCTTTTCCCTTCACCCCAGCAGTGTTGCACAGGGCTGCTGGGGGGCACATGTTGCTTGTCAGGTACACAAACCTCCAAAGAACCACTGACTGTCCCTTCCCAGCTCTCCATCAGCATTCAACAGAGCCTGTCGAATCTTGCTGGCTATGCTTCCAGAAAATCAACTTGTTCCCTCTTTGTCCTCTTCCCCCTTTCCTCCCTTTTTCACCAGGGCTACCCCGAAGGCAAATGATCAGACCACTTTTATGTTACTGGTAAGGGAGGATGCAGTGTGGAAGTCTCAAGAACTGCTGCAGTCCCATCAGACCATCAGATATTGCTGCATTTCCTTTTAAAAGAAGGCAATGGGGGGGAGGGAGGGGAGAACAGAGGGAGGCGAGGAGAATGCTCCAATACAATACATTTGCCAAGGCTGCTTAGGTGACCTACTCCTTTGCATACCAATATGCTTCTTGCAGAACCCAGCGAAGAGCAGCTCCTAGCGATGTAGATTCGTTTGTAAGACGAGAGAAATATCCTCCCTGAACCGATGGAAATCAGGTTGTTTTCAGGTTCAGGTTGAGCTTCCAGCCAGCCTCTGCCTGCCGGGAATGGTCTTCTCCTACTGGTTGCTGAAAGGAGCCTTAGGAAAATACATAATTACTCAGGAGGTTTCAGACTTGCTCTCTGAGTGTCTGCTACACTGGGAAAATTATAAGAAGGCTGCAAATTGCCCAAGGTTAAGCACCCCTGGGGGGAATAATCCAGGCCCTGTAATACTATTTATAAAATAAACCAGTTATAGGGACTTTGTCAGTCCACTTTAGTCTCAGACCTGTGCCTCCCGGAGGGTCATACCATGCTGAGGATGGTCCCTGCACCTGCCAGGGCTGCTCAGTGCTGGTCACAACCAGGTTGTGTGACAGAAAAGCCTTAGGGCTCCTGGGTTTTGCCATCCTGGCACTGCTGTCTGAAGGCTGATGAGCAGCCCCACTACTCTTGCAGTTGTTAGAAGGCTGCATTAATATTCAAGTCCCTCCCCAGGCCACAGGGTTGAAATGCTGGTCGCTGCCAAAAAACACCTCCATGTTCATGAAGAGGTCAACAGCTTTGTGGCTTCCTAGAGCATCTGAAGAGACTTTATTTGCATTTCTGACTGTGCAAAGCTAAGGTCTGTTATTCCTGCTTCCCTTATGTGTCTCAGGCTTGCTGCAGGGATTTTCCCAGTGCTGCAAAGCTGGGATCTGCATCCACTCTATCCTGTGGCTTTTAGCCATGCTCAGACCATGGCAGCTGTAGGCAGGGCAGGTGTGGGTCAATGTGTAGGTCTGTTCCATCTGTGGGTCTCTTGGGAATTCACTGCTCTAGAGACCCAGACCATCACCCAGTAATGGATTAATTCCTGCTTTATTAAGTTCATGCCCAAGAGGACAACGCTTATTTAGGGAAGATCAGTGACACAATTTAACTTGGCTGTGTTTCCCTTCCTCCCTCGTCCCATCTACATCCTGACCTTTTATTTGAGCATGGGGATTTATCACAAGGCATGTCAACCAAATCATTCCCAGTTTCATTCCCTAAGAATCTGAGGGCCCACAGAACAAATTCACAAGGCAGTCTGCTTATTTTGGAACATCCATGATTGAAACAAAGCCAGATTGAGCATGAATGGTGCTAGCACACATCCATAATATTGGTGCACAGTTCTTCATCCTTCATCACCCTATTGTCCTTGAGTCTGACAGTATATGTGTTATTTGGGTTATTTCTCAAGTGTCTTGATGGAGCCAAATGTAGTCAAAATAGACATGCAGACTTAGCAGAGCAATTCCTGTCTGTGCTTCCCAGCCTGCCACATGGTTAGCTAATGAAGCAAATCTAGGAGCTGTAAAAATGGTCTGTGGCAACATGCAAGCAGATCACTTGACAAAGTCTTAATGCATACAAGAGCCTGGGAAAATGTATGGCAAAGTAGTGGGTGTGTTGTTTGGAGAGGGTTTGATTGTGTTTTCAAAACAGTGATGAGCTGTGCGGTTTATTTTACAGTACATGTCGGGATTTGGAAATGAACATATTTCTGAGGATCCACGCTGTCCAGGAGCTTTACCGGAGGGACAGGTACTGAGGTTTTTTAAAGTGTTTTATCAAAATGCACTCTTGAGTGAATATCTAGTCCCTTGGCTTCTTTTCATCTTAATATGTTTCCTTTCTCTCTGCCACCATGAAAATCTCCAGGAACCTTCTTTATACAAGACTGGAATAATAAGATGCTGGCAGAAGTCAGAACTAAAGATTTCTATTCCATTTTAAGTTATTTGTAAGCTTCCAAATTTCACCTCAGGTGTCAAGACTTGCCTAAATTACCTCTGCTCAGCAACAGGGTTTCTTTTCCTAAAGGAATCTGCAATACAAGTGGCTCAAACACTCTGAGAAGGAAGCCACCAGCTGTGGATTAAACCAGAGCAGAAGTTTGGAGATTGGCAGAGAGATATGCTCATGAAGGAGAGGCAGATTTCATTACTTCTGTAGGAATGGGGTTCAATGAATCTGACATACGAGTCTTTGGCAGGGGAGAAGCTTCTTTGTAGGGAGGGGACATGAATGCCTGTAGTAATAAACTGACAGGTTCATTTTTAAAAGTAACTTCTGAACATGTTGAATGAAAGTAAATTATGTGGGGTCGTTCTGTTTTAAGGAAAGGAATTGCAACCCATGTGGTGCTACCCTCTTGGTACCCAGAGGCAAGAATGAAACACTGAAGAATTAAACCTCTCTCACATCCTTTTCTGCTGCCAGAGTGTGTGCTTCTTTACACCAGCACACAGTCTGAGGCTGCCTGTGGCTTCCCTTGGATCTCCTGTAATCCTTTGGACTTGGATGGCAGCACATCTCCTCTGATGACAGGCTTAGAGGGTTGGGGTTGTTCAACCTGGAGAAAAGAAGGCTCCAGGGAGAATTTATAGCACCTTCCAGTACCTAAATGGGGCTGGGGGGGGGACTTTTCACAATGGCATGTAATGGATAGGACAAGGGAGAATGGCTTTAAGCCAAAAGAAGGCAGGTTTAGATTAGACATTAAGGAGAAACTATTTACTGTGAGAATGGCACAACACTGGCACAGATTGCTCAGAGAAGCTGTGGATAGCCCATCCCTGGAAATGTTCTAGGTCAGGTTGGATGGGGCTTTAAACAACCTGGTCAGATGGGAAGTGACCCTGTCCATGGCAGGGAGGTTGGAACTAGATGATCTTTATGATACCTTCCAATCCAAACCATTCTAGGATTCTATGACTTGGTGCTGAACCAATTACAACCTTTGGTGTTCCTCTTCCCTATCTTTGCAAAGAGGCCAGTAGAGCTAATGCCAAATGGAGAACTTTTCCAGCTCT
The DNA here is from genome assembly GCF_963662255.1 of Cinclus cinclus. Taxonomy (NCBI): domain Eukaryota; kingdom Metazoa; phylum Chordata; class Aves; order Passeriformes; family Cinclidae; genus Cinclus; species Cinclus cinclus. The sequence continues at coordinate 28,191,937 of NC_085047.1, read as the reverse complement.
TGCTTTTCCTGAGTTTTCTGGATTCCTTCAGTTCTGATATTTTACATGTTGTGTGCCAGTGAGGACACTAACACACAACACAGGGATACATTAAATGCAAATGTTCCCTAGGTCTGCACAGCAGCCCACAGTGTGCTCACACAACAAACTGCTGTGCTGATTCAGGCTGGCAGTTTGGCCAGTGCAGTGTCTTGTTACTGAGGCTGGCTAGAAAAAATATAAGAGAGAAACACCTTAAAACTGGAAGATCAAGAGTGATGGCTACTAAAATGATGGTCTAGAAAGGCAGTGAGATGTGGTGTATGTGCTCTTTGAGGATTTCCACAGCAGCTCTAGAGCAGACTCCTCCAGGTCCTGGCCTGAGGTGCTCTCATCTGGACAGAGTGTGGATTCTGTATCAAAAGAGTTAATAGAAAAATCTGGAAACAAGTTAGACAAAAAAGATCTTCAGTGCCAGGAGTGGATCCTTTCTTCAATGAAGTATTTATAAGACTGGCATCTTCAGTAATGCTGGCTAAGATAAAAATTCCAAGGGTTATTGATCCCCCTGCTTCACTGCATACCTGTTCTGACAAGATGAAGCTGGAGGGCTGGAAGCTACATGCACTCAGAGAGCTTTAGCTCTCCCCTCTGCCCACCTCTCAAGGCAGGGTTTGATTCTGTATGGATGACTGCTCTGCTCAGCAGCAGGATACAGGATGCTATAGCAGACCTTGCAGGAGGGAGATGGGATAGCAAATGGTGTATGACTGTCCCACTGGGGTGTTTTCTGCAGTTCTTGGATGTCTTTGCTTCTTGCTGATCTCAAACAAATAGATGATGGCCTACTTAGACCCAAATGCTTAGTTTCTGTTCTCTGAAAAGGAGGGATCTATCTGTCCTGCAGTTATGAACTCATAAGGGTTTCTAAAACTTGTGCTAGTTGTAACCATGGCTCTGCAAAGCAGGAAGTGCCCCCTTTGTGCTCCAAAGTAGGGCTCTCACTGTGCAGAAACCCTGCAGGAAAGCAAAGGCTCATTCACAGGTCACTGATGCTTTTGGGCAGCAAGCAGCACTGTCAGGAGGAAGCAGTACGACACCGAAACTCCTGCTCTGGCCACCGGTTCCATGGGCAGAGGGCAGGAGGAGAAGGGGGAATTCAGTGCCTTCAGCTTCTGTAAGTCTTTCTTAGCCTTCTGGAAAGCCAGCCAGACATGGTGCTCTGGGGTAACCCCTCTGAACATTTGCTCTGAGAAAAGTTTGTGTTCAACACTGGCTTGCTTTTCATTATTCACTGAGAATTATTTCCTTTTCCCTGATACTTCTGTTTCTGACCTTGTGCAGCACTGCCCCTTGCAGCTTACTCTGTGGCTGCCTCAGTGGCTGTGCTGACTCCTTAGGGCACTTTTGTGGCATGTGGAATGGTGTTTGGGGTCTGGCTGGTGCCTCAGAGGAGCAAGAACACACAAGTATTGGAGCTGAAGCACAGCCTCAGGAGAGCACAGCTACCCTACAGCATCAGGGTGCTGGTGCTCAGGTCAGTGCTCTGCTGGAGGCTTCAGAGCCAATTTCCATGCCACTGCCTCTCACTCCTTATTTTTCCTTCTCCTCCCATCCAGAATAACCCTCAAATCTGCCCATATGGTCTGTATGCAGAACAGCTCTCAGGCTCTGCCTTCACCTGTCCCCGGCCCACCAACAAGCGAAGGTACTGTGACCCCTGGCAGTGGGTGGGGGATGTGGAACTTGGGGTGAGCACTGGGGAGCAGTGGAGAGGCTGTCACAGTGCCACCAGTGCTTTCTGCAAGCCTACAAGGGTAAAAAACCTCTGCTGTGCCCTGGGAGCGGGACAAGGACAGATGACCATGGGAGAGGAAAAGACTTTGGTGGGGCATGTGGGTTAAGAAAATGTTGAGAAAGGAGTGATTGGGATAGGAAATAAAGTGGTTTTCTGATTAAGATGAAGAAGGGGGGGATGTTCACAGGGACCACATGGTCCTGAAAGTGTTATGTGTGCTGTGTGAAACAACCTCAGGGTTTCAGCCCTGATGCTCCTATGGAAAGATCACTCCTGCCACTGGCACTGGTAAGCACATGATGATGGACAGTGTCAAAGTCAACCCTGTGAGAAACCCTCTTTCCTCCTAAAGGATGTTCCTGCACACTGGTTGGGGCCAGTGAGCTGCTAGCTCAATCTGTTCCCATTCTGGGGCTGACCAGGGCCTCAGAAAAGTGCCAGGCACCCAGCATGATCTTAAACACCTCATCCGTGCTGGGAACAGCTTGTTCCAGCCAGCAGCAAGCTTCCCAGAGCTCTGTCCCAGTTGTCGTGTTCCAGCCATAACCAGATTGCAGGAGATGGGTTTCCCTTTTTGCTTCTCCCACTGTGGGTCTTCTGTCCCTTTGCTGCTTCTTCAAATGAAATGCATCATCTGAGATGCCTCTGCTCTCCAGGCTGGTGCCAGCTCTCAGTGTGTGTGGGAAAGGGATGAATCATTGTTTGCTGCATTAAGTTGTCCTTGATGGATTTTTTCCAGCTCTCAAGGGAGAACTTCCTCCTCCCCTCTCCCACTTGCCCAGACTGCAACCACCAGTGTTAACACATCAAAAGCATTGGCTGCCCTGCCTAGTTCAGGCTCTTCTGATCCCCTCTGCTCTCTCACCTGACTGAAAGCCCAGATTCGGGTTTAGCTGCACCATGCAGAGTGCGTGGATGCTGGCAGAGCTGCCAGGGCCCACAGTCACAGCAGGCAGCAAGGAAGGAGAACGACAGTCCCAGGTAGTGACGGAGGCATGGAAGACCTTCTACAGCAGCAGGAAGCATCATGTAAACTCTGGGCTTTGCTGCATAGGCATGGCCAATGAAGCATAGGATGCTACTTTTTGTAATCCATCCAAATTCAGATACAGCCTGTCTCCAGAGATCTTCTCTGGTCTTTCCATTTCACACTGCTCATCCCTGTCTTGCCTGTGCTGCTTCAGAGCTGTGTTTAAACAAGCTTCTTTTTCCAACTGTGAGATTGCTGTATTTCAGCAATAGAAAAATCTGTATCTTTTTATAGACGTAAGTAATTACATGTAAATACACATATAGACATTTACCTATATAAAGCAGCACGTGTCTGTATTTAAAGCTTCTAATAAAAGTCATCTCTCTGGAAATCTCTGACTGTGAGCTGTTGTTTGCTATGCAATTTTAATAATAATTTTATTAATATTATTAATTTGATATTTAATAAACCTTTTATTCCAGTTGCTGCCCATGTAAATGTAGGAGCTCAATCAGCCAGCAGCTACCCAGAAGGTTTAACCTCTTCCCCAGGCTAATCCAGGTGTTTTCCTTCTTTGTAGCTGGCTGTATCGAATCCTACCTTCAGTCTGCCACAAACCCTTCAAACCTCTCGAGGAGGGCCACTTGACACACGACTGGGATGAAATTGAGCCTGACCCCAACCAGGTAACCATGCTGGAAGGAGCCCTGGTGCTGCCAGGAGGACAGTCAAATGTCAAGTTAATCAGACGTGCCAAGGCACTGAGTTGCAAGAGGTCTGAGGGAAGCCATGGGTTCCTGGGGGTCTGACCAATTCGGAAGCAGGTCTTGCCCACCAGCTGTCCATTGTTCCTCACCATGGTCACATGAGGAAGGACAGCCCTCAATGCCCTCCCAGCCTGACAGATCCTTGTGCTGCTTCCCAGCACGGCTGCAGTGCCACAGGGTTAGATCTGCGCTACCCAGCATCTCCCCTGGGGGCTCCTGTTGGCCACCTTTTAATCTGCTCTCTCTTCAGTGTCCCCCATCAAATTCTCATTACCCAGCTCAGCTGGCAGAGCAGGGTAATCCATCCTCTCCTTCCTTGTACTTTTGGAGAGGCTACTGGCTGCCCGCCCATTTTTCTGCAGCCCTCGTGGGAAATCTTGCTTCATTCTGGAGAGTCACACAGAGAGATGGCATTTGTCTTTCTTTTTTACGGCCTTGCCATTGTCTTTAATCATGATTTCTTCCCTGCCAGCCCCAGAACATTTGGTTTTGCTAATCTGTTGCCATTCTTCTCCCAGCATCATCTCATGGTCATTGATTTTCACTTCTCTCAGGTTTTGCCCTTTGATGCATCATGATTAGCTAATTTTCAGCCTCCCAGAAGCATCACCATTTGTTTAAATAATTTCTCAGATCTGCTGGAATATGTTTTCCAGCCATTGACCAAGGAGCAGTGACAGACTCATATTTTCATGCCGTTGGTGCTCTTTCCCAGATGAAGCTCCAGTGACTTCTGTTATCACCTCATCCATCCTTGATGCCATTTTGCACCCTACATGTACCTTTATTTATGATTACAATAATTCCAAGATGCCGAGCTCTCAAGCATTTGAAACCATTTATGTGTAGTACCTTTTTACTCTAAGGAAACAGCAACAAAACTCCTGCCCACTCCCTCTCTTGCCACTTTTAGTGGCAACCACCAAATCCAGAAGAGTTATTTCCAGGCAGCAAGTGGGAGCCACCATCCTGCATTCCTTCTTTTACCCCCTCTGAAGAGGAGCCAGAGACAAGGTTCAGTTTGTTGGGCAATACCTACTCTTCCCTGTGATGCTTTGTGTTTCACCCAGATACTTAAGGATCATCAGCAATCCTCATCCATCTAAAAAGATGGCCATATGGAGCCACCTTGAGCAATTTGTCCCATTGATGTCAATGAGAAAAATGACACTTTAAAATTACCCAAGGACAATGGCAGAATTATAAAAGGCAGATAACAAAACTGAAAAGGAGTTAAAAGTGATGAAAAAATATGGGGTGGCATCTGAGCAAGAAATGCTGAAGCAGAAGAAAGCTCTCTAGGCTGGAACAGTGATGACAAAGAACAGTTATGATTGAGAGGCAGGGAGAAAACAAATACCAATAACAAATGCCACAGTAAAAAAACCAAAACAACCAGACAAAAACCCAAACAAATAAACAAACATAAAACCCCCAGACAAACATAAACTGTGAAACTTCTGGAGAGGATGCAGGTGGATTCAAATCCAACAAATATTTTGGACTCCTCTGGCACCTACTGCCTGAGGACCTCGATAGGCTTTGCAAGAAGTTATTAGTGCTGTTCATGGCTCCTGGTAATGCAGGCAGAGCTATTTCTGCTTTGGATGTGGAGAAAACGAGGTGGAGCAAACAAGAATGTCATGTTTGAGTCACAGAACAACTGAATCATTCAGTATGGAGCATAGGACTATAACAATTTGACTGTGGAAAGCTGGCTCATCTGAATTTCTTTGCTCTCAAAAGTGTTGTTATTAATAGAGACAGATTTTAAATAGGATTTTTTTTAACCTTGGCAGGTTACACAGGCCTGCCAATTACTTTACAAAATTATGATTAAAAATTTTAAAAGCCAAAAAAAAACAAAACAAAAACACCAAAAAACCCACTTGTAAATTAGATGATCAAGGCAACGAGGAAAGAAGGGGAAAGAGAGCTGTGTCAGCAAGGAGAAGCAAGGGGAGGATGGGTCTACTTTCTTTTGAATTACCATTTCAGTGTTCTGCTCACTGGCGCTTCTTTCTTGGTTTTTTGTTCACTGCAATTTAGCTGCGATGGAAACCTTTTGAGATTCCAAAAGCCCCCCAGAATAAGATGGACTTTGTGAGCGTAAGTTGGGAATCCAGGGCATCTGGGCATCCTCCACCTCTGTTTCCCTTCGGGGAGGGGGGGGCACACAAGATGCTCAGAATTGGGGTAATATTGGCAGTTTTGAAACTACTGGGCTTGAAGAATATCAGTGGGAGGGGAGAGGATTGCAGACTTCAAGTAACTGGCAGTGGGATTGATTTTCTTTGTTGACTTTCAAGGAACTCTTAAAGAAAAAAAAAGCCCCAACCCTCAGTTTTCCCCAGACCCTTGGCTGGAAGACAGTAGCTTTCATGGATTTTAAGAAACCCTTACTATATTAAAGAGAATCCAACTCATTTGACAAATGGCCACAGAAAGAAAGGCTGGTAGCAGTGTGGGAAGTGAGAGAGGAGGTGACCAAGAGGGTGGGGTGAGGGGAGGAAAGAGGGCTGTCCCTTCTCCCCTGCCTTCTGCTCACTCCTGGTGCTTTGGGTTTGCCTGTAGGGACTGCATACCTTATGTGGCGCTGGTGAGCCCAGAGGACGCAATGGCATCGCTGTCCATATTTTTGTCTGTAACACCTCCATGGTCAACAGGTCAGTGCCTGCTGTGCTGGTGGCTCAGACTGTTCCAGGCTGTCTGCCTGCCACCAACTTGAGTCCAGCTTCCAGCATGGAATATGTCACAGGACAAAAGGTACAGAACAGAACTTCCCACCCAGGAGAAGCATTAGAAATTCAGTTTGTTGAGAAGACAATACAGGCACGAGTCTTGCTGCGCAGGTGTATTGGTCAGCCTGCTTACATGCTGCCATTCCAGACTATTCCTTTTTCCTAAACATCCCATAGTGTGCCTCGGATGGCACCCATAAGGAGTCCTGCATCTCATAAGGAGTCCCACACCCCTGCAGACATTAACCCCTTTCAGTCTGCAGGTTGATCCAGAGAGCTGTTGCCATCAGCTGTCTGGTGGGTGGTACTCCTGGACATGATGGCTGATGGCTCACTGTGATGGCCCTGGATGGAGCCAGGGCAAGGGCTCTTCTGTTTATGATGAACCAATCATGAATGCTGAGGAAAGACCACCCAGAACTCTTTCTACACCAAAGGAAAGGTTCTTTTGACCCATAGGATAGAGATGTGTCAGAAGGAAAGGGAGAAAACAGAGTTAGTTATGAAAACTAAGGACAATAAGTTGCATCAACTGACAATAAAATTATCCAGCATGGATAAAATTATCCAGCATGTTTGTCCTGTGTTCTGGTGTGCACAGGCAAACATGTTCTCCATGTCCACATCAGGCTGTGCTCTGTGGTCAAATACCAGAGGAGTGGGTAAGGAGCAACCAAGAGAAGTAGGGAGCTGGACATGGGGGTGCAGCAAGAGGAGATGTGTTGGATTTAGATCCTCTAGCTGCTCCTCAGAATTCATCACACATGCAGCAGGCATTGCTGCTCCCTGCAGTGGCTCAGGGGGAAAAATCAGTCCCACTCTCCAGCCTGCAATAGCTGATGTGCCCATGAGTACAAAGGCAGGGATGTGGCAGAGGTCAGAGAACATCCTTCTTCCAGGCTGAGCCATTTACTTAAGAGCTGGACTTGATGATCCTTGTGGGTCCCTTCCAACTCAGAATATTCTGTGAATTTGTGAAACTCTGCCATGTCAGTCTCCCAGCTCAAAATTCTCTAGCTGTGGGTGTGGTGTGCCCAAATGCATGGGGCTTATAGCACCTTAACCTTACTGTTTCCCTTAACCTTACTGTTTCCCTTTTTCTTTAGATGCCTTTACAATTCGGATGGTGACTTCCTGATTGGTGAGTTGATGCTTTTGGCTTCTTTTTTCGTCCAGATAGTTCTGCCCGGGGTACCACCCTCCTGCCTCTTTCTTCTTCCAGAGCCTGGGGCTCTACAGCCAAGATTTGGAGGAGAGGGTTGGCTTCACCCCCATGCCATGCAGATTTGGTGGTCTGGCACCAGCTCAGCTGTTGGGCAAGTTGCACTTCTCTTGTGCCAGACCTCAGCTCTTTGAGCAGTGACCCAACTTCTTCGCCATGGTGCTCGGGGATCATTTCCCAGTGTTCCCTAGACTGTTATTAGACATGCCACAGGCAGAGGTTTTCTGGAAATAATAAACCTCAGGATTTCTGAACATCTTACAGTTAGATGCCTTTGTTGCTTTAGCCCAAGATTATTTAGCACGGCAGCTTAGCTCCTGTGCTGTGCCAGCCTCAGGCAACCAGACTGCCACTGCTTGTGTGGAGGTTGACACATAAAGTACACACATGATGAAAAATATTCTGAGAGGTCTCAGAAGTCAGATATTTGCTTGTATCTTTCTTGAGTAAGGAACAGTAATGCCTTCAGGATACCAACAGGAACATTTGTCCCATTAAACAGCTATTAAATTGTTCTCACTCACCTCCCTCACTGCTGTGAAGTAAAAGTGCCAGGGCAGGTTTTGTAAATCTGCTAGTATTTCAAGTCAAAATGTGAGCTCTCCTGTGCCAGGACAGTCATGGAAAACAATGCAGATGCTAGCAGAGTATTGCTTCAAGCCTCAGGATGTAGTTATTCCCAGACATCTCAGACTACCACAGTCATTACAAAGATGGATACATGCACTGTTTTATATGAAGATTGTGAGACAGAGAGGTATGGACCCAAATGTATCAAATCCCATTTATTTGGACTGTGGTGCAAACCTTACACCAAGGGGCCACGAAGTTTTGGCTCATACTTCTGTGATGTGGGGATGATGGGGCTGGTCAGGAAGCTTCACTCCAGTGCAGGTGTCTCTGCTGCAAGAGTCTGCATGGGAGCCCAGACTCCCTGTGTAACAGTGTCAGAAATGGCCCATTGCTCTTCCTTGGAGCCTGGGTGCTCTGACAGGGACAGAGAAGGTGGCAATCACCACACTACTTCAGCTCTTCTGCCTGCATTTTGTTTCCACAGTGCCCCAGCAAGGAAAACTGCTCATCACAACTGAGTTTGGGAAGATGCTAGTGGAGCCAAATGAAATCTGTGTCATCCAGGTAAGGATTGAATACACCTTGCCTGTGGCTCAGAGCCAGATGTTGGAGCAAGCAAACTCCTGCATTCAGCTGCTTGTGGTTTGTCAGCAAATTCCTGGGAGGATCCTAGTATCTTTCTTTATTTTCCAGCAAGGAATGCGCTTCAGTGTGGAGGTGTTTGGAGAGACTAGAGGCTACATCCTGGAAGTGTATGGGGCACACTTCGAGCTGCCTGACCTGGGACCCATTGGTAATGACCTCCTGTTAGACCTACAGTGAATTTCATAGGGACAAGTATGAATTGCAAACCCAAATCCATCACATTCTCCCATACACATGCTCCTTCACAAAGAAGCTTTCTGTTCCAGTACTGTTATTCCGCAGAAGAGCAAGCATCTGCCAAAAAAATAGTGACAGATCAGTTGTCCAGAGATTCCCCTGGCACTGAAGGGACCATTTATCTCCCACCCTCTTTTCTGCTATTTTCTTTTCAGTTCTGGTTGGCATGAACCTGTTCCTACCAAAAGAAACCCAAAAGGCCATCACACCTGATGCCTCATACTTACAGATTTGGCATAAACAGGAGTGAGAGGAGAGAATTTTCCTGATAAAAAGAAGAACAGATTTCAGAGGCAACTGAAAATGAGATATTCCTGAAGCCCCATTTTAGATTTAATCAAGTAGATTCCCCCCCATTTCTGTTAACAGGGGAACCTTGGAGCTCTAGAGCACTTTAGTGTCAGAAACTGCTTCCTCCAGAGAATTAGAAACCAATAAAATGAGCAGCACAGGTCTTGGATCAGCAACATGTTCCGTGTGGTGTTGCCAGGGAGGATCTGCTTTCACTAAGTGCCGGTCTAGCTCTCATAAATCACAGATCCTCTGTCCCAGATGCCTCCTGCTCTGTGCAGAGTCACAGATCGTGCAGGCACAGGCTCTTGCTGCCATGACAAAGATACTGCGAGGGGACACAGCATCTGAAGGCCTGCTGCCCACATTATGATTTCCCAGTCAGCTTTCTGGCAGTGCTCAGCTCAGGTTATGTCACCTTGTTATCTCTTGGGTACTTGCCTCCAAATTTACCTTGCTGAGCAAAATACCTCCTGGTCACTGCTACTAAGATTGTCTCAGAGAAGGGAAGTGAAATTCCTCTTGTAACAGCTAAAATAATTATAAAACCAATGCCAACAGTTCTGCACTTTCAAACTGGTGTTTTGGGGTTGGTCATTTTGTTTTAGGTTGGATTGGGGTTTTGTTCCCCACCACATATTTTTAGCTCTCAGCATGATCTAAAGGATTGGACATGCTTCAAGCAAATTAACTGGTATTATCAAGCTTGGTGTGGCACATATGCATTCTGAGGCATCTGTATCTCGTGGCCATGATGAAAGTGAAGCTGGTCCTTCTTTCAGTGGAGAATCAACCCAATCTGCAGCTGTTCAGTGGAGCCCCACTTAAATATCTTTTCTGTATGACATGCCGGCCACATCATTTTCCACATGGAGTCTACAGTGATTTTTCAATAGCTTGCCTTTTAGCCAGCTGCAGCTTTCTGCCACCCCCCACTTCTCATACCCGGTGCCTGGTCCGCTTGATTATTGATATGGTTGCCCAGCCAGGTTTTAGTAAGTTTTCCCATTAGCTAGTTTTTCAGACCCAGTTAGGCTTTATTTGGGATTTTGGTTTGGTGTTCTGGGTTTTTTTTTTTTTTGTTTTGTTTTTTGGGTTTTTTTTGTTTTTTTGGGTTTTTTTTGTTTTTTTGTTTTGTTTTTTTTTTTTGTCTCCAGAATGCAGGGATCTATTACAAGGCTTACTTTCTTTGAAAAGAAAAGAGCGCACTTGCCTGTAAAACTTTTTAGGAGGTGGTAATTATAAGAGCTCCTCTTCTCACCATCTACCTGCCTTCCCCTCAGAGACCAAGATCCTTTGTATTTCAGTCTTATTTTATTTTAGCTTCACTTTTCACTTGAAAAAAATTGGTAGCTGGAAAAAAGCAGTCACTGTTAAACCTTAGCAGTGGGTAGTAATGTCTGCATTTTTATCCAAGAAATTCAAAATAATTTTGTAACAATAATACTAACAAGGAGAAGAATGCTTCAGCACCCATGTGGTGCTTTGCACTTTGAAAATGCACTCTTCACATTAAGCAACCCTTCAGTATGCTGAGTCTGTAGGTATTACTATTGTATTGCTCTCTTTGTTAGCATTCAGAAACGTATTTGGCCCTCTTGTGACATGCCTCGTAACTTCTGCATGGCTAAGCATCCTGTCAGCAGGATGTCCAGGAGCAGAGAGCAATTCATCCTCCATTTTTCACTTAATTTCTGGTTGTTACATGCCTTTAATTGAGGATGATGTACTAATCTTGTTCAGAAGGCAACTAGTGGAGACCTGTCTTAGTCACAAAGAGAGCATGGACTTTGGATGCTAGGATGGATTACAATTACCTACTCACAGGAGCATAAGAAGTACATGACTATTTCAGGTCTCATGGTGGGTGGGCCAAGAAGCAATTGGGTCGTTCATAACACAAAAGGGCACCCACAAGGCCAGGAAGTTGCACCAACCTCTCACTTCACTAGCAGATTGCCCAAAGAGCTTTGTCACCTCTCCTTCTTTCCCAGGAGCCAATGGCCTGGCCAACCCACGTGACTTCCTGGTGCCCGTGGCGTGGTACGAGGACCGCCAAGTGCCAGAGGGCTACACAGTGATCAGCAAGTACCAGGGCAAGCTGTTTGCAGCCCAGCAGGTGAGGACAACACCTGGGTGAACAGGTAGCACTGAAGCACAGTGACTGCCACAGTATGGCCTGGGATAGGCAGCTCAGTAGCATGGGTGTCGTCTCACAAAGTCCTGCTCAGTTATGTGGAGCAGAAGTGAATCCTTGTCTTCTTGGATCATTCATTTTCCCAGCTGAGGATCCTCAGTCTGGGAAAAAAGTGTTTGTGAAGACAAAAACTCAACAGTGGTCTTTGCCTCCATATGTTTATAGTGACAACACAGAAATGAGGAGCTGGTGCTACTGTGAAAATCCAGTTTCCTCACCAGAGAGCTGGTGTTGCAGCTGGCCTTGTCCAAACACTGCCTGAGCACTCAAAAGCTCTTAGAGACCAAACCCCAGAGGGAAGGCTGAGACTCACCAAGCAGAAATGCTGAGTAAAACCTCATCTTTACAATACTGGGCTGTGTTTAAAGAGCTGCCAGTGTACTCCTAACCAGTACTAAACCCACTTTTCACTTGGAAAAGAGCAGCATCCTGCACACGTGCAGCATGTTTGAAGGTATGTGGTAATCCTCTGTCTCTTTGCTTTGCTAGGATTACTCCCCCTACAATGTTGTAGCTTGGCATGGGAACTACACGCCATACAAATACCAACTGGAAAAATTCATGGTCATTAATGCTGTTGCTTTTGACCACGCGGTAAGTTCTGGAACAGGACAAGGCAAAGCAAAATGTTGTGAGTACCATACCATCCAAACCTATCCTGAGCTCTGCACCTCTTAAAAAATATGTTGTGCTCTAAGAAACAGTGTGAAATCTTCTGTGCTGCTTTCTCTGGGTCCTAACCAAGATTTCACAGAAGCAGATGTCCTCCTCTGTGGTACAAAGGCATAACTGAAGGTTGATCAGCTTCTTAAACAGCTTTGTACAGCTTAGCATAGAATTTCTGTGCCCTGGAGGAGGAATGAATACTGATGCCAACATACACTGTGCAACACAGCAAAAACACTGTTGCTTCAAATTCTTGCCTTGATTTATTTCTTGCTATTGGACAGACACCTTCCTCTGGTTCCTCTGAGTCCAGCACTGAATTTCATTTTGAAGAGCTGTCAGCTTTCATTGTAACAATTTCTAGATGTTATGGAAAATAACTAAAACCAAAACTAATGTGAGCAAACTCATCTAAAAAGGAAACCAGTGCAGTGGGAGAGGTGCCCACAGCAATGCAAGTAGGTGTGCAAGGAGACTGTAGCATTTCTAGTGAGCAAACCAACAGAAAATATTGTTTAAAACTCCAGAAAAAATTGCCAGGAGAAAGATGGGTTTAGGATCAAAGGCCAGAAAATCATTTTACTGGACTAAACATTTCAACAAGCCACAATTTCTCTACACTTTCTTCTCCATTTGTAAACTAACAGGGCCATGAGGCTAAACACTTCTAGCAGGATGTTCCTGTCCTCCATAACTGGCTAAGGAAAAAGTGTAGTTTTGTGGTAGGAGTGTTGAGACTGCTCCTGGAATTGCAGTACCTCATCTTGTAGTGTTGTCCACCCTCCTCATCTATGCTGCCAGCTACAGGGGCCAGGATGGGGAAGGATCATCAAAGCTACTCAAAGAAAGAACCATCCAGACCTATTTCTTGTGCCCCCTGTACAGCACAGAATTGTGATGCTGAGTGCTGTCCTCCAGGGTCCCAAATCTCATCCACACTATCAGGTGCAGGTGACAAAAGTGTTTAAGCAAGGGAGAGGCTGTATCAGTCAGGTTTACCACCTGGGTGACCTGAGCAGACAGCTCTGAGCCCTGCTCTGTTTCATGCTTTTTTGCTTTGCGTTTTTCCAGGATCCTTCCATCTTCACTGTCCTGACAGCCAAGACAACCCGCGCTGGAGTGGCACTTGCTGACTTTGTCATATTCCCCCCACGATGGGGGGTAGCTAACAACACCTTCCGTCCACCTTACTACCACCGTACGTCTGCCCTTTCTTGGTTGTGCTTGAGTCCAGGACTGCAGGAAAGAAACAAGTTTCTATTTACTTGAGAGCATGCGCAGGGAAGCAGCAGTCTGGTTTGTTGTACTTGGCTCAGTTAGTCAGCTTCTTGGAGTCAGTCAGTCCTTGCTGGAAAATGGACAAATCCAAAGATGTTCCTATTTAAAGCATCTCTCATGAAAACTCTGAGGTGATGGGCCCATTGCTTCTGCATAGATGGATGTATCTGTACTCCAGGGGCTCCCATACAGCCTGGGTGCGTATTCTACTTGGCATTGTACAAATGAGTCAGATATTGTCCTGTCACCCAGCCATGAATTACTTAATATCTCATTAGATACATAAAGAACAGGAGAAAGGGAAATACCATATTAGAAGTGGTGAGAAGCACAGAGGGATGTAAAGCTGGCACTTGTATGGTGAGATCAGAGATACAGCAAAGAAGGGAATTGGCTCTCCTCTGCCCTTCTTCACCACCTGCACAGTGATGGAGGTACTGCTTGCATTTAAGAAGCCAGTGATGAGGCATTGGCTTCTCAGGCAGAGAGTCAGTTCATATTTTTGGGATTTGGTTGCCATCCGCAGAGTTGGTTTCTTTTTGGCATTTTTTTTGGCTTCGTCTTGGCAGAGCGTGGCGACACGTTGCATTGAATGGATGCTAGGAATCCAGTTCCCAACATGGGGTTGCCCTTCCAGGTAGATGATGAGACACTCTGCTCCGTGAGATTAATGGAGAAAGCTCGGCCATCCTGCACCCCCTTACATCAACAGCTAAAAACTCCATCTCAGAAGCTATCAAGTGACCATGCTGTGGTCACTTTGAAATGCTGAGAGGCCTTCTGCCCACTTACTAACCACAGTTTAACAGCCAGTTCCTTCTGCTACTTAATTATTTCCAAGCACCTTGGAGGCCAGCAGAGTTAGTGGCACTTGCAAGCATAGCAGGCAACTCTGCAGTCATCTGACTAAATCCCACAGGCAAGTGTCCGGTCATCCTGCTTTCATTTGCAATAATGAGGGAGATGTGAAAACACATCTGACTGGCTGGGATAGTGCCAAGACACTTTTTTCTGGACTCTAAGAGGTGAGACACCCTGCTGGTTAACTACAATGAAGTTGCTGCTCATCAGCAGAGCTGTGCTGATTTTACATGGAGCCACTGTGAGCCGTAACAAATATGAAGTTGTTCAACCTTGCATCATCTGTGCTAAAAGACAAAAAAAAACCTCTCCTTCTTTTGTCCACATTTTGATGACCTAAGAGTACCCATGAGGACAACTGTGGCTGCAGTAGCTACTCACTTGACCACAGCACCTCAGCCATAAGCTTGAGCACTAAATTCACAGTGAGTAAGTTGGTTGCCTGCTTTACCCCAGTCATGGAGGGGAAGAGCTTGAATATGTAATGCAGACATTGTGATAGTCAACTATCAAGACACTGCATACATTAATTCCTTCTGAAATTAGTGCTGTGATGAGAATCTTGTTGCATTAAGAGAGGTAAAGCACGACTGAGCGACTCTAGGGTAGAAGTACTGTATTGATTTCAATAAGTTCAGTTCTGCTGAACTCCCTTCTCTCCAAGTATTTCACAAGAGGCTTATTTTGCTTGCCAGAAATCCTTTGCTGCCTCCTCTCCTCAGGTGCAGTGGAAAGCCTGAATTCAGAGAATTTTGATGCACTCAAGAGTTATGGCTTTCATATTTCATTAACTTTGCCCCAAGTATAGCAATGTGTTTCAAAAAGATTCCTCTTAGACACCATAACAATTTCACATACAAAGGGGGATGTGCAACTTGTAAATACTGATGACTTCTGGCTACATTTACATCCTTAGAGGCTGCGAATTACTCCTAAGTACTTTTGAACTTAGACTGAAAATCTCTGATACACTTTTTATACCATGGGCATATATTAATTCTGTCTGAGAGAGTGCTTATGTGATTCTCATGATGTTGGGTCCTTAATATATACTGGCCACTAAGAGATTTTAACTTCTCAACATCCTGCTTGTAGAAAACACTATTTAACTAATAGGGAAGGGAGGCACACATAAGTTGTCTGGATTCACATATGAAATTTGCAAGCAAAAAAGAGACTGGACTTTGCTTAACTCCTAAGTTCCAGGCTGGTTTCCTACTTACCTTCCCAGTTTTCCTAAGAGATATTAAAATTCCTGTTGCCGACAAATTGGCTATCCAGCTCTCAGCGTCTGTACTGCAGTTAAAATGTACCAAGTGCAGTACATGAGTGGGTTCAATGAAAAGCTTGTAACTATCTAGTCTTACGTGAGACACTGACAACTTGGAAGGAAAATTAATGAATGTTTGCTTACGTATATAGGCCAACCCTGCTTTGAGCTAAATTCGTTTTGCTGTTAAACATTTCAGACCCTGGATTGTACTTAACAAAGACTGAACTAGTGGTTAAAAAGAGCTATATATAAAATAACTACAGAAGCATGTCCTGGTTTTGCAAAAACTAACTTCTGAGCAGAAAGATGCCATATTGTTTAGTCACATCAGGTGTAAAAAAGCTCAAAGCTTGGATGACAGCTGCTAAAGTACTTTCCTTACAGGGAGCATAACTCAGTAAGTACTGAATGACTAGATATAATTTTCCTTGCCTGAGTTAGTGATATGTTACTCTAGTGGTTTCAGAGGGTCTACTAAAAACATTCTTCCTCAGGGAAGGACAGATTTTGGCTCTTTGTCTTTGGGCATACAGTGGCTGCAGAGAAATAGGCAGACAATGCATGAATTAAAAGCATAAGGTAATGAAGTGCCTGACTGCACTATAGGTGGTAGAAGAGTATCAAAATAATTAACGGATTATAACCTGGGACAGCAGAGCAAGCTCTCTTATAAGGTATATTGTGTCTGTAACACAGGGATGATTATACAGAACTTCCTTTCCAATGCTTCACAGTCCCTAATCCAAGTTCGTAAAATCAGGTTACACCATGAAGTCCATATGCAGGTGCATTACTAACACAGCTCATGATGGCAGGAAAAGCACAGGTCTACCACTGTCATTCAGGGATTGATGGAACCATCTTCATTAAGGTGATTTCTAATGGATGTCCTTCATTAGGGAGCTCTGTTTCTGAATATAGGTAATAAAATCCTGTACAACTTTACAAGTATTGCCTGTAGGATCCCTGATGTCCCCTAGCATGATACCCTATCTAGAAACTTTCACTCCACCCTCTGCTTGGCCCAGCTTAGCTCATGGGTTTCAAGGATCTCACAACCTGTCTGCGATCCCTCCCAACCACCCTTCTTTGCAAACTCTTTGCCTCCTGCAGGAAACTGTATGAGCGAGTTCATGGGGCTCATCAAAGGCCACTATGAAGCAAAGGAGGAAGGTTTCCAGCCGGGAGGTGGCAGCTTGCACAGCATGATGACCCCTCACGGACCAGATGCTGACTGCTTTGAGAAGGCAAGCAAAGCCAAGCTGGAGCCAGAGCGTGTTGCAGATGGAACCATGGTAAGGAGCCAAGGGAGCCCATAAGAGCTGGAGTACAGCATAGCATAGTGCCGACTTTTAAACTAAAGCCTAGTACTGTTGCTTCTTGCTGGCAAGTTGGAAAAGCACTTGGACCCAAGTGATGCAGCATTCAGCTCCCCCACCAATGAGCACTGCTCAGCTCCCAGGAGCTCCTCTGGAGACATCCGATGCCAGGCAGCTTTGATCATCCGCCCACATAAACTCCTGCCTGAGCAGGAAGCTGGGAATTTCATTTTTGTCTTTGCCTATGGGCAAAGAAGCAAACACCCTGACTGTCCTCCTTTCTCTACCCCCTAAAATCTAATGATGATCATTAAGAGACCTTGAACTCCAGCTTTTGGAACAACCTGGCTTTCCTGGGCATACAGGGAGTCAAAAGTCACTCCTGATATCTGACTAATTCCGTGCATTGCCAGATCTGAAGAGCATTCTCCGAGTTGGTCAGGCTGAAGACAGAACCTGGAAACACTGAACCATGTATACAAATCCTGTTTTGTTGTAGAGCAGACACCTTGCCTGGATTTAAATTCTTCCTCTTTTACCCTAACCTACCTTTACTCTTCCCAACAGGCCTTCATGTTTGAATCGTCCCTCAGCCTTGCCGTCACCAAATGGGGCCTCCAGACCTCAAATCGCCTAGATAAAAACTACTACAAGTGCTGGGAACCCCTTAAAAGCCATTTCAACCCTAAATGCAAGTAAAGGGAAGTGCTTGATGCATGCAACACGAGTGAAGGCAGGGAAATCCAGCATACCTACATGTGATGGCACAGTCGACTTGGGCAGTGCAGAATGCTCCAGCACAGAATGGCACTTCCACCAGCCAGAGCCATGAAATCCATCATCCCTTAGTAACATGGGAAATGCAGTAAAACCCATCATTATTCTTAACTTTCAATTAAATTAAATCCAATCCTGGTGACATGTTGAAGCTGAAGTACTTGTATGGTTCTCACCGCATGTAGATGGTATGAAAGCGGCACCTTGTGCGGACATGCGGTGACAGCCAACTCCCGTTCACAGGGCGTCCTGAAAATACAACCCAGTGTGTCTTTCCCAGGGAGAAGCTATGGACTGACCAAGCATTGTATGCTGTCTGTATGGGAAGAGACTTACAAACAGCACTGAAGGCTCTACCAGGTCTAAGCCCACTATCAGAGCAAGCCACTTCAACCTTCTTATCCATGGAGGGCTGCCAAGGAAAGACTTGGTTGTCAGAAAAGTAGACCACAAATGAAAAAATGCTGGAGAATCCAAAGCACTTCACTGCTAAGTGAGAGAAAGTTTCTATTGCACGCTCTGGCCATCCTACAATACTAATTTGTTTGTCAGAACTTGAAATTGCCTAGCTCTGTGCTAATCTGCAGCCTAGTAAATGTGAAAGCAATTCTCTGGCCAGTCTAAGCATTTGTTCCTGGGAAGGTACTTAGAAAAAAGCTCAACTGTAGATACCATGGCGGGGGGACCTCAACATTGATTGGACTATGCAAACCTCATCCCCAGCTGGTGAATTCCACAGGGTGGAGGCAGCAAGCAAAGCCCCAAGTAGAATGTGAACCAGGAGCACAGCCCAGGCATCCCACATTTCAGGCCTGTACTCTTAACACATACCCACGTGAAAGTTTCTAAACTTGGTGCCACCAGATCTATGTTTCTTACTTCCCCAGAGAAGCAATTTCCCCAAAGAGAGAAAATGTAGACCTGTGACACACAGTTACAGTCAATTACATCCATCATCAGTTTTGTATCTGCACCAGGTCCTTGGGGAAAAAAACAAGGCATCAGCTTTGGGAAAACTATTGGGAAAAGTACATAAAATCTACATGGAGATGTTTACTCTAAAATAGCAAATTCAGAAAAGGACATTTGGGAGAATCTATTTGCCAGAGAAGCTGATTTAATCAGACTGATCCAGGGATAAATAAGGTCTAAATGTTTCACAGGCAGAGGAGAAGAGCTTGTTTCCTGTTTGGGACCTAAATTATCACCTAGTGACCTACAGGCTTGAACTTCTCAGGTACAGATGCATCACAAAAGTATACATGGGTGGTAACACATCAGTCAAGGGTAAAATTCCACAAGGCACATTCACTTTTCTACCTCTGCCCTAAAAACGTGAAGGGCAACTTTTCTTTCCCTCCTCACTGCACCCAGCACCACTGCCTCAAACACCAACCCCACCTCCAGCAGCACAGCATGCTCATTCTTAGCAAAGAACCAGCTTGGAGAGTTCTGGAAAAAACGAGAGAAAAGTAGGACAGCCTTTCCCCAAGCACCATGCTCAAATCTGCAGGGATGTAGCACCAGAAACTCAGGGCTGGAAAAGGCTGGAAACAAAGGGCTGTGGCAGGTGCCATGAGTATCAATCCAAGGCTGGCCTAAAAGAGCAGAGGTGCTGTGCTCATCCACAACCCATCCTGAAGCATTTGCTCAGCTGGCCTGAAACAAATATAGCTGCAAGGGAGAATATACATGTGCGGCAACTGAAGTTCCAATTCCCTGAGGAAATGGGTCCTGGGAGATCAAATTAGTTTGTGGCAACAAGAATAGCTAATTTAGCATGCTCAGACAAGCAATTATTTCTTTCCCTAAATACCACTCTCTCCATGCACTGATGCCTCTCTGCACTGATCCACAGCCCCATCTTGTAATATCATTTGTGACAGTCTTTTAGGAGCTATTCTGCAGAGAATAATACGGGTTTGTTTTAGTTAAACTAGCAGAACAAGCTGCAGAAACTGGTTCAAAAGGGTTTCTGGGAGCACATATGGGATTGCAAAACCAGGGCACTGACTAGTCCAATTTCTGCACACAGCATTAGTGCCAAGCTCCACACAACCTGAATGTTTCATGGCCCACACAGGAAGAGCTGCAATAAGAAACACTTAAAATATTTTAAAAAAAACACCATGAAAAAAAAAATACAGTGAGTGATTTTGAGAGGGTGACTGATCATGCGCATAGGCTGCCCAGGGAAGTTATGGACTCTTCATCTCTAGACATACTCAAAAGCCACCTGTACATACGAGGTCCTCGACAACCCACCTTAGATAGCCCTAACTGAGCAGAGGGTAGGACCCAGATGACCTCCAGAGGTCCCTTGCAACCTCAGCCACTTTGTGATTATGTGCAAAAGTTCATCGACTCACTCTGCTGAAGAGTGACTGCAAATGGCCCATATTTACATCTTTATCATACAGGAAAAGAAAGGATGCAGTAGACCTGTTTTTGCTGACTTCACACTGACTGCTTTCCCAGCAGGCAGAGGGAAGTTTTCAACTTCTGTACCAGACTGAGCTTCTGGCATGAAACTCAGTGCCTGGGAAGAAACCACCCCCATTGTCCCTGAAGAATGAGAGTTGTCTGGATCATGAAAGCACGTGCAGGCCATGAAAAAATTCAAGTATGCATCAAAAACATCTTCTTTGCACTCACATCTCAGTACACTGGCAGTAACAACTCCAGAGTCCTCTATACCAGTTGATCTGGGCAGGAAAAACTTGTGCTCTTATAAGAATAAACAGAAAAGGCATCTTAACAGGCATAAGATTCAGTTATGCTTGGTGGTAGATTTTTTTTTTTATTTGGCCCTCTTACAGCAATGAATTTTCCTATACTGCACAATAGTCAGTGTCAAAAATCTTTATCTTACACTTCTTGTCTCTCAGTCACAGGAACCACAGAGTGAAGTGGAAATTCTAGTTACATATATTATAACAACATTCAGCTGACTATTTCCAAATCTGGTACTATTTAAAAAAATAGAAGTTTATTGTAATAAACAAACACATGGTTTAGGCTTGTAGCTCATTAGGGAAAAGAAAAATTAACTTATTGAGAGCAGTCATGCAGACTCCTAAGTTAAATTGTATCATAAAACTTGCCTATTATCCAGTTAGGGCAAATCACACTAGTGGTTTGTAAAAGTGACACCTGCAGCCGAAGTGACACCAAGAAGAAATATCTGTAAGGCAAGCAGTAGTTCCTTTATGGAACTGCTTTGGCCTTGTTTAGCATTTTGTCTTGCTAGTAATTTTAAACCTCAGCCTTCTTGGACAGCAGCACCTTCCATGGTTTAAAAGGATCCTCTGTATGTACACCAAAAGAGTACAGTGGCTGAGTTCCACACACCTTCTCTGTATCCATCTGGTTTAGATATAAAGATCCTACATTTTTGCACTTCCCATGATTTTTAAAGATACAAGACAACCAACAAGTAATTAAGATTTATTCCTGTGACAGAGAAATGTCATCACATAATGCATCTTATTTTATTTATATATCCCATGAACATCACTGCAATTCCAGGAACTTAGAAGAATACACTGAATGGCTGCTTGATTTTACCTTCCTGGATACGCTTCTCTTTACGATCCTGTGGAAGAAAGAACATTTATCATTATCCTACTAGAGAAGGACTTTCCATCAGCCTGGGATAACAGAACAGAAGTTCTATTATTTCAGCATAGACTATACGAAGGTAGCACCATATAGGATTTTAAAGGTCTTTTCCACCCCAAATGATTCTATGAGCACAAGCTGTTTAAAAGATAATAAGGCACTTAAGTTTCACCTACTAAATACCTGCTCAGATTGACCTCATATCCAGGTACTCTCACAGGCCAGCAGAGACCAATTCCTGTAAGGCATTTTTCACCAAACTAGTTGTGTCTCAATTTGTACCTTAGTTTCTACCCCCTCCTTCCGGCTAAATAATCCACCTTAGAGATCCAATTATGGAGAAACTTCCTAATAACTTGCCTAAAAGTGCCTGTGCTCACTTTCTACCCATTTGTACCTCACTCTGCAGTCATGTACCTTTCTGACTGGTACTATTACAGTACACACTACGCTGCAGATCCAGAGTACACTATGGATAATGGCCAGATTCCTTCTGCCGGATAAAAACATAAGATTTACTTAAAACCAGGTAATTTCTCTCCTCCTTACCCAGACACAAAGCACACATTCCTCAGAGAAAAGACTATGACTACCAGGAAAACAAGAAAAATCCCCAAACATCACTAAAGGAATTGTAATAAAGGAAAGTGAATTATCCTGGACACTAATTAAAAGATTTCAGCATGGCAAAATACTGCAGAGGTACTGAAGTCTCAAGAACATTTATATTGACAGGCTCAGCATGTTTCCTAAAACCTGAATTTTCAATTCACCCTAGCAAACAACATTCCCTACAAATATTCTATTAATTTATGTTTGTGCATTGTGGTTTATGACTCTATCTGAAATGCTACTTCTGTGCAAAAGAGGGAAATAAGTCTTTTACAACAGCTACAAATTGTTTATTAAAAGCACCCTCTGTCTGCCTGCTAGCATTTTTTTATGTATGTATATAGCTAAGTTTTTTCATAATGATCTACCATTGCCCAGATTCTGATACTCATAGTTAAGGAGTAACAATGGAAGCAAGATAAACCTTCCAAAATATTAAAACATCCAGCTGAGACTAGACACTGCAATTAATGTAATTACTCTTCCCCATTTGCTTCACTAAATTAGACAAATGACCAAGCAATTGCACAGAGAGATTGCTAGGTCTGTCACCCATCCACTTCCTGTGTATTTTAAGTTCAAAAAACATAGTTAATGCATGTCAGCAGATGAAAACAAGGGTAATTTAGGATTAATTTTCACTCAGTGCTACAGAGAACTTTGTGACCAGGCCAAATAGCCTGATCAGGCAAACTGTGACTGCCGTACCCCCAAGGGTACAACGAAGGGCTCTTAGAAACACAAGACTCTGCAACCAGTAACAGTCTTTGAGACAGCAGGCTCGCTATCAGCCTTCCTTCCCTCGCTACTTTAATGATATTCATCATTCTTAGGTGCATGAGGATCCCACAAATTGAGACTCCAAGCAGATCTACATTTTGCAAGCTGGCGTTTGTGGTGTTCCCTGACGTTCAGCGTTGTGGGCAGACTTACCCTGTCAGCTTTCAAGACAAAGATCCAGAAGAGGAGGGGGCCTAACGCACAAGCAGCTCCTAGAAAGGACGTCTTGGGTGTCGGGCGGAAAGTAGGGTAGACGTTCTGCGACTTCGCATAGGCCCAGCGGATCAAGGCGGGATTTTCCTGGGGCGCAAAGAGAACGGCGGTGAGGCCCGTGGGGCTCTGCCATGGCCCCTACAGCCGAGGACTGAGGCCAAGGCACACCGGGAAGGGCACTAAGGTCACGGGGAGGGCAGGCAGTGTCCTAGCAGCTCGGCCCCGGCCGCAAGCACGGCCTAAGGCGCGGGCCCCGATCCGGGACGCCGCCGGCTGAGGCTGACGAGCCCCGCGCTTCCTCCGCCACCCCCTCGCCCCTCTCCGTCCCCACTCACGATGACGGCGGGAGGGCTGGGGTTGTTGAGCTGCAGCAGGTACTGCCGCTTGAGCCGGGAGCGGATCTCCAGGCGTTCGGCCACGGCGCGGCGCTTCTCCGGAGATGTGTCGTAGGTGTAGGGGTCAAGCTCGGCCGGCAGCGAGACGAAGCGGTTCGGCCGGTACAGCTTGGCCGCCGATGGAGGCGGCGCTGACGCCATCTTGGAGAGCCGGCCGTGGCACCGGCGAGGGGCGGTGCCGGCTCCGCCCCCGCCGCGCGGTCGGCGAGAGCAGCGGCCTCCGGTTACGGCAGCGCAGCGGATCGGGCTGAGGGCACGGTAGAGTTCGTTCTGGTCCGACCCCTCTGCCGTGAGCAGGGACAGTTTCCACTAGACCGGGTTTATGAGAGCCCCGTCCAGGCTGGCCTTGAATACCTCGAAGGTATGGGGCATTCGCACCTTGTCTGTGCTGTACCACGCTCAGGGTAAAGGATTTTTTCCATAATGCCCAACCTAAACCTACTCTTTCGATTTGAACCCATTCCCCCTCCTCCTGACACTACCTTCTCTTGTAAATAACCTTTCCCCATCTTTACTGTGAGTTCCCTTCAGGTACTGGAAGGCCACAATTAAGTCACCTCAAAGCCTTCTCTTTCCCAGGCTGAACAAAGCCAATTCTCTCAGGTTTTCCTCGTGGGAGAGGTGCTCCATCCCCGCGGTCATCTTGTCCTCCTCTGCACTCACTCCAACACCTGGATGTCCTTCCTGTGCTGGAGGCCCCAGAGCCAGATGCAGTGTTCCAGGTGGGGTGTTGTAGAGCAGAGGGGCAGAACCCCCTTCCTTGCCCTGCTTTGGATAAAGCCCAGGACACATTTGGCTTTATGGGCTGTGAGTGCCTACGGCCAGCCATTCATCCACCAGCACACCCCAAGTCCTTCTGAGCAGAGCTGCTCTCGATCTGTTCATCCCCCAGCCTGTGTTGATACCAGGGTTGCCCTGACCCGGGTGCAGCACTTTGCACTTGGCCTTGTTAAGCCTCACGAGATTCCCAGGTGCCCACTTCTCCAACCTGTCTTGGTCTTACGCAGCCTCACCTGCGGTGGCTCAGGGCATGCCAGGGGAAGGTTTTGGTCTCACAAGAACAACAGTCCCAGCAGGTCTATTTTTCCTCTCCCCTGCAATTAAAATGGCCTTCAGGATGAATTATAGGTCAGGAGAGTTGACTTCTTTTGAGTCTGCTGGCACAAGGGGTTGCCATTGCTGTGGGGGTGTTTACCGCCCTTTTGGACAGTATTTCTATGTTCTAAGAAGTGTAGTTAATATATGTCAAACTACTGAAAAAAAGTCTATTAAAATTACAAATAAGTCTATTAAATTACAGGATCACAGAATCACAGAATATTCTGTGTTGGAAGTGACCCACAAGGATCATCAAGTCCAACTTAGCCCTGCACAGAAGCATCCCCAGGACTCACACCCTGTGCCTGAGACCATTGTCGAAACACTTGAACTCTGTCAGGCTTGGTGCTATGACTGCTTCCCTTGGGAGCCTGTTCCAGTGCCCAACCACCTTCTGGGTGAAGAACCTTTTCCTAATACCCAACCTAAACCTCTCCATGCTCAACTTTAGGCTATTTCCTTGGGTCCTGTCATTGTTTGCCAGGGAGAAGAGATCAGTACCTGTCCCTCCACCTTCCTTCATGAGGAAGGACTGCAATTAATTTACACTGTCAGTGCTACAGAGAGCTTTGTTATAGCTATGTTTGAACATATTAATTCATTTTTGAACTGAATAAAAAAATCCCTACATCTGAACAGTATTCCATGTTACACAAGACATGTTGCAGGCAGACTGGTATTTGCAAAATTCTACAGTTTCAAATTGTCTCTTCGATTCTTTAACCAAGGCTGAGCTGACTGGACAAGCTGCCAGGTAACCTCCAGGATTCTCAAGAGGTGACTCAGCACCCCGACAGACGTTATTGACAGGTTCAGGAATCACCCTCTGCTTGGTGAACGTTGGGCAAAGAAAACAGGGGTTTTACCTTGCACTGCTTTTGACCAGCTCTGCTTTTGGCCAGCATGTGCCCAGGTGGCCAAGAAGGCCAGTGGCACCCTGGGTAATAGTAATAGTGTGGCCAGCAGGACCAGGGCAGAGATTGTCCTCCTGTACTTGGCACTGGTGAGGCCACATCTTGATAGCTGTGAACAGTTCTGGGGCCCTCTCTACAAGAAAGACATTGAGGTGCTGGAGCAAGTCCAGAGAAGGGCAGTGGGGCTGGTAAAGCATCCAGAGCACAAGTCCTGTGAGGAGGAGCTGGGGTTGTTTGTCCTGGAGAAGTGGAGGCTCAGGGGAGACCTTATTGCTCTCCACAACTATCTGAAAGGAGGCTGTAGCCAGATGTGGAATTGGTCTCTGGTCCCTTATAACAAGTGATTAGACAAGAGAAAATGGCCTTAAGTTGTGCCAGGGGAGGTTTAGATTAGATATTAAGAAATTTTTTTTCACCAAAAAGATTATCCAGCACTGGAACAGGCTGCTCCAGGAAGTGGTGCAGTCACCTTCTTTGTAGATACTCAAAAGATATGGCATGTGGGGACACTGTTTAGTGACGGACTTGGCAGTGCTGGGTTAATTACTGTACCTGATGATCTAAGAGTTATTTTGCAACCTTAATGATTCTTAGGCTTTGGCGTTAAGAAGTTTCTATCCATATTAAGAACTTTGGTCTCCAGTGATGCAAAGAAATACATGGAAGTTTTCTTTCTGGAAACAAAGTAGCCAGTAAACAAGTTTACTCTTGTGTTTTCTTCTTCCAGTATACAAAATGGTAATAGTTATGCTGATTGGGACCCAGTTAAGTTAGTGTCTGTGCATATATAATTATGGCCTGATTTACACTGTGGTAACTGCAGACTCAGGTAATGTTGGATGAGGGATTACAGTTTCCTCCTAAGCACACACAAAATAATACTGCTGACTTTATTTAAGGTGCTGTGCTTTGGCAATGCAATAATAGAACAAAAGCTCTTCCTTACATCCTACAATTTCACTCTTTTTCCTAAGCACTTGGAAAATAAATTACTTCCTTTTGACCTGAACAGCTAATTAGGAGCTGTGACGTGTTTTCAGCAGGATGAAATACAAGTTGAATATTTCTGCAGTTTGTGTGCCTTGAGCACCCCCACCACAACACACAGCATTAGGTACATTTCCTTCTCTCAAGTGCAAGCCTTCAGTCCTCTCAGAAATCTTACCACCTTTTCCACCCTTATTTTCTTCACGAACACGTGTCTGCAAGTCCAAATGAGCACCAAACTGCTTCATTCATAGTCAGTTCCCAGGGAAGTACTTATATATTCTGTTGCTTTTACTCCCAGGGCTTTCAGCTTGGGTCAGTGGCTCCTATAGCATGGAAAAATATACTCCCTTCCCATTTTGTAATGACTGGATTTAGTGAGCTGGGTCTCCAGCTCCATGATTTCTGTCTCTTCATAACTGGTATGTAGACAGCTGCTTTAGCAGCACAGTACCTATACCAGCAGCACTGCCACGTGGCACTCCTGTGGTACTTCCACCTCAGTGTTCCAAAGGACTTGGCAGCCTATGTCTCCCAGCCCCTGAATGGCTTGCTGCTTCTCAAGTTGCTCCTCCCTGCTCTCTCTTATATCTTAATAAAATGACACGTGCAGCCTTGAAACAGATTGTTTCCTGGCAGAAGCAGGAGTGCAGATTGGATTAACAAACTGGGAAGGGTTAGCTGCTCTGTGGGAAATGGTGGGTCTTTGCTGCATCACAGAGTGGAACAGAAGACTCCTGTTCCTGCAGCTCTCCCAAAGGACTTCAAAACAATCAGATGTCTTTGCCTCAGTCTGCTGACTCCCAAGGCCTGTCTGTAGTGATGTGTTACAGTTCCCATGGGCAGGAGCAGGGATGGTCTTGTGGTGAAGTCACTTGGCAAAGGTAGTGGATTCAGCTCCCAGCCCTGTTGCAGAATCTTTGTGATCTTATCAGTGGAGGTCCAAGCTGTGCCTTCTCCCTTTCCCCAGAGCACATAGCTCTGAGTGTGCATGCTTGGCATGCAAACAGTGCTGGAATTAATTCTACTGGGAGAAAAACAGAAGGTACAAAGCAGCATTTCCATTAACGATGTAATGTACTGTATTAGAAAACTGAGCAGCAAGCTGCTATGCTGAAAACACTGCATTTCATGTCTAACCTCTAACTCATCCTCCTTCCCAAAGGATCAATCCTCCCAGGGAGTCTTTTCTGAGATATGGCGCTTGTTTCATGGGGTAAGAAAATAACTAAATCCCTTCCAGGGAAGCATATTCTCTGACACTGAAGCCTGTGCATTGCAATTTGTTGTTTTCACTCCTCCACGGGTGAATTTGTGCACTTTATTTGTTTTGTAACAGACATGTTTCTAAGTTTTAAACATCCTTCAGCAAAAGCCTGAGTCACTAATAGCGTCTAAACCTTGCATAAAGCAATGTAGGACAAAGATGGAAATGCTGCAGACAAAGCACTTGACTGAAATGAGTGATTGTTTATTTCTCCTGCTGACAAGAACTGCTGCACACAGGGAGAAATGCTGCGGTGACAAACTGTCCTCCTGTGCAGACCTCCTGCATTATCTGCTCCTCCTGGACCTCCCTGTGACAGCCTCTGAACACAGTCTTGCTGCTACTGCAAACTACCTCTGAAACAAAAGATTTTGTAAGAATTAACAAGACCCTTCTTGTCTCTCTTTTGTTAGACAGATCTTGAAGCTCGTTTGGCTCTCCTTCTGTCTGCTAGTGTTGTCCTAAGGCTAGCAGCAGGAATAAAATAGGCTCCAATAAGGGTGGGGCCAGCCTCAGTAGGGCAGCACACACTTGAACTAGAATATGCTGGTCATAAAACCACATCCTTGTCGGCTCACACACCAAGGCTTAACAGGTAAGATCCCAAATGGTTTTTCTTCTTTTTAATCAGGACTGATGTTTATTGACTGTTCAAGGTTAGCAGTATTAAGTGAAATTGACAATTCTCCCATGAAAATGCCTTTGAAGTTTACATAATCTGTTTTCTTTGCCATCAGCAGTAACCAAAATGGAAAGAACAGTCAAGAAAATTAATCTTTGTCCAGAACCCCATGGAGGGTTGGTCTTGACTGACTGCTAGACATCCACCCAGCTGCTTTCTCACTCCTCTCCTTGAAAGAACGGGGGGAGAAAATTGCATAGAAAATCTCATGGTTTGGTAAAAGTGCAGTTGTTAAGAAAAGCAAAAGTACATGGAAGCAAAGTAAAAAGAAATTCACTGCAATCCATCAGCAGGCAGATGTCCAGCTTGGGACAGCACGGCCTCTATTGGCACAGCACTAGCTTGGGAAGACAGATGACGTCACCACAGATGTCCTCACATCGTTCTCCTTTCCTTCAGCTTTTTTTCCTAAGGAGGACATCATATGGCATGGGATATCTCTTTGGTTATTTGGGTCAGCTGTCCCAGTTATTCCCCCTCCCAGTCTCTTGCCCATCTCCAGCCTACAGACCTTCAAATCTGTTGGTGGGGTGTTGGAGAAAAAGCCCTTACACCATGCTAGCGCTGCTCAGCAATACCCAAACTCATGTGCTATCAGTGCTGTTTTAACCACAGATGAAATGCACAGACCCTATAGACTGCTGTGAAGAAAGTTAAGTCCATCCAAACCAAATCCAGTACAAAGGTAGTTTGAAAACTGCCTGACAATGCTGAATTTCAGACCATTCTCATACAAGGTAGCCTGAAATCAGACACACTTCTATGGCACTCTTTGATTGAAGTTGCAAATAACTCCCACCTAGAATTTTAAGTAACCCAAGATACCTTCAGTTTAGAGCTATGTGATTTTGCTAGTGGCTTTTCAGTCATGCCCTGAAATACATAGACTGGATTTTTTGGCTGTATATACAAAGTCACTCTTTTCAGTGTGACCAGACTAAGTGATTCTGTGCTTCAAGTGAATGAGAGAAAAATTAACCTAAATCACTGACCTGTCTACCTACCTGCAAGGTGACTGACCATGCATAATGTTTTAAGAAGAGACAGGTTAAATATGCTGTGACCTCCAAAAATGCTGGTGCCTGTCAAACTTGTGCTGAGTGCTTGCAGTTGCCCTGTTTGAATCAGTTGCCAGGCTGGGTCAACATGTTGCTTGGCTCTGTTGTAAGTTCTCACTGACCTTTTGCAAAGAAAGCAAGCTGGAAAATGGGGGAATCTGACAAAATCACTCATATCACAAGAAGGATCCTGAAGAGAGGCCCCTTACTTCTAATTCCCACTGGTAATGACCAAGAAGGGTAATTTGGCTCCTGTTCCCATTCTATACAAGTGAATAAATATTGCTAAGTGTGTTGGTGACCTTCTTTTAAAAGGGCATCAATATCAAGCATCCATATACATGGATATATCCATGGTAAAAGCCAAATGGATACAGAAGGGGAGCAGTGTAAGAAGCATTAGGATCCAGCATAGTTTATTTGAACTCAGAACGAGTGCATCTAACTGCAGCATAGAGCTATATTAATAAATTGTCCAGATACATGTAATTCATTCTGTGTTAAGAATTGAAGTTCCCAGTATCTTTATCTTATAGTTGTTTAAAGGAAGCCTAGCATGCAAAGGAAGGAGTTAAGATGGTTAGGGGAATTATGAATTGTTAGTACAGCCAACAGGCCACCCGTAAATGTGTATCAAATGTTGAGCTCAGCAGTTCGTTACAACTGCTAGTACTTTTAATGAGTCATGGAGTGCCAGGAATAATGAGACGTGGCATTAAACAAACCATTCCTGCCTCTCCTTGGCTTGTCCAGAGACGATGGCAAGAAGCCCTCTGCTGTTTCAGCTTTTCCTGTCAAAATAAAACTTTTGACTCACATTATATTATAGCCGTGGCTCAGCTGCCTCAGCCAGGGAGCTGGTGCTGCCTGGGTAGCCCTGGTAAGAGAAGGATAAGATGGCAGCCAGCATCTCTTCTCCACTCCTTTCCAGGTCATTGACTGTAGCATGTAGTAGTGTTATATTCTTAGCTCTTCCTCTGCTTCCAGCTCCTTGCACAAGAAACTATTAATAGTCATGTATCAATGAAGAGTGGGAGAGGAAGATGTCTTGGAGTAGGGTGGGAATTTGAAACATACCCTGTGTGTCTGAGGGTAAATCCTGTTGTTGGTTAAGTATTAGAAGTGTTTAGCCAGTTCAGGGCTAATGCTGTTCCTGGACTTCCCCTCACAGTGGCTGTTAGGAACTGGAGTACTCCAGCAAGCTGTCATTGCTCCAACCACCCTCCACCTGGCCCAGGTGCAGCATAAAGTTGAGATCCTTGCCTTAGAGCTGGCCTGAACTGTGTGAGATGTATGTTGTATCTAGGCTTGGCTTGAGTTCCTAGTTGACCTCAGGCCTTCCTTATTAATTTGGTTTTGCCTGGACAACTCTGGACTGCAACTGGTTATGGTTATTGGACTGGACCTGCCCTCATCACCTTGTCTGGCTCCCAGTTCAGTCCAGTCTTGCCATTCCTGGACTGCACTGTCACTCATGGTGAAGTTTTCAACCTCGTGGCTGTGGGGATTCTATCTGGTGCCAAGGGTGAACTCAGATGGCTGCCAGTAAAAATTCACAAAGCAGTTGCTAAAAGGAGTCAGTGAGAAGAAACTCAAGTCTTGCAGGAAATGGCTCACACAGCATAAGGTGAGGCATCTTTTATGGCCTGCTGCTTCTGACACAGACCACCACCAGAAGCTGATGATTCGTTTTGTCCCCATTCCTCTGCAGGTGTTTTGCTCTGGCCACAAAAGAAATTATAGGTCTGCCTCATTCAGTTTGGGTATCAGAAAATTTGGGTGGCAGTGCCTGCTGTGTTCTTTGCCTGCTTCTCTCTGATGTGATGGGGAGAGTTTCAGAGGGTGAGTCCTCTTATCCCAAAACATGTCTGAGAGACTGTGAATCATCCCTCGGAGATTCAGTTTTTCTCCATGTGTTGTGGAAAGAGTTTAGTGTAGCTCAGATACTTCCCAGCTACCTGAGTATCCACTGTGTAACAGAGTGCCATGGCTTGTGTAGCTTGGAGAAAAATGTTACACAGCCTTTATTGCACATGGAGGATGCTCTTGTATGTTCTTCCCAGACCCATGGGTGAAATGCTGGACTTGCTGACAGCAAAGGAGAGCCCTATGAAAAATGGCTCTGGCCCACACAACTTTCAGATTCCCTGCAATGTCTTATTTGATGTTACCTGATGGGTTTAGCTGGACTTTCTTTCACAAACAGAATCAGAATGTAAAGAAAAGCCTGCTGTGTGAAGATCCAACCAGGCGGGGCCAGGAAAACTTTAATCTCCAACAGATATGGCCACTCCTGCTTGTCAAGGCAGAAATACAGTGCCCCAAGAGTTGGTTTGGTGTTAGAGACTTTCACTGTCAAGGTAGAGTCCACTTAAGAACATTATCTTGGAGGAAGCCTCACTTTATGGTATCATCTGGTCCAAAACTTATCGACAGCCTGAAATTAATTTTTAACTCAAAAAAGAAGTAGGACTTTATAGACAATGACTTTTAGAAGTCACAGATTTCTCCTTCATACAGGAAGACACTCCAACCCTGTGTGGGGAAAAAAGCCTCCTGCCTGAAATCTGTGATAGATGAGCCTTGAAGGAGAAGCAGCTCTGTTGTACTGCTATGTAGAAAAAGATACTTTGTTTTTCTTTATATATTTTGTTAGAAGTCTGGAGCTTAAATTTTAAATCAAGTCTTTGGGAACGCACTGTGAAGCAGACCATCACTATGAATAAAATTGGTTAGTAGGAACATGTTGAATTTAGCGTGACTGTTTGGTAATCTCTGTATTGCAGTGGGGAAGGACTTAGTTGTGGCAATGCAGAGTGGTTTTTTACTTTGCTCAAGTAAAAGACAGAATACAAATGAGGCTGTTGCTGCAGAATGCCAGCTAGTGGGAAAGATACACCATGTCCAGACTGGGTATTTCAGTGTTTAAAAAAAAAATTATGGCAATACTAGAACTTTAAACTTCTGACCCGTAGAGATAGAAAGGCAGAGCAGTGATGTCCCTGGACTCTTGTTATCGTTGTATAAATCAGGAACATTCATTAAACAAGAAGCATGCCTTAGCATTGCAGAACCCTGTATCCATCAGGCTTCACCTGCCTTTTTGGGGGGACAGGGTAAGGCAGCTGCCAAGGTTAAAAACTGTTTCCTAAATTAATATTTTCATACTTCTCTAGATAACCTCTTATCAGAGGGGATTGCTCTTTGTGTAAATCACTTCTATTTACAGTGCCATTACTTCCTCATTCAACCAGTGTAATTGTGATTTCAGTCCTTAAAGGGAAGATTTCTACCTGTGGTGTTACCCTTTAGACAGGGTGCAGGACTCTTTAGACACAGTGCTTTTCCTGCTTTCCTACTGCCCCCCACTCCATCCCCTTACATGCATCTGCTTCCTCCCTACTCACCTGCATGTGTTTTAGCCCTACCCAATCCTGTTCTCCCACACTCAGCATTGCTGAGGGGTTCTTTGCTCCCTCAACCTACTTCAATTTCTTCTGCCTCCTTCACTTGCTGCTCAGTCTTTTCCTTGCTCTCTTCTGGACATACCTCACTCACTTTCATCCAAACATCTTTAAAAGTAGATCCATTTGTGGTGGCAGCCACTTGAAAAATGCTTGACAGATGGCAACTGACAACTTTTTGGTACTCTGCTCCCCCATTCTTCTCATCTTTGATTCAAGAAATGTGTACACAGCACATTGGGAGCAGGAGCATTCAAAGTTCTTTCTCCTTTGTTCTTGAATTATTTCAGAATCTTCCTGAGCCTGAAGCTAAGGGAAGTGCAAGCAGTCATCATACTGCGTGCTGGTTCTCCTCAGCACAGGGGGGCTGATCAAACTCAGTTTCTACAACCAGCCTTTTAATTTTACACACCAGTATTATGGTGAAGGGTATGGAGAAGGGCTCATCCATCTCTGTACTAATGCTTTTCATGGTGAATCCTTCCTTTCTTTGTGTGCAACTTACTGTAAGGAAAGAGTTCATCGTGACTCAGGTGTCCCCACCTTCTGTTGCTGTGTTGGTCTTGCTGCAAGCTCCAGGGAGGCAGCCCTCTCCTGTTCCAAACATAGTCCACCAGTCTCTGCAGTGACCAGAGATGCCCACAGCACAAATGGAATGACTCCAAGGGAAATTGTTAAACCTGGTGCTGTTATGTCTGTATCAGTCTTCCACAGCTGGCTGAGATGCCTCTTCTGCTGGACCAGTTAATAGGGAGGCTGCATTTCTCCATAATTTCCCTGAGGACTGAACACTTCTTAGCAACTGAAAGAAAAAGAGTGGTGACTCACCTCTCAACCTGCTTAATTCTTTGCAGGATAGTCCTTCTCATGAAGAATTGAGAATGTGTGGGATATACTCATGAGACAAACTAATATGCTAAAATCTGTCTCAAATCCAAATGAAAGTTTGAAATATGATAAAACACTCACAGCACAACAGTCATCAAAGTTAAAGTGCTTTTTCTTTACAGTTATATTACTTCTCCTCAACCCGGGGCAAGACCCCATTTCCCATCCCTTTGCTTTGCCTTGTGGGGCTGTGTTGACTCCTTGACCCTTCCTTGTTATACTTCACTATAGAAAGAGCTTGAACAAAGCAGGAAAACTGAGCCCCTTATCTTAAAAATCTCCTGCATATTTTTTAAGATCAGCAAAATTAGGAAGCTTTGATTTCCTTGTTCTTAGATATAGTTTTTGCAGAGGCATCACAAGGGTGAGATCTGCTCCTGACAGCAATGCTGCCTTTTTTTCAGGTAATGATAGAAAAAGTCTTGCTGACTTGCAGAGCAGTCTCAGAGCAGAATTACCTCTGGCTCTATCATCCCACCTCTGACATTTGTCATGCAGTTGACAACTTCGGCTGACAGCTTATGGATTTTTATCCTATTTTCTTGCAGCACAACCTCTTCTCTGAGTGGACCTATATTGCATCTGGCACCAGCTTTTGTCTCGATTTTTGACTCTGTTTTGGACAAATTTGGGACAAATTGCCTATCATGTAGCATACTGCTCACATATACTTTTTAGATGTGCTATGCAATGTGCACAGGAGCATGACTGCAAGATGCAATGAGAGATCTCTTCCCTGGGACCTCTTGGAGGGAGAAGTTGTCACTCATTGTATTATCTTGACCTTGTTCAGAAGCAAAGGTGCAAAAGTATTTATTGGTCCCAGAGTCTAGACAGTCACAGGTTTTATCAGGACTGAATTTAAACAGTTTCTCATAGAGGGTACTGCTGTTCTCATGGCCCTAGGGTGACCTTGGGGCACAGCATGCAGAGTGATGTCCCTAGGAGTTTAGGGCTGACAATGTTGTTAGCATCTACTTGTCCTTGCCTAATACGTTATTCTTGGAAGAATGGAAAAGTCAAGATTGGATGTCCCTTGGACAGGACATTAGTTGATCAGAACATAGATATTTCGAGGTGATTTCTTCTGGTAAAGATTACTTTCTTGCTTAAGAATTGCTTGTTGTTTATGCTCTGTGGCAGTGAAAGGCCAGTATGTGATGCAGAAAAGGTGATCTTTAGTTTAGGACTGGAGAAGTGAATCAATAACCCAACAGCTGGAACTGTATTAGCAATATTGCTCAGCACCCTTCTGCTCTTATGGCTTGACCCCGTCTCAGGATTTCAAATCTTTGCATCCAGTTCAGGATTTCTGTAGAAGTCATCAATCTTTCCCAGCAATAAGAAGTAGTGCTGAAAGCACAGTGGGTTAATGATGATGGTGATAAAAATACCAATAAAAACAGTCTGACAAAATTTCCCTCAACAACAATTTTCACATATTTGCTATTTTGATGCAGTATTTCTGGGTTTTTTGAAAGAAACAGAAGTACTTTCTTATCCTTTCATTAAAAAACATTGTTTGTTTATTTTTCACCTTCTTTTCTCCTCTTTATACCAGTTGCTAAGGGAAACAGAGAAGTAAACTAGAGAGGAAAAGTGAGAGGGATAAAGGAAAATAAAACAATTCAGGTTTTGTTATTTTGAATAAATTTTTTCAACCAAACCCAGATATATCATCATGATGAAAATAAAAAAAACCTCCTTTCAGCAAATGCTGCTATTTTTCTGTGCTTTCTCAAATCAATTCCTAATGCATTGTGTCTCCCTGAGTGTAGCAAAGGCTAGCATGAGGTATCCAGAAAATGCTGGCTCCTGACAACATGGTTGGTTTGGTTTTAGAACTGCAGAAATGCAATGGTAAACAGCAAATCTCACCTGTTTTCTTAACAATTATCCATAGCTGCTGCTTCACTTTACAAAGTAATTTTAGGTTGCTCCTTTCTGCACCAGTGAATAAAGCCTCCTGAGACTCTGCACATGCCAGTCTGGTAAGTGTGCTGGATGATGATGATGATGATGATTATTATGATGATGATGATGATGATAACTATTACTATTACTATTACTATTACTATTACTATTACTATTACTATTACTGAGAAACTTCAGCTGCTATTCTTGAGCTGAAATCAGTGAAGCTCAGCAGAAAGCAGGAGGTGAATAGCAGTGATGCAGCAAAACGGTTTCCTAGAAAAAAATATTTTCTGTAAGGTTTCGCACTCTTCTGCAGAGACCAAAAGAGTCAAAACAAGTTTTGTACATTTTTAGGCAGTATCACACATATTTTAGCAAAACTGATGCTCTTTATTGAGTTCTAGACTACTTCTCCACTAGGTAGCAAACAATTATGCTTAGCTGAATGGGGAAGGAGGTTTGAGCAATACTAGTCAAACTAGTAAAATAGCAAAGGGTTCATAAAGAAAGGGATCTCTGATCTAATGCAAAACTTTATATTTTCAAGATATGTATTGGCTCAGCAGTAAAGTAGATAGGATCAGAAATAATTCTGACTAGTATGCTGGGGTCCAGCACAAAGAGAAGTTTCTAAAAGGAAGAAATAAAGTTAATAAAAGAATACACTGAGCAAAATGGAGCTGTGGTAAGTAATGCTTCTTCTACACCTTAATTCTTAACCCTGAGCTGCATTCTGTGGGTAAAAATAGCTGCTGCCAAAAATACTTGTTGCTTTAAAGAAGTGATAGTGCTGTTACTTCTAAAGGAACTTCCTGTTATTAGTGGGTAAAGTGTTAGAATAAGCATCTGGTTCAGAAAATAGTATTGGGGTTGCAATAGAACTCTTCCAGTTGTTGTTAACTTTCCCAAAGAAAACAACAAAGGGGGGAAAAAATAAAACACACAAGCCTTATTTACACAGAGCCCAGTGTAGCAATACTGAATACTTAAGATCTCAAGCCTAGATTAGAGAGAGCTTCAGGGATCTGTTCAGAGGGATTCCTGTCAGAGGGCTCTCAGATGTCTCACTGGGAGTGAAATTAAGGATTCTTCCCCAGAAAGGACAAGCTGGTGTGTTGGCCCTGCACAAAGGCAGGAAGGGCAAAAGGAAGAAGGACAAAAGCAACCATTTGGTCTGGTAGCCAACACAGTTTAAAAAGGAGAGAGAAAGGGAGAAAGAAAAAGAGAGAAGAAAATACACTGCCAGGCCCAAGTTGTGGTGGATTATTAAAAGTCAAAACACCTTGCCATCTGATAAAGGGATTGAAACTCATTCTTACGGCTTCTTCAAAAGGTCCATGCACAACATGTAATGCTACAAAAGGGTGAGTAAGAGCTCTGGGCTGAAGCAAAAACTTATCATGGTAAGCTCAATTAAGGTTCCTCTCTGGTCACTGCAAAAGGATCACAAAGCAGATTCTCACAGGATACAATTCTGGGTAAAAAGAAAGTTTGGCATCTGAGTTATCTAGGTCCTTAGTTCACAAGGTCAAGAGTCAGTCCAGCTTTTTCTGAGTACCTGATTCAGAAGTTTTGTCTAGGGATGCTACAGACCGCTCACATTACCTGTTATTTGGAAATATATACAGAAGCATTTATAGCAAATTTTCACCCAAGGTCAATGCAGTGGTGCTGCAGTGCTGCCAGATCAGAGTCCCTCAGTACCACTCAGTTCTCTGTGCCATTGGCAGAGAAGGATAAGAGCCATTTAGCACTGAAGGACGTAGGTTTAAGAAGGGACAGAGCAAACTTTTTTAGCTGTTTTATGCTGGGCAGGAGACATTGAAAGAAACCATAGATCATATCACAGGGGTTTTACCATGATGATGATGATGCGTTCTCATTGTTCCTGCTTCTTGTGGCAGCACTGTCACAGCCAGGCTGGAGATTGAGCCTGGAGGAAGAGCAGTAGCTGTATTGCATCATGGGCACCTGCCCACCATTTCCTTGGAGACCTTGCATTGGGCTTTGCAGCCCACAGTTTTAGTACCTAAATCTTTTGTGTCCTGTGGGAGGAACTACACCATTCTCCTGGGAAGGCATACCTCATCCATGTTGTACTCTTCACTGAAGATATTTGACTTTCCCTTTCTGAATCTCCTGGGCTGACCTCTCTGGCAGCTCTGCAGCCTTGGAAGGTGCATGTAGAGAGACAACTTGTGAGGGAAAAAGGGTGAAAGCAGATGTAAACAACCTGCTGGTGCCTGCCGGTGAGCCTCATGGAATGGTAATTTGTATGTATTTCTGCTTATATAAAGCTGCTTCTTTCAATTGCCTGGTATTTTTAGTAGCCTAATCATTTGCATAAGAATACAATCTTGGTTGCTTGGGAAAATTATATGTCCTATATCACTGCTTTCAAACTCCTAACCTTTTCCAGCACAACAGGCTCTGATACTTGGCATTTACACATAGCAATACCTTAGGCTGTCTTTTATTTTTGCTTCCAACACTGAATTGCTAGACTCCAATTCAGAGTCTCTTCCAATATCCATTTCTATCTTCAAAAAATAAAAGTAAGTTTTACTATATTTCTTCCGTAATAATATGTGGCTGCTGTGGTAAGATCATGTATGTCTATTTTGCATAGGCTCCATATGAACATAGTTCATACGGATGGCAAATTATAGTTATTTATCTCTCCATACATATTTGCATTTGAGCAATTGTACCGATCTTGTTCTAGCATTAACTAAGGAGAAACAAAAATCTTAGTTCATCAAACTAAACCAAAAAGTTTCACTAAGTTTTGTTGCTTCTGAATTTTAATGTCCAAAAGCAGGGTTTGGTTAATCTAATAATCAAGCTAGAAAATATACCACGGTTGGAGACCAAGCATAGGTGTCTTATGAAGAAGCACAAGCAATTTCCCAGCACTTCACAACCTAAAATGAATTTGCATAAATTCCTGAATGAACACTCATCAGTGAGAAATTCCTCTAGGAAATTAGTCCTGAGTCCTCATACAGCATCAAAAAGGCCATGCTTGTTTGGAAGTGCTTTTCTTAGAGAAAAGGTTAACAGCTTTGCTTCAAGCTAATTTTTTTGCTTCCCAATGGCTGTTGGAAAGCCTCACTGTAAATTGACTTGGTCTGAACCTCAGCTTAGTGCAAATTAGCAGGCATTCAGTGTTTCTTCTTTGTTTTACTGTCAGTGATCCTGATCTCGCCTTGCTCTGACTTCCCAAAGGCATCACTAATATCCTGTATTTTAGTAATATTTTATTTATGGTGAAAAAAAAAGGATTAAAAAGGTTCAAATCTGTGGCTGCTCTGGTTAGATTTCTATTGTCACATTAAAGGAGAGGATATGCTGGTTGTCACACTGTGTTGGAAGTGACTATTGGAGAAGAAATAAAGCAGAATGTGCTATTTACTGAATGGTCATTGCAGAAAAAAGTCGCTGTCCTATTACTCTCTGCCCTGCATCTTGTAGTTCTGAAATGGCTGTGAAGGAGGAGGAAGCATCTGGTTCTCTACCCAGCTTGCTTAGCACAGGTCAAGAGCTGCAGGAAATCTCACCCTCGTGTGCCCAGGCTTTGCTGGATGCCTCAGCGGCTCTGAGGCAGGGCTGTGGCTGCTGCACAAATCTGTAGCACAGTGCAAATGAGGCAGAGCTGAAATAGGAAAACAGGGCCTGTTGGCAGAGCTGCTTCTGAATGGGCTCAACGGAGGAACGAGGCGTGTCAGATGCTTTCTCAAGCCATGCAAAGTGGCTGCCGGCTGCCTTCCCTTCTGCCTCGTCTAAAGTTATCGGGGTATTTTCTTCTTAGACCGGGATTCAGGACCAGCCAAGAGTGTGAAATGCAGGTATAGGGAAGGTGGGAGAAAAGGACATCAAACTTCTGCAGCAGGCAATCCCCTTCTCCCTGCAGGCTGATGTGTCACCTGGCAGGGAGGGCAGCTGTGCCCTCTGGTGGCAGAACAGGAGAGGGAGAAGTTTAAAACCTTTTGAAATATCTAGTCCAAGGATATCAAAGCAGCCTATACGCTCTGACCCCTGCCGAAATATTCGGCCTCTGATTAGGCTTGTACTGCCCTCGAATTTCAGGCAGCTCCCGTGTGAGATGGGGTCTCTCTTTGCAGCCAGGATTCCCTTACTGCAGCCAGAGGCTCGCCTGTGCTCGGGATGCCATTGTCCAAGTGGGATCGCAGATTTTGGAGGAGTCCTCCAGCTCCTCAATGAGAGCATGTTCCCTGCCAAGCACAGCTATTGAAGCTCAAAGTATGCAGCCAGGGCTGCCAGAATTTGAGTGCTTCAATACCTGATCTGTCTCTCAGAGCTTTATAATGAGTCCATCACATGGCAGACTTAGGAAGATCCTAATAGTTAATACTAAAAGATTGGGTTGATTCAGATTCAGATATGTGAGAAAACCAAGCAGAAGATTTTTTTTTCCTGCTTGCAGGGAGAGCACAATCCAGATAGATTTTGACAAAAACACCTGTGATTAGGGTGAGTGAGCTGTTTATCAAACTGTGAATGTGTTGTCCTTGAAGAATGAGTTTCTTACAGTTGCTCTTAACCTAGAGGAGTGTGGCAAAAGCACTTTGTGAGCTACCTCAGTACAGCACCTGTATGATGGTTGAGCAACTGACCATCCCTTTCCATCATGCTACAGATGCAGCGCAGCATAGGTTCATCTACCCCTGTTGGTGATCTTGCAATGGAAATTAGGGCATCCTCAGTTTGCAGACTTCTTGAATCCTGAATAAAGTGATGTTGCTGCTCCTAGGCACACACAGACTCCACAAAAATCCTGCTAACTTCTCATTCTTAATAAGCTTTGCCACTAGAAGAGGTCAGCAACATCCTTTCTCTTGCAAAACTTAGTCTGTTGGACTCTCCCCTCCTTCATCATTATTCTCCTGCATCTTCACGTGCACATGGTTTGGTGCTGGCCACACCAGAGTCGTGCCAGGAATCAGTGTGTGGAACTGGGAAGAGATAGAGAGAGGAAAGTAATTCCTGAGCATCAGATACCCAGGCCTGTTTCCTTATCAGTACAGTGGCAAGTTACCATTAGCTGTAGTTCATTACCTTAAAACCTGCCAACTTTAAGAGGACTTTACAAGTAAAAACTTCACACAGTTTCCTCCTTTTCTGCCTCACCTTCAGCCTTTCACCAGAATGGAGCATTAGTGTGAGGATGCTTTCATCACAAGGCATCTCTCTGCCTTGGTCTCCATTTTCTACCAAAACAAGCCCAGAGCTCAGTACTTGGGATAACTCTTGTTACTGATGCTGGAAGAACATGGAACATATTCATAGATAGCTGAAAAAGCTTGCATATGGCTGTGGTTGAAAAGATATCTCACCAAGTGGACCTGTATGTGCTTGGATATTGTATTTAGGTGCTTGTGAGGATTTTCTATTGTGGAGAGCTCAGGAGAGCTTAGATATGTGTACAGCAATCTTTGAAACAATTAAAACAGCTTGTGTGAAGAGTCTCTATGGTTAGTCACACCTAAAATGAATTACCAAAGAAGGGTGGTACAATACTCTGTTGGCTAAGAAATTATTTCTTTAGCTCTGTGCATACAAGGATGCTCAGTTCACTAAACCCAGTGGACCTGGAAACAATGGTTTCAAATTACAAAAGAATAGATTGAGATTTGTTTTATAAGTGTGCCAGAAACAGTAACAGAGTACACAATCACGGCCATTTTGTTTCTTCACAAGTATAATAAGAGCCTAAAACTGTTGACTTGTTGTCTTAATGGAGTTTTTTATGCTTTATTTTTGCTTTCAAGTGTGATTGCAAAGCCTGACATTTCATCAGGTTCATAAAGGATTTGCCAAAGTTCCAGCAGTGAAATAAGAATGAAATAGGATTTTCAGATCCAAACTGAAAGACCTGAAGTATTCCTTTACTGAAGGAATATAAGAAAAATTATATTCCCCTAATTGTTTGCTTGGCATTAAAAAAAAAC
The DNA here is from genome assembly GCF_963662255.1 of Cinclus cinclus. Lineage (NCBI taxonomy): Eukaryota > Metazoa > Chordata > Aves > Passeriformes > Cinclidae > Cinclus > Cinclus cinclus. Next base: position 28,150,472 of record NC_085047.1, on the reverse strand, counting down.
TTTTTTAACAGCAAGCAAACAAAAATTATTTTAACAAACTAATAACAATAGAAATTACTTTGCAATTGAAATTTGTGCTCACTGGTATATTACCTGTATAATAGTACTGCTAATTTTTCTGTTGCTTACAGAAATTTTAAGAAATCAAAAATTAGGAAATTCAGAATCATGTAAGCACTAACAGGACAAAAATACTACTCTTTGGAAGATGGCTTTCAGCTTTTCTTTATGCACAAGAAGCAAAAGCTATTTTTGCCATTTGGAAGCAATTTTTATGGATTCTGAATTACTAGAAAAATGTATTCTCAGTTTCTAGTCTACAGTTTTGCATAAATGTTTCCTGTTTAGAGACTGTCTTTTTGTGACATGCATTCAGTACGTTAATCCCTTAAATTATTTATCTATTTCATGATATATTTAAAGCCAGCCTTTTCCACCCAAATAGAATCTGGCCTATGTAGATTCAACTTGCAAAGGGATTTTTTTATAACTACATATTAAAATACTGTCTCAGTTCATTGGTCCCTCCCTGTATTTTCATAACAACAATGCAGTGGCAAAAGATATGGAAAGTCTGTTTCCCTGCAGCTGATGGGGAAACATGGTTTTGTAGATGATGCTTCATTTCTATGCAGTGGAGTGGAGACTACAAGCAGCAGCCTGATGCTGGGAGGGTTTTTTGTCTGAGAGGTGACATGGCTGAGGGTTTTAATATCTTAGAATTCATTTACTTGTAGCTCCCATTTCAGCCACACTAAAACACTCAGTTTAGTGTCAGACTAGTCACTCATGGACAGTCTATTGTATATCAGAAGGTGGTTTAATAAACAATATCTGCACTTCAGGAAAGATTCATGTATTTCCATAGTGTCTGATAGACTATAGGCTCATATAAACTCCTGTATTTTAATGTCCTCATCAGACAAGAGCAAAATGCAAAACTGCTCATCTCAGGTAGCTTTAAATCCTTATTATTTAGTGGATGTTGCAATGTTATGTCATGTTCTCATTCTCAAAAAACACCCTCAAGTATTGGAAGAAACGTCACACAACAGTCTAGCTGAACTATTAGAAGAAACTTCACGTAGCAGTCTAGCTGTTTTCATGTGCTTCAGCTGTAAAAAGGCAAATATTGCACTGGAAACATCAGCTTCAGTCCTTTGCACTGTGTAAATTCCCTTCATGGTTCTTTAGGAATCCTAGTCTAGTGGAAAGTGTCCTTCCCATAGCGGAAGAATTGGAACTGGATGGTCTTTAAGGTCCCTTGCATCCTGAGCCATTCAATGATACTGTGATTCTAAGGGTGAAGTACCTCTTCTTTAAGGACTGTCTTCTGCAGTGCAACAGGATGGTGAGGAGAGGTGTGCAGTGCCAAGAGAGCCCCACCTGCAAGTTCCTCCATCTCCCAGACTGCTTGGCTGGAGGAAAGAGAGAAGTTGTGACTGCTGCACTGGCGTGAGTCTCAGCAATACCAGTGTGCTTCCACCTTTCATCTGCCTCTGTAGTGGAGGAGTGGGCTTAGCAGAGCTGAGGGCTGAAATGCATTGGCAGAGGTTGGTAAAGGAATCTACAAAAGGTCCACCTCTCCTATGCCTCTGCATGAGCAGCTCTTCACATCCCTCAGAGGAGAAGTACATGTACTTCCTGAGTATGGCAAAAGCACTTCTTTTGTTTCCCGAACCAACACTGACTGTGAGGGGAAAGATAAAATTTGAAGGAAAAAGACATCTTTTTGGAGTTGTTCCTTATTTCAAATGTTCTATCTCACTTCCAGTCTTAAACAATGCTGTTGTTCACAAAGCTAGGACATTTCCCTTGCCCAGGAGGGCACTTAGACACTTAAATTTGCAGCTAGTGCTTGGAATATGGTTTTCCTGCTGCATGCAGAAGAATGAATGAAATGAGCTTCGGGCGTCCAGGAGATTTCATGGCATCTCAGCCAGGGATGTTTGTTGTGCCTTCCCTGTGCTGAGTGATCCTGGTTGACACACACATAGCCCTACATTATAAGTTTTAAATTGAGTTAGTTTTCTTTTAAACATGTTTTCTGTTCATTGTTATGGCTTGCTTCCAGGGACATGGTTCTCCCTTAGCTGAATGATCTGAGCTACTAGTCAGTCAGAGCCCCTGCGGAAGTGCACCAGCTGTGTTAGCGGAGGCTTTGTCTATAATGACAGAGTTCAACTTCTGTATGACTTAATGGATATGTTCCCTGGCAACCTTTTTGGCCTGTGACAGTCAGGTCCAGCCTGGAAAAGGACTGGATACCATTTAAATGCGAACTTGGGAAGGAGCAGTCCCCAGTTATTTCCTTATGAATTGATTAACCCTGAGTCTGGTGTCAGTTTCTGTTCACATCAGAGCCCCCTAGACAGGTCTGAGATCAAGACCAGGATTCACTTTTAAGACTCTGAAAAACTTATTGCATGAATATAGGAAGCATCTTTCCTGGTGTTTGGCAGCATCTCTAAGTCTACGGACATACCAATGGGCAAGAGGTGTTTGAATACAGCCACCCTGTTCTGGTGGACAATTTAGCTGGCTTGATATGACTGATGCCCATGTTCTACAGCCCTTGAATCTTTCATACTGTTTTGTTTAATAACAGAGATGCAACCTGACCTGGGGTGGGCCATTGCTTGGCTAAAGCATTGGTGAGGACAACAGGCAGTTCTGTGGCTGAGAGAGACACAACCCTCCTGTAAACTGAGGGACAGTGATGTCCTTTGTTCACCATCACAGAGGCAATGTGGGTTGAGGTAGAAGCCTGGGGTTGAGACAGGAGCCTCATCTGCCTGCCATGCAACAGCTTCCAGCAAGTGTCCTTTCACTCTGTAGTGCCACTAGCAGACATCTTTTGTGGTGGTTTTTGGAAGATACTTTTATTTTGATAACCCTTTGGCCTCCCCAGTACAGATGCAAGTCTCCATGAACCAAACTCTTTATGGTCTGAGCAGAATAAGTTTACACAGGTGACATTTCAAAAAAAAAAGAATCTGCAGCAGATTATGGGATTAGCATTCACCCTGAAGACAAGGGCCAATGATCTTTTCAATGAGAAAAATGGGGGGAAAAGGTGAAATGGAGATCAGATTATGTAAATAATTTCTGCTTCACCCAACTAGAAAAATCAAGCCAGGTAAACCTGCAAGGATGGAGAGCATTCAAGCATAGTAAAGGTTCTTGCTATTGACTGGTCCCAGCTCTCTAACAACCTTAACAAGTAGCGCAGCCTGGAGAAGAGGCTGGTGACAAGGAGCAGTCAGGTGCCATGGTCAGTGGCCTGCCCTCACTAGAGCCAAAGCTGGATGTCTCTGACTGTGGTAGGAAGGCAGGCAGGAAGAGAGCCAGGAGTGAACTGCTGATGTAAGAAGGCTCTCTCTTTCTCCTGCCCCTGTCTTGTTTGGACTTGCTCTTGTTTGAGCACAGTTAATGTTTGCTCTTGTCCCATCTTTTCTTCACAGAGCTTTCAGTAGTGAATCCAGCTATAGCAGCCTGATACTGCTTCACAAAATTAGCCCTCAAAAGTCCCTGGAATAGCTGCTGAAGTGAGAGTCACACCTCAAAGAATGGTACAAAACTTCCAATAAATGAGGTGGAATTGCTACCCATCCACAACATAAGGACACATTGGCCACAGGCTTCCTTGACACAGAGTGGATGCTCTCAGCTCCCAGCAGAAACCATAAGCAGGGGTTCTGTCCTTTGAGCAGCATCCAGCCCAACAGGATCCTGGTTCTCAATTGCATTTCTCAGTTGCATGGTGGCACATAACCAGAGCTTTCTTTATCTGTCTTCTATTAAATGAGATGTTTGAAAGACTCAGAACTGATTTCTTGGTGACTTCTCTTGCATCCTGCCCATGGGGTAGTCCACTGATCTTCACCTGTGCCACTCAGTTTTTTGAGTTTCAAGGTTGTAGCTACTACCACAGTGTTATCTCCCTTGCCTCCAGCTGTTCTGGGCTGTCAGGATCAGATGTGGAGCATAGCATAGCATAGAAGCATGGCACTCTGCCCATTCATACCTTCAAATTCTTCCTCAATCAAGATAAGCATTATGTTGAAACCTGGGTGCCCCAAGAGAGCTATTATCTGCATATTACTTCAGCAAGCACTTGAAGAGCTATTCTATTTTCATTCTACAAGGGTACCTATACTAATCTGCTCCTGGGATGAGCCTTCAGGGATTTCAGTATGCAGTCTGAATTCCTTTCCTTCTGGATACCTTTAGAGATAAAATTTGTCTCTTTTCTTAGTCATGTTTTACCTTGTTTTTATTTTATATTTGGAGGTTGGTTACCTTCCTTTTTGCTGAGATCTCCCTTACAATGCAAATACTTTATTCTGCTTAATGGCCATACTTCTTTCAAAAACACCTCCTAAAGTCTTACAGTGTCTTCAAGGGTGACATCCATTCTAGATGGGACTTTCAAGGAGAGACAAATGCTTCTCTTTATTCAACTCAACACAGAGTAGATGCACCAAATTCCTCACACACTCCCATTTCTTCTGTGGAGGGATGAGCAGATGAAAGAGAATACCTCCCTGAGGATGAACTGATGCTTCCCAGCAGACCAGCATGGTGTAGCAAGGCTGCGCAGTGCCTGTGTGGTACCCAACCCATATTGCAGAAGCTATTCCTGGAGCTTCTGTTCTGAAAGATGAGGAAGGTATTCCTGCCTGTCTCCTGGTATAGACCTGATGTCAACCACTGGCCATGCTCTTATACTAATCCCTAGGTCAGAGATACTTTCTGCTGTACCAGCCAGTCTCTGCAGTGCAGTATTTGTGCAGCAACAGTTCCCCTGTCCCCCCAGGGCTACTACAACTTCAGTGTCCTTTGTCAGGGCTTCTAGGATGGATGTAGTGTGCTGGTCATCCTGCCCCCACCTACCACATTCTCTCTAAGCATCTTTTATAAGAATTCTTCCATTTCTTCCAAGCTAGGGATAAGGGCATAATTTAAACAAACAGACCAGTTTTCATCTATTGCCAGGAGATTTCTATCCTGCTTTACCTGCATGGAGGATTGCAGACCATGTCATCTCGGAAGAAAGCCTTTGCTCTTGAACTGGCTTGGATCTACTGCAAACTGGCCGACCTTCACTGCCCACAAACTTTTCAGATACTGGGCTTCTATCAGCTGTCAAAAGGGTGTGTTGAAGCAGATGAGATTGACCCAGATTTACACAGGTAGGACAGGAAATATCTTGCTTAGGATTTTCAGATTGCTAACTTGACTTTGTGGTTTCAGATCAACCTGCCAGAGAATGACAGATGCAGTGGAGAGAAGGCAAATTTTATACTGGGATGTCACTTCGCCAATCAATTGATCTCCAGTTTAAGAGCAAAGCAATAGAAAGGAGTTTGGAAAGAGGAGAAAGGATAAGTAATCTCTTTGGACTGTGTACAGACTTTTATTAGTATGATAAGCAAGATAAGTTCTAATTCTCCTCCTCCCTTTCCAGTGTCCTTTGAACAAAACCTTGAGATAAAAATGCTTTGGTTCTGTTATCATGAAAATTGCTGCCACTTTTGCTCTGCCTCAGCACTATTGGTGCTGAGCACTCCAGGCTTTTTGGCCTCACATCTGTTTAGTCCCACTGCACATTCTGGCTGTCTGGGTCCTTGATTCCCTGTTGAAACCCAAAGGGAAACCTGCACAGGCGCCCACAGTGGTACAGAGATGTAGGCAATGGCAGATGTGCCTCCTGCTATCATAGCCCTGCTATGGAAAAAGCCACTCAGTGGAAAAACACAAGCCTACAAAGTTGTGGCAGAAGCATGGTAGGTCTCATTTGCTGGACTGGGCCTTTGAGAGCTGGAAACTTTTCTCACTGCAGCCTTTGAATGCTGCTTTCACCTAGCTTTCCAGCCTTACTCCCTCCTAGGGCACAATTTACTCAGCAGGAGTGCTTTGGCCCATACAGGTTATGCTGTTTCCCCAAAGAGAGCGCAGATTTCTGGCCAAAAGGATTTTGTGGCCAGCATAATTCACATTTACCTGAAGGCTTCGCCAGCTTTGCTATATTGGTTGGGACTAGAGAATATTCTGAGGGTAAATTATACTCTTGGAGATAGAGCTTTGACAGAAAAAGTTCTAGTGCCTTACTCTTAACACCTGCCCTCCTGGTTCTGTATTTATGATTATTTTTAGCTTGCCTTTGCAATAGATAAACCCATACCTTTCTCATGAATAATGTGAAATTTGCCAAATTCAGAGTGCACATTTTAATTAAGTCAGTGTTTGCTTGAAAGAAAATTATATTGCTGCACTTTCGTTTGATAATTCAAGTAATACTCGCTGAGTGTTCACTCCTGACCTGTAAGCCCTCATATTTAAAACAAGACTGGAGGTGGGGGATGGGGGGGGGGGGGGGTGGAGGGGGAAGAAAGGCTTTTTTTGGCAAGGAAACTGCTGCCCTCAGGCTATTAATGCATCTTAATCCCAAGCAGAAGATGAAATCACTTTGGGCAGGTGCCAAGCAATACAATGACTTTCCTCTGATTTTAGAGAGCTCTTGGACAGCCTGTCCTGCATAGAGTAAGAACCATATTCTTCATTTTGCTCTGACTTTACACCCATTTTATACCTCCACCAATGCAGTGTTCCATCAGAGTTCCCCCAGATTAACAAAAGAGAAGCAGTCCTCATTGCTGCTGTTATTCATTACTTTTATTATGGCTCAGGGTCTGTGTTACTGTTGCTGACACTGGACTTTCATGCCTGCAGAGCCAGTGGGCACATTTTTTCTTCTGATTGTACTTTTGAGCATAATTACCTCTATATGGCATTTTCTGGTCCCCTGATAGTGTTACTTAGAAAGAAAAATGTCTAAACATCTTCCTGCAAAGCAACAGACCTGTGATAGTCATCAGGCTGCTCAAAGAAGCCAAATAGCACCTCCTTGTCACTGATTTGTTCCAGGGCATGATTCAAGGTCCTGTTTAGCTACCCTGATGCTGTAGTGCTGACAAGAGGGGCTGTCCCACATTTTTTCTGCTCCCTTGATGGCTTCTGGTTACCTCTTAACAAATTTGACCTGGCATGAGAATCTGTGATCTGAATCAGATGAGCTATTTATCTGGAGGTTACCCCAGGAAAATGTCTGTGGGATGAGTATGCTGAGCTGAGTGACTGCCCAGCCATGCATTGATGGGGAGGTGCAGGAACAGGATGGTTTCAGTTGCTGGCAACCGACATCTAAATGTCCTCTGAGTAGTAGCTGGTAGATGTTGATTCCCTCCTTGATGTGGGCAGAAATGCAAACATTGGATAAAAGAAAAGCAGGACATGAGGGAAGGAGCAGATGGGAGCAGAGCAGGGACATGAGGGGCTTCTGGAAAGACAGAAAAGAAGGTTGGCTGGAGGTGGATGTTTTGTGGTAACTGGTGAGAAACTCAGGACAAATGAAAAAAGAGACAAAGCTCAGCAAAGGAAAACATTTCTGCAGAAACAAATATTGTAAAGGAAAAAACCCAAACCTAGGCAGGAAGAGCCCAGTAGTGAGTGGAGAATTGAGGCTTTAAGGAAAATTCTGCTTTGACAGAGAGGAATAGTGTACTGAAGGAGAAGGTTTTAACAGGGCCAAACCAGAAAGGGGCACAAAGAAAATTAGCAATGAAGATCCATTTAGCACTTGAACAGAGGGGACCCAAAGAGCACAGGCATCATCCAGAGGAAGAAGTTGGGATGCTATTACCTCATAAGACGAAGACACAAAGACAACAGAGTGCTACAGGCACTGAGGGAGGAGGGAGGTAGCAGAGGAGGGCCTGAGCCACATCCAGCAGTTAAAGTGGAGAAAGCAGCAGAGGCACATCAGCTGGACATTGGTGTGATGCATTGCACTGTGCAAAGCAGCAAGCAGACCTGGCTCTCCACAGTCCAGGTGAGATCTTGTCATTTGAGCAGATGGAAAGGTGCCTGCCCACACCCACAGGTGTGACTGCAGAGCACCTCCAAGGACAGCAATTCAGCAGCTGTGACATTGCACTCTTGCTGTAGGGCCACTTGATGATTTTGATGGTCCGTTCCAACTTAGCATATTCCATGACTGTATGAAATTCCATTATATGTAAGGCCTAGGAGACACACTAGTGACACTGGATCTTCTCATGGCTCTACTAGCCAGTTACCACCCTAGGATAAAGGAGAAGCACAGCTTGAGCTGTCCTATGAACACTGTTGTGAGGCTGGCAGGATGCAGAGACCTACATTTGGCACAGCAGAGAAATGCAGTGTTTCAGACACACATACATCAAGGTGTCAAGTATCTCCAGTGCTATGCCAGAAAAACTGATCCTGGGACAAAGAACCTTAAGTCCCCAAAATTTGTTAAAAAATTTCAAAATCTGCCTAAGAGAAGAAAAAAACAAATGCTTTCCTGGAATTTGAAGGCATGGGATTGAGAGTTTGTCAGGAACCTAAGTGCACTCTCCCTCTCCTTTTGGTTGGCATCTTCAGATCAGCTAGCTGGTCAGAGCTGGTGAGGAAAAAAGAGCTGGAAGAAGCTTTTGTAGACAATTCCCTGTGAATATCTGCTGAGATATTTTCATGGGGGAGACCCCCCCTCCTTATCCTGGGAACTGTTTGAAGTCACATCTCTCTCATGCTTGGCTCCTGCCTGAGCTGCACTCTGGCCATGTTCCTGCCAGGCTGGTACCCTGCTGATGGGAGCCCTGATCCTGCCACGGGCTCTCAATTTTCTGCCTGAACCTCAGGCTTGCCTCTTCACTTGGGCATTGCTGCTCTCTGCTGTGGCTTTGTTGTGCCTACCAGGCTGGGATGGGGCACTTGTCCAGCAGTGGAGCTGTGCTGCAGCAGATAATGATGGATTTCTCCACTGCTGAAGGAGAATTGAATCAGGAGGAATCATTGAGGATGATATCCCAGGCTTCCTTGGGATTCAAACACAATCCCTCCCTGTTAAGAGAGCAGCTACTGCCTAAAATTATGAACATACACCATGACATCCACCAACAGCAAAACTCAGAAAGGGCTGGGGAGCAGAGCCTGTGCTGCAGCAAAAGACAACTGAGCCAGTGGAGAAAGCACTGGAATGATTTTTCACAATAATCACAGGGAAAGAGAAAAATATCTCTGTAATAATTATAATCTGTAGCTGCAAAGGCTATTGAGACAGAAAGAAAGCAAAAAAACATTGCACTTTACACACCCAAGATGAGATCACCTATCTGCTTTCTACACAAAATATGCTGCATATACTAAATGTTCTGTCTTGGCACGGGCAGTTCAGGCTGGACAAAGAAAGCAGAATGTTAATGACTTTAAGAAGACAGCATTTCAATTTTGAGCCTCTTAAAATGCTGCCTATGCTGGAGATATTTCCCAAAAGATTCCTGAAATAACAAGAAGCTGATGAAGGGCAGGAGTCACTTTTGATGATGTATTTATGAATTACAGACCCGGGGAAAAACATGACAAAACCCCCCAAAACTAACAGCATTACCTACATGAAGCAGATAGTGCAGCCTAAAATTGAATCACAGCAAAATGCAAATCCATGCAAGTGTGAAATATTACATAGAGATTCGTGTCATTATAGAAATACACCATGGGATCAATATAAACAAGAACACTGAACTCAAAGTAAAGCATGGACATGAGACACAGGAAAATATAATGATTTCATTATATTTGTTTAAATCACTTTGCTGTGAATTGTTGGCTTCTGTTTTTATGTATTTTTTTATTATTTTGCCACTATAATTATTAATTGTACCCACTTTTTATGTATGAAGAAAACGCAGGCATGTGCAGACACAAACAGACTTGTTACTGCTGTTACCTGCTTGGTAGGCATGTGCAAGACTTAGGGCATTTGGTATGGCATTAAATGTCAGACTAGTGACTACAGCAGTTTAGGGACATGGTTTAGTGGGACTTGGAAGTGGGAGGTTTACAGCTGGACTCCATGATCTTAAAGATCTTTTCCAAACGAAATGATTCTATGAATTTTCACATTCATTAATTTAAAGAAGAAACTTGCAGTTTCAGATGAAATAATGGAAAATGTGACCTAGCTAGAACCAAAGACTAAAAGACAAAAGAAAAACTTGGCCAACTCCCCTGTTTCTCTGAAAGCCCAGCATGAAGCCTCTGAATTTCCCACACTTCTGTGAAGAGATAAACAAGCATTGAAACAAGAATAGCTTATCATCTACAACAGATGTCAGAAGAGGTAATGTTTTTGTCTTCCCTTTGAACACCACATGATACTTTGCGTTGGTCTCAGCTGTCACCTAATTCTTGGCCCATCAGAGCAAAAATGCATCACTTTTGCAGTGGCAGGAAGATGGACAGTGGGACTGTGCAATTGTCTTCTCCAACCGGAGCATGCAGAGAGGAGAAAAGAGAGCTAATTTTGAAGGTGGACTAACCAACATCACATCCAATATGCATTTGAAAAAGAAGACAAGTCAGTCTGGACTCACCCAAAAATTCCAGATTCACCAACAATATCATCATCTCATGGGATTTAAGATGTTTACAAGGGTCTGTAATTTTAACATTTTAGGACACTGAGAAATATAAATGGTTCAGTGAGATCAAATAATTCTTCCCTGAAACTTGTGCTGCTTTCAGTCCTGCTGTTCTGTCCTTGAAGGGTTGAGCCAAAAGGTAGCAGCAGGCTGAGCTCTCAGAGAGTGGGATTACTTAAATAGTAGGGCTCAGATGTCTCAGGTTTTAGGGGACAGATTTGATAGAAAAGAGGGTCTACAGGGTGGATGTCACCAAGATGAAAGAGTCTAGGATGTCATCCAAGAATGGATGTCACATGGGGAATGAGTCTGGGAACATGCACTTGTCATTTCAGATTATAAGATGTGGAATTTCCTTTGCTGCAATTGTGTCCATTGCTTCTCATCCTTTCATCTTGGACCCCTGTGAAGAGTCTGACTCCCATAACCCTCCTTTAGTCAAAGACAGCAAGTAAGTCCCCAACAACTAACTATACTCCAGTATGAGCAAACCAGGTTCCTCAATCTTTCCTTATGCATTAAGTGCGTCAGATTCCTTATTTTCTTGGTGTACCCCACTCAGTATATTAATATCATTCATACCCTGGGAAGAAAAGAACCGGGAAGAATGTTCCAGATGCATCCTCACAAGTCTTGAACAAAGGGAAATAATCCCTTTCCTTGACTTGCTGTCTTGTTTCTGCAGTCCAGCATGCCCTTGGCCTACATAGCTGCTGAGTGCACTTCTGATTTCAGTTAGTAGCCTTTTGGGACCCTAAAGCCTTTCTGCAGAGGTGCTTCCTGGGCAGTCATCAGCCAGCCTGCACTGGCAAGCACTGCAAAATTTTGCCCTTGTCACTATTGAACTTGATGAGATGTCTGCCAGCCCTTTTCTCCAGCTTATTTAGGTCCTTCTGAATGACAGCGTTGCCCTCCAGAGCACCTGCCACTACTCCAAGTTTGTATCATCTGTCAACTCTTCAAGGTGCTCTCTGCCTCCTTTTTCTCCTGTAGATGAGGATGTTAAATGGTATTAATCCCTTGAGGAATGTTACTCCTAAGTGGCTTCCTATTTTCCCATTAGACTTTGGAATGTTGACCTCTACGAATTGAGTTCACCTGTCCAGCCTGTTTTTTATTCACTTTGTAATCCTCTCATCTAGCCCATGCCACCTTGTTCTGACTACAAGAATACTGTGGGCCAGTGTTCTAGTAATCCAATACTTCATTTGAGGGAGAAATATGCATGCACCTAGACATCAGTAATCAAAGAGTTTTCCTGTATCACATTTGGCCACATCTTCTCAGCTGGCAATTGATCAATTGGACCAGAGTTCTCTGGAAAGTGGCAAGACACAAGGGCCAGAACTTAACACATGGCAATAAAACTGTCATGGAGCTGTAGCAAGTGGCCAGAACCACAAGCTGCACTATGCCAGGCACAGATACGAAATGGTAATTTGTGACATTTTGCACTTAAACCCAAAATCTGAACAGATTTTCATGAGACCAAATTACAAAAAGTTATCTTTTCCTGACTTATGTGCCCTACCACATTTCATAGTCTTGCTACAACTCTGCAAATATTGCAAGAAAAAGGAAAGTCATGAAAGGGTGGGAGGAGAGCTTTTTTATTTATTTTTTTCTCTTAAGGAATGCACCAGGCTGCCAATTTTTAGGAGTGTGAGCTCCTCTGTAAAATCAAAGCAATCAGTATCCAGTTTTAAGCCAAGGTCTGCTGGTTATTTCTAGCAGTTGACCACAGGAATCAGTTAGCTGTACCCCAGAAAGACTGGTATTTGTGCTGATAAATTCAAACAGTTTCCTGAGGGGTGTGATAAGGTCAGCCAAGGATCTGGCAGGAAAAAAAAAAAAAAAAAAAAAAAAAAAAGAGAGAGAGATTGGGTCCCCTCTCTCATCTAAAATTCTTGCTTCAGCTTCTCGAATTTCTACCCTTTTCTGGAATGGTTGAAAAAATAAATCTGCACTGTTAAAGCTATTCTTTTCCCAAGCCCCCTTCAGAACACAAGGATGCTATTTCTGTAAGAATTTAAAAAGGAAATACATGTCTGAGACGGAAAGCAAGAATGGAAAATTTCAGTACAAATAAATGGTGAATGTTTGGCAGCCAGGACAAAGTTTTGTAATACACTGTAAGAGAGAGGTGGCCTTGTTGGCATTACCAGTGGTCAGATTTCTAAGGAAAGAAAATAATGTGCCTGTTGGAATGTTTTTTCTTTTGCAGAAAATGCTCCAAAAGGCTGCTATTGTGGAGAAATAGCAGGTTACTTTCCAATGGAGTCCAGTATGTTCCCCAAAATATGCCTCTCCTCTCTTTCTCTTCCTTTACCTTGTCTCAGCCTAGGCCAAACATTTTAGCCACAAGGTTTTTTTTTTCCCCTCCTGCTGTACTCAGCCTTCCCAGCTCCAGCCCATTTCCTTCTGCCTTTATTTTACTGAGATCAGTCATGCCAGCAGCACAGAAAAGGAAACAAATGGCTTTATCTTGTGTTTTCTTCACTCTGTGAAATGATGGAAAGACTTGGTGCAATCTTATCTCTCCATCAGGAAGGTCAAGTCAAAGTTAATTACCATTATTAGGAATGCAGGACTGCAGCTGCCAGGTTTCATGGTCTTTCTCATCTCCTCAGGAAATGACCCAAGGTTGTACATTTCTCCACAGAGTATCTATTTCTTTTCCCAAGGATACAAATATGGCTGGCTTAAGAGTGCTTTGCTTTAGTGTGTTTCCACACACAAACACTAAAATGAGGCATTTCCACTACAGAGCAGTACTTCTGTTTAAAAGATTATCAACCATGAGAAGGTAAAATGGAGCTGTGTCTGATGAGGGCATGATGTCCATATCTCCATGTCATCACATGAGTTGAAAGCCACTGCTGTGGCCCCCACACTTCCCACACACTGGATGGGTGTGTGGGTACCTGCTTTGATCTTCTTAGATTTGGATGAGGGCAGCAGCATGAGTTCGTTTGCAGGATGGACTAGTTTGCTCATTAGTTTCCCAGCTGGAGGCAGGAAGTCCATTATTTCTGTGCTCTTCTGATGCCTTTGCCAGTTCCCCAAGCAGCTTGGGGAAGGAAAGACGTTTACCTGCAATGCAGAGTGGGGAGGACCAGATGGGAAAAAAATGGATTACGATGGGACAAGCCTCCAGGACCTGAAACAGGGAGAAAGCAGTGATTGTGGATAGTGAAGAGTGGCCAGGAACATGTAGCACAGGAACTATAGGATCTGAAACCCTGAGAGAGATGAGACTGAGAGTGGGGAGACACAGCCAGAAGCAGCCGAGGTGGAGGGGCTGTGGACAGCCTGAGGAAGGAGACTGGGAAGGGTGGGTGACTGGACAAAGAACTAGAGGAAGGAGCCTAGGATCAGGAGACGGATGTTCGAGGCAATGGTGGTGAGAAGTAGAAGGAGGCTGAGCCTCAAACATGAAGGCAGATAGATACTTTGTGGGGCAAGTAAAGAAAGAAAACAGGGAGCAATCGTGAGGAACAGAGGTATTGACTGGAGAGGAAAGAGGACTGGAATGAGAAAACAGTTTTGAGTACAGAAAGGACCAGGACAAGGTAGGGATGAAGGGATCAGACTGGGAAGCTAGGGCTGGGTCACAATGTTGCCAGGAGTGGCTGGGCAGCAGACACCCATCTGCAGCCCACCAGCCTCAGTGGGATGTGCTGTCTGCATACAGGCAGCAGCTTCTCCTCCAGCTGATCCACTTATAGAAATTCCCTCTTAGAAATGGCTTGAACCCCACTACTGTTTTGGGCAGTGATCCATCCAATATCACAGCATAGAAGTTTGGTGTTATTGCTGTTGATTATTTTTTTTTATATTTTTAACTTTATTGCTTTGGAAGAGAGGACAGATGAGAGTATTGCCAAGTTGAAATGCTTTGAATCTGCAGGACATGGAAATAATATGAAACAATGTCCCTTGCATTGCAGTGAAACCCCAAGGGACCTCCTTGCACCTTGCTCTTCAGGATCTCCCTCCATACATGGCATCAGCCTGCGTGCTTGTCAGCTCAGCTGGGGCACTGCTGCTTCCCACTTCCCTATCTCTTCCCTACCCTTTTTCCAGGCTCTGTCTCGTCCACACGGCACACTGTCCTTTTTCCTTGCACAGGTACATCAGAGACATCTGTGTGTGCTTACTGTGTGGTGGAACCACGGGCTGCTCCCAAGCCCCTGTACCTGCAGTGATTGCAGTGTGCCCTCTGCTGTCTTGCTATCTGCAAGTAGTCCAGAGTTTCTGAGAATTACAGAAGCTCAGCCTCTGCCCAGAAGCAGTCAGCTGTGACCCCCCTGCTATTGTACTGCCTCAGCTGAGGGAGCTGCAGCATTTCTTGGCAGACAAGAAGTCAGCATTGCTTTGGGGGAAATGTCTGATCTTTGCTCTGACCGAGCAATGTAACCAAGTTGTTTTAAATTTTGCTTACCTTACCATTGCAGTATAATGTATACAAGAAAAGAATTAATGAGGCATGACCCCCAAAGGGGAGAGAGAATCAACTAGCTGAAGCAATATACCATTGGTTTCAGCTAAATTTGCCAGGTTTTCCTGCTGTTGCTGTATCTGTGCTCAAAAAAAAAAAAAGGCCTTTAACCAACCTTATGACTGATCAGAGCAGGAGAATGGGAGCAGAAGGTGGTTGTGTGCAGTTGAATGCCTATTTACCCACTACTAACAAAGGAAATGCAATAGAAAAGGATTAATGTAGTTATGCATTTTCAGTCAGCATTTTACATTTTTTTATGTTTGTAGCAAGTTTAAACTATTAATGTGTATTCATGCATATTATTATTATTATTATTATTATTACATAATATTTGTATTAATAAAATTATATAATAACAACCATATTTCCTAATTTGTAGCCATAGCCTAAACTGAAACTAATTCCTGATATCAAGTAGAGTATAATGCCAGAGTGACTTCATCAGTGACTCAGGTTGTCTATGGCCAAGATCTGTCCAGGTCCAGGAGATTTCTCAGAGCAGTCAACAGCTCCGTTTCAGACCACTGTTCTCCTACATGTGGAGACCCCGACAGATGTTGAGGAACTCCATGTCTGGGGACATGAGAAGGGGTGAGAGTATGTTTAGGGAGGATAAACACTTGCAGGTTCCCAGTACAGTGGTGTGTCACTGTAACAAGTGCCCAGGGAGGTGGTGGAGTCTCCACCTGCAGAGATCTTCAAGATTTGGTGAGACAGAGATACAGACAACCAAATGAGCATTGGCCATAGCCCTGCTTCAGGTAGGAGGCTGAACCACACACCAAGATCCCCTCCAGGCTGTAATTCCTGTGATTCTGCAGGATTGCTCAAACCCACATATAGTCCCAGCCTGGCAGAGGTAGTCAGCTCATATCCCCTTCACTTTGATAGTCCATGCAACTCTGCAAACAGCTGCCAAGCAGATAGTTTCTCTCCATCTTTCACCATCCAATCGGGTGCTCAGAGCTTATAGGGAGTTGGTGCGACATGCACGTAGGCTAGGATGGCAAAAAGGGAGACACCAGGAATTATGCAACGCTTTTGTTGAAATCTTGGGCTTCCAAGTGAGAAAAAGTCAAACTCATCAAGTCAGTTGAATTTAGGCCCGGTCCAGAAGGTAGGGGTCATGAGCTCTGATCATGGAAGCCAGGCCTGCCTATATGTGTTTGCTTCCCAGAACATCCTGGTAAAATGCAGAGTACAGCCATTGGGAATACAATACCTCTGCTCAGACCTTCCTTGTCCTAAGGCAGTCCCAGCTCATGAAGCGGCAGCATTCTTTGGCATTAGGATGCTGACAGAGGAGTCCTGGCAAAGCTTCCTGCAGCAATGTAAGGTGTGGTTGTGAGTACTTGTTTGACATCTCTGCTGTAGCTTCCTAGAGCTGAGTTGGAGGGAAGGGCACATGTAGGGATCCTAATTTCATTTCTGGACGGTTCTCATCAAGTGCCACCTTAACTTTCTTGCAAACATGAAATAAGGAATTGGAGGTTTTCCTTCTCAAGGTAGATGAGATCATGATGGT